>NC_090747.1:98012139-98319639 GCF_036898095.1 Palaemon carinicauda | reverse complement strand
TAAACAATTTCTTAACCAAGTATACATCAATTCCTTCCGCCAGTTTAACCTTTTCTTTCATCAACTTTAGAAAAAAAAAAACTACAAAATCACATCTTAAAAAACCCTACTTTTATAGACAAAATTTTGAATCTATGAAAACTTATGCATAAATGGAACATATTTTTTCAATTTGTTTGTGAAGGATTGAGATGTGTAGAGTAAATCACTGAAAGACATGTAGTTCTTGGTAACGAAACCAAAAAATTTGAACATGAAAGACACTAGAGTACATTAATATCAAATCTGACATCTAAAGCAAAAAAAATTCTAAATCGCCAAATTAAAGATGATGGTAACCCACCTTACCTTGACTTCCATGTAAACAGTACACTAATCATAACAGAACACTTCTCAGTACAGTACTATAATGTACTGTACAGTATTTACAAATAGTACTTCTATATGTACAGAAGAACATTTTGCTTTCCATTTGTATCTTCATTTTCAGTTCTACTTATACGCCATCGACAAAAGAACTCCTAAGTATTTAGAAAACCTTATCTGTACTCCGATTATGATTCAAGCTGTTTGCTTAAGTTTCTGCCTCGGCTCAATTCCTTACAATGCAACTCGACAAAATCAACGAAAGCTAGAGGGGCACTCAGTAGAGCACAGAACTCCACAGCGGCAGCTTATTTCTCGACCTTGACCTTTGACCTTAACATGTATTAATAGGAGCAGATTTTCATACACTCAAATATGAACCAAGTTTGAAGTCTCTGTGACAACGATGTCCAAACTTATGGCTGATTACGTGAATTGTTCATTGTGCATGACCGTGACCTTGACATTTGACCTCCCAAAATTTTATCATTTCCAGCTTTTTACATAACAGTTAATCCTTGCAAGTTTCATTACTCTACGGCTAAAACCGTGGCAAGGTAGCTGTTCAGAAACAAACACAAACAGGGGGATAAAACATAACCTCATTCCAACTTCGTTGGCGAAGGAAATAAATACTTCTAAGAAAACAAGTATCTCTTTAACACTTACATGATTTAGATGATGTTGTGATGCTCCCCCATTTGGCACGGCCTCTTGAAAAAATATACTTAATGCAGTCTGCAAAGAAAACAGAAAAGAAGGGTATTTTACAAAATGATTTCACTCTAAATCATGGCCTAGGCCAAAAATTTAATAAAGTTAAACTTAAAAACAATTTGACATACAAAACAGCTTTTTGGAACCTATCAAATGAGTAACTTGAAGACTTTCTGTATATTATAATATGACCGAGCTTCAAAGTAATACTGTACATTGATAGAATTAAACCAAGAATGTGCTGTAGATATATTAGATAATTCTTTAGTGCTAAACGCTTCTTAAGCAATTTTCAGTTATTTCTATTACTATTATTAATACTAGCTAAACTACATCCCTAGTTGGAAAAGCAGGATACTATAAGCCCATTGAGTTAAAGAAATAATGAAACAAATAAACTATGGAGGTAACAAACAATAATAGAAAATCAATATCATCATCATTATTATTTCCTCCGACACCTATTGACGCAAAGGGCCTCAGTTAGATTTCACCAGTCGTCCCTAACTTGAGCTTTTAAATCAACACTTCTCCACTCATCATCTCCTACTTCACACTTCATAGTCCTCAGCCATGTAGGCCTGGATCTTCCAACTCTTCTAGTACCTTGTGAAGCCCAGTTGAAAGTTTGGTGAACTGATCTCTCATGGAGAGTGTAGGGAGAAAATACTTTAAGCTAATTAATATTAAAATTGATCAGTCATATATAAACTATGACGAGAGACTTATGTCTGCCTGTTTAACATAAAAAGATCCTGAAGTTCCAAAGATTGTTATTGTTCTTCCTCTGCTAGTTTCGCTACGAAACGTCGACATAAACAGGTTGACGTATGGTATCATTGCTCCCCGGCCAAAAGTCATGAGTCCGACAGCGATTTTGTCATGGTCAGGTTTACCAGAGGGTTAAGAAGCTACTCACCCACTTCTCTTTACCAACATCACAGAAACAAAGAACTGTCTACATGAACGTTTGACTTTACCAATAGAAATAGTCCTAAGATGTCTTTTTCTAAAATAATACTAAGATGTGGACAACCCTATGCAAGATTTCACTTATTAGAGATTCAAGTCTTATTTAAGCAGGGACTCCAGTTAGACAATGGGTGCCAATGCCTCCTAAAACATACCAATTCCTCATCTCATCTGCCAAGAAATCGACTGCAGTTTTCTCTACTAGTAAGTACATCGACGCGACTTCAATACGACCAATGTTAAGAGAACTTTAAAGATCTTCAGCTAAATCATATATATGTTCCCTTGCCAGATTACAGCAACTTTTGAGTTGTTGTGCTTAACAGTTCCTTTTATTCTTTAGGTTTTCTGTATAGAAATTCCCAGCAGCAGTTTTTTCTATTTGTATATATTTACTAATCAAAGACCAAGGTCAGACATTTGCTTTCTAACCTGGCTTTACCTTTCCCCCCTTTTATCCCTTTTACCCCCAAAAGGACGTACTGGTACGTTTCACAAAACCCATCCCTTTACCCCCATGGACGTACCAGTACGTCCTTGCAAAAAAATGCTATAAAAATTTTCATTTTTTGATAATTTTTTGAAAAAATTCAGGCATTTTCCAAGAGAATGAGACCAACCTGACCTCTCTATGACAAAAATTAAGGCTGTTAGAGCAATTAAAAAAAAATATACTGCAAAATGTGCTGGGAAAAAAATAACCCCTTGGGGGTTAAGGGTTGGAAATTTCCAAAGAGCCTGGGGGTAAAAGGGTTAAGTTTTATCAAATATATATAGGATACCGGAATTGAATACCAAACTGACTTCAGAGTAAAGAGAGATAGGAATGAGAATCTTAATGATGAAGAACTTCCAGCAAACTTCAGCTCTATGGAATAAGGATAGACAACCTAAGAAATTTCAGAAAATATTCAATGGGCACACCAGTACTGAAATAAAGCATTATCATCACTTTTATTATTAAATGCCAGTGGGGGGGGGGTTCTTTGTCAGTTTGTACTGCATGCCCCCATTATCATCTTTCCAACCGTTATCCCTACATTAAGGGGTCAGTTGCATGGTGCACTCTCTCCAATGCCTTCGATCAAAGGCATCCTCTTCCACCAAACCTTTTCTCTCCATATCATCCTTCACCTTATCGCACCATCTACTTCTCTGCCTCCCTCTTGATCTTCTCCCCCTTACAGGCTCCTCCCAAGCTCTCCTCACTCCCTCTTAACCATCAATCCTTAACACGTATGCCTACATCAATACACTCCAACTAACCCAAATTCCACTATCAGTTTAACTTACTATCTATCTATATAACAGGGCACTTCCCCCAATTTGGGGTTTGGGGGGTAGCCAATATCAAATAAATTAAAAAAAAAGGGGACCTTTCCTCTCTACGCGCCTCCTCCCAACCTGACGAGGGACTGAATCCCCTACTGCTGCTACCTCCGCGGTTATCCAAGGCGACTGGAAGGAGCAGCAGGGCCTACTGAAACTGCATCACAATCGGTCACCATTCATTCCTATTTCTAGCATGCTCTCTTGCCTCTCTCACATCTATCCTCTTTACACTGGGCAAAACGCAAACCATACTTCTCCATACTATTGCACAGTCATGTACAATCATGACCAAAACAATGTGCAAAGCTGTTCAGACCAGAGCTCTTTTCTAAGATGAGAGATCAATGTAATCAAACCTATGACATAAACAGATTTTCAACACTGGCTTATCTTCCCTTCATGCTTGGCTTGTGTCCCATCTTTTAGATTAAACACAACAAAAATTGATTATACAGTATATGTATTTCAGCTTTTCCAAACTAGCACATCTTCTAGGAGAAGGACACTCCAAAATAATCCATTGTTCTCTAGCCTTGGGTAGTGCCATAGCCTCTGTACCATGGCCTTTCACTGTCTTGGAATCGAGTTCTCTTGCTCTAAGGTACACTCGGGCAAGCTATTCTATCTTATTTATCTCCCTCTTGTTTTTTTCAAGTTTTTATTGTTTATATATGAAAGATCTAATTCAATGTTGTTACTGTTCTTAAAATATTTTGATTTTATTACTTATTTTGTAATGTATTCACTTCCTTGTTTCCTTTCCGCACTGGGCTATTTTTTTCTATTGGAGCCCTTGGGCTTATAGCATCTTACTTTTCCAACTAGGGTTGTACCCTAGCTTCTAATAATAATAATAACAATAATAATAAGACCACTACTTTTCATATTGCCTTTTCTACAAATCTTGTACATGACTTTGCCTTTCACACTAGTCAACTCAAATGGTCGACCAGCCACGAGAAACTAAAATACATATGAAGAGGTAAATAAATACATTGCATACTGATAGGATTTCATTCACCTACTCAGGTTTACCTATTGTTATAGAATAGAATCTCATTAGTGTTTGAATTTTACATACTACATATGGTAATATTTGAGTTAAGTCATTAACCCTAACCCCATTATAATTTTGTCTTTGGTGCTATCAATGCTGATCTTCAAATATAAATCTCTTCATAGTTTATGACAGATCTATTTCAACATCGTCACTGAATTTACTGAAAAAACTACTTCAGCCCATTTTGCTTACATAGAATAAATCACAAAAAAAAGTAGTTACCAAAAAATTTAGAATCCCATTCAAAGAAGAAATACAGTGATACCTCTGGATACCAAAGTTTCTGCTTACGAAAAATTCAGGGTATGAAAAGCGATACAAAGATTTTTATGCCCCAGTATACGAAAAAATTTTCAGGATACGAAAAGCTTACGAGATCCCAACTCGTTGCCGAGAGTACAGTACCTTTTTTTTCAGGGTATCAACCCTTAATTTAGGTGTACAGGTAACAATACACCTTCACTGATCCAAATGCTTTACATACAGTACCGTAACTTTTATACAGTAGTGAAGAAAACGGACCGTTTTCTTAGGGCTTGGAGGGAATAACTAGGCTATAACTACATTATTGAATAATCTCATGGTGGTTTCTGGAATGGATTAGGCTGTTTTTAACGGTTGGGTTGATTATTGAATGATAGAAATGGCTGCATTGCATGTTTATTACTACAGTTTAGCGTGTTTATGAAAGAAAAGGTGTCTTTTCGTAAGGCTTGGAACGGATTAGGCTATTTACATGTAAAACGCGACTCAGGATACGAAAAAATCAGCATACGAAACCGTATCCTAAGACATCACTGTATATAATCAATTACATAAAATGGCAAATGAAATACATTACGGCGCCCACTCAAAATTCACGTGGTGCAAATGCGTACGCAACACGTACCTCAAACTGCCAATGAGCAGATTGTAATAACTGTCTCGCCTGTTCTCTGGTTGCTCCCGCAGCCATGACAAATTGATTAATCATGACCTGAAAAAGAAAGAAAAGGAAAATTAGTTGTTATTTAGTTAAATTCCAGGTTTAAATAACATCTATAAGTGATAAGGAAACTTATACAAAGGAAAAATGACAGACACTGAAGCAAGAAAAGGAAAATTAGTGCTTAATTGGTTAAATTCCAGGTTTAAATAACATGTAAGTGATAAAGAAACTTATACAAAGGAAAAATGACAGACACTGAAGCAATTACTCAACTGAAATATATGTTTGAAATTATACTTTTCTTGCCTCATTACTAGTCTGATAAAATAAGTCAATTCCTATCAATTTTAAGACATACCTTTTCATTTTCTTGAACTATAAATAATTTCCATGATAATTTTATGGCAATATTAAAAAAAAAACATTCCTTCAAAACTAATTTTTTTCCTTAAAATTTGGGTAATTTCAAAATACAAAGCATGAGTAATTTTCCCTAAGTAAGTACAGTATTTTACTGTACAGTAATATAAGATAAATCAATTTCAATTGTTCTAAAGTAATCCACATACTGTACACTAAATCCTTTTATGATAATGATTTAAACACTACTAGGTACTGTAGTAGGTTGGCCAGGGAACCAGCCTCCCATTGAGATACTACCGCTAGAGAGTTATGGGGTCCTTTGGCTGGCCAGACAGTACTACGTTGGATCCTTCTCTCTGGTTACGGTTCATTTCCCCTTTGTCGATACAGACACCAAATAGTCTAGACTATTCTTTACATATTCTCCTGTCCTCATACACCTGACAACACTGAAATTACAAAACAATTTTTCTTCACCGAAGGTGTTAACCACGGTATTGTAATTGTTCAGAGGCCACTTTCCTTCTGGTAAGAGTAGAAGAGATTCTTTAGCTATGGTAAGCAGCTCTTCTAGGAGAAGGACACTCCAAAATCAAACCATTGTTCTTTGGTTTAGTGCCATAGCGTCTTTACCATGGTCTTCCACTGTCTTGGGTTAGAGTTCTCCAGCTTGAGGGTACACTCGGGCACACTATTCTATCTTACTTCTCTTCCTCTTGTTTTGTTAAAGTTTTCATAGTTTGCATAAGAAATATTTATTCTAATGTTGTTGCTGTTCTTAAAATATTTTATTTTTCCTTGTTTCTTTTCCTTACTGGGGTATTTTCCCTGTTGGAATCCCTGGGCTTATAGCATCCTGCTTTCCCAGCTAGGATTGCAGCTTAGCAAGTAGTAATAATAATAATAGTAATAATAATAATAATAATAATAACAATAATTATCATACTGTAAAAAGAACTTCTTCAGACAAGATGACATCACCAAGGTAACAGAAATGTTTACCTGCTTCAAGACCGCCCCCTTCACCCACCCTCAATGAGATCTTACTCCATCCCCCTTCATTCTTTCTCACTTGCTTTGTATAATAAAACCAATATCCGAAGCATCTCTTGCGACATTTGTTCCACAGTGCTCTTGGCCCGGCATTCACGTCTACATATCTTCCGTGCATTCCCGAAACCAGTTTCATTATGAATCTTTTTCCCCTAACCCTACATTCCACTTGCCGTGAGATTTGATATTCTCTCGTTAACCCTTTTACCGCCAATGGACGTACTGGTACGTTTCACAAAACTCATTCCTTTACCCCCATGGACGTACTGGTACGTCCCGGCAAAAAACTGCTATTTACATTTTTTTTTGCATATATTTGATAACTTTATGAGAAACTTTAGGCATTTTCCAAAAGAATGAGACCAACCTGACCTTTTTATGATGAAAATTAAGGCTGTTAGAGCAATTTAAAAAATATATACAGTATTGCAAAATGTGCTTGAAAAAACATAACCCCTGGGGGTTAAGGGTTGGAAAGTTCCAAATAGCCTGGGGGTAAAAGGGTTAATTCTCAGTCTCTCGTCCTTATTTCACTCTTCCATTATTCATGGTTTTGTTGGTAATGCAGAATCATATGTATACAGCAGCTCCCAAGGACCTATCTCTCGACTTCTTCCTCTGCGATAATGACAATATAATACAGCGTTGATTCTTGAAGAGTACCAACATTTACCTCAAATTCTTTCAATATATCAGCGACCGTCTTCAACCTAGGTATAATGATTCATTATGATCATTATCTTAAGTGTCCAGTGCCTTTTTCCTTTAATGTAGCTCATGAATGGCACAAGCAAGGGACAAGACATGCCCTAGAGACTGACCATATATACATATGATCATAGCCAAAGGCCCCTCTCCATCCAGCTATGACCAGGGAGGGCCAGGCAATGGATGCTAATGACTTAGCAGGTAGAGCTACTGTCTCAACAAAGAAGCTGTTCTAAATACACACACACAAACAGGAAAAAACATGACGTCCTTCCAACTTCGTTGGCGGAGGTAATAACCTTCAAGAAAGTACAATTTCCAATTGGAAATTATTTTTGTTGTTCATTTAGAGAATGAACATTATTAACCCAAAAAGGTAACCATCTGCCTATTTACTCTGCAAAGGCTTGTTCAATATGAAAGGCTTGTTCAAAATGAAACTCATTCGAAAAAATACATGTAAAAAAAAAAAAAAAAAACCTAAATTGCGACGTTGAGTGATGTTCAAAATGAAACTCATTCGAAAGAATACATGTAAAAAAAAAACCTAAATTGCCACGTTGACTGCTTTTTTTATCATATTTGTATGAGTATTTGAAAGTACATTTTTAAATTTTTGCTGATATGCTCATCCATGTAATATACAATTATATAAAAACCAAACCTAGTGTAAAAAACAAAATAAGATTGCCAAGTTATTCCATAAAACACTTGCTGTACTGGATTTACTTTAGTAAAGGATGGCAATTGTACATACATCCACATGTATAGAAAGCATAGAAGGTGCCCAACCATACATACGTCTCTATATAGTATATCCACAAGTGTCCAACCTATAAAGGATGCCCAATTGTACATACTGTACATCCACAAGTGTCGAAACCATATAAGCCGCTCAATGGTACATACATCCACAAGTATCAAAAGCATAAAAGATGTCCAGTGGTACTGTACATACATCCACAAGTATTAAAAGCATAGAAGATACCCAATCGTACACCCATCCACATATGTCAAAACCATAGAAGGTGCCCAATGGTACATACATCCACACGTGTCAAAAGCATAAAAGATTCCCAGTGGTACAAACATCCACAACTGTTGAAAGCATAGGAGATACCCAATCATACATACATCCACAAGTGTCAAAAGCATAGAAGATGCCTTATCGTACATGCATCCACAAGTGTCGAAGGCATAGAAGATACCCAATCATACATACATCCACGTGTCAAAAGAACAGAAGATACCCAATAGTACATACATCCACGTGTCGAAAGCATAGAAGATACACAATCATACATACATCCATGTGTCAAAAGAATAGAAGATGTCCAATCATACATACATCCACAAGTGTCAAAAGCATAGAAGATACCCAATCATACATACATCCACAAGTGTCGAAGGCAGAGAAGATACCCAATCATACATACATCCACAAGTGTCGAAGGCAGAGAAGATACCCAATCATACATACATCCACAAGTGTCGAAAGAATAGAAGATACCCAATCATACATACATCCACAAGTGTCGAAAGAATAGAAGATACCCAATCGTACATACATCCACAAGTGTCGAAAGAATAGAAGATACCCAATCATACATACATCCACAAGTGTCGAAAGAATAGAAGATACCCAATCGTACATACATCCACATGTCGAAAGAATAGAAGATGCCCAATCGTACATGCATCCACAAGTGTCGAAAGCATAGAAGATACCCACTCTTACATACATCCACAAGTGCCAAAACCATGAAAGATACCTGATCATGCATATATCCACAAGTGACGTAAGCATAGAAGATACCCAATCATACATACATCCACAAGTGTCAAAAGCATAGAAGATGCCCAATCATACATGCATCCACAAGTGTCTAAAGTGAGAAGATACCCAATCGTACTTACATCCACAAGTGCCAAAACCATAACAGATGCCCAATAGTACATACATCCACAAGTGTCAAAAACAGGCCTTGGGATTCAACTGTGAGAAAGATTACATACAGTCATATGATCAAGCCGGACTTCATGTACATAACGGGCAAACATTCCCAAGGTCCTTAAAGTATTAAAAAAAAATTGTCTCCACATGTTTTGGCAACCTAAGAGATGGCTTGGATGACAGCAAGTTAATCTTGGAGTGGTTCCAAAAATGAAATTCTAAACCTTTAACTTGAATTTGATGTATATAAGGAGGAGGGATTTTCAGGTTGTCTGTTATTTTTCACAAGTTAGGTAAAAGGTTTATTTCTGCACGTGTTGTAAAAGTGGTAATGTTATTCCCCTAGCTTGATTTGGGAATGGTAGCTCTTGAATGGCTGATTACTGCACAATTTTTCAACTCCAACAACACCTTGAGTTTTTGAGAGCCACTCGGGAAAAACATTACATTACCAACTGAAAATAAATATACCCGTAATTTACAGTCTGACTTTGGCGAAGGCCTGGGTGGGTGTGATACCCTTCTTTCCATTTCCTGTTGTACAGTGTACAGAAATCCCTAGAATCTAGAGATAAAGTTCTTGTAACTGGTCCCAACTGTCTGCTTTTGACAGCGATAAACATTACACCTAAGTTTTCATATTTACACAGTAATTGGAGGACAATTTCTTCCTATTATCATAGATCTTCTAACTACTGAATTGTGAAGCAAATTTTGACCAGGATTATATTGACTACAGGAATGTAACTTGGTGTTTATCTTTGCAAGTTTTTGCTCTATTCCTATGTTTATTACCTGTATTATCATTAATATTATTACTTGCTAAGCTACAACCCTAGTTGGAAAAGCAAAATGCTATAAACCCAAGGGATAATATTCTGTAATACTGTTTGGACACAACCATAACTCGATCTAATGCTACACATACTCGTATCAGGTTCAGTTCAATGGGATGAGCAATCCATAGTGAGTTTAATTCATATCATTATCATTATTATCATTATTATTATTTTATGGGTTTGATTTATTTATACTTGTCATTGTAACCACTCGTCCCATAAATTGGCGTTTGCCTTGAAAACAAGGTGGTTGCTAATGCAGATTATCAATTATCATTATTACTAGCTAAGCTACCACCCTTGTTGGAAAACCAGGAATGTTGTTAGCCCAAGGGCTCCAACAGAAAAAACAGCCTAGTGAGGATAGGAAATAAGAAATCAAATAAACCAATCAAGAAGCATCAAATAATGAATACAAAGCAAATCAAAATCAGTAACATTATTTGTTCTGCTCCTATCTAGTGATTATAATCCTGTTTTGGTGAAGAATTAAGTAGGACCCCTCACCAAAATTAACTTAACGTGCATGTAACCTCTGGGAAACAGAGGTTACAAGCTCCGACCAGGGAGGGCCAGGTAATGGCTGCTGATGACTCAGCAGGTAGACCTATATGCTCTCCCAAACCCACCTCCTTAGCTCACAAGGATGGAGAGGTTGTAGACTCTAAAAGAAACTATCAAGCTTGAGCAGGACTCCAACCCTAGTGCGGTGAACGCCAGGCAGGGATGTTTCCAGTAGGCCACTATAATTCTAAGATCTATTAACTAGTTAGGCTAAAGTAGGTTGTATTGATAAATTTTACCAGTTTGATCTCAAAATATTCCAACATCTCTCTAAAGGCTTTGAAAAAATCTTGACCAGAACAGCACACTCAGGGGGTCTTTTACCATCTATTGTTTTCTCCACCCAATTACTGATCGCATGTTTTATGTACAGCTTTATATTTCCACCAAATCCAAGAATCAATTTTTCTCATCAAACAGTTTTTCCTCCCACTTTTGCCTCAAGAAACATATTCAGTAGGATAAGGTTTGTCTTTTAAGAAGGTATGAGGACCGAGATAAAGTTTAACAGGTCCATAATAATCGTTAGTCTCTCAGATGCCCTTTATGCTCAAAATATAGGATAGCCTAGACTGAATACAGTCTTAATCCTGTAGTCTAAAAGTTAAAAATATTTTGAGATATTCTAAAGGAATTGTAGACCAACAACTTTCAAAAACAGGTAAATAACATTGATGAGTGAAGACTCTTTAGGTACTGTGTTAGTCGCTTCAAATTAATTACTAAAATACTTAAGTTTTTAAGGACACACAGCTATTCCGAGAAACTTAGCAGGCAACAAATATCGGGCGCGTTAAAAGTTCAAGGAGTGAGGGGAGGAGAAACCATTCCGCTATAGTAACAAGCAACCCCAAGTCAAGTTAGGATTCATCCCTATACAGTCATCTCATCATCATCTCCTTCCTACGCCTATGGACACAAAGGGCCTCGATTAGATTTCTCCACTCATCTTTATCCTGAGCTTTTAAATCAATACTTCTCCATTCAGCATCTCCAACTTCCCGTTTCCCAGTCCTCATGCATGTAGGCCTGGGTCTTCCAACTCTTCTGGTGCCTTGTTGAGTCCAGTTGAAAGTTTGGTGAACTAATCTCTCTTGGGGAGTGCAAAGAGTATGCACAAACCATCTCCATTTATCCCTTACCATGATCTCATCCACATATGGCACTCGAGTAGTCTCCCTATACAGTACCACAAAAATAATTTCAGTGAGATTAATGAGAGAGGGGCCGAAGTCTTTAGTAAAGACAAGATGCAGTGCCCTAAATTAGGTTAGGTTAGGATGCAAAATGACAATCACCAATAACCCACTTGTATACTTTTCATAATTAGATTCTAAGTGATTATGTACATGAGCCATATATTTTGCACCTGCTTCTCTCGTATTTTGAACACATTTCACCACTGCTATTGTCCCCATTCATTCATTTTTCCCCAACCACAGTAAAATTCCCATTCATTCATTTTTTCCCCCAACCACAGTAAAATTATCTCTAATTCCGTTACAGATCTCATTTTCATGTTTACTACACAATAGGGAAAGAGTTACCCCTGCACTAATTAAATTACACTGGCTGCCGGTAAAAGCGAGAATTGAATACAAACTACTTTTTACTAACGTTTAAGATACTGAACCAAAATATCTAAAAGAATGCCTGAACAAACTAGAACTAGAAACAAATGTTAACATAAGACACATGAGTGACAAACATAGGCTATCTGAACCAAGAACAAATAGTAAATTTGGTGAAAGGGCTTTTAGCTACTGTGCGCCTAGGCATTATAATAAACTGCCAACTGAAATGAAGGACCTAAAGGGAGCAATTGAATTTAAGAAGAAACTAAAGACATTACTTTTCACAAGACCATATGATTTGGAAGATGCTACAATGAAAGAATTGTATAAGTTATAATGAAAATGTTTCGTTAGATGATTAATATGGACCCGCCCGAGAAGTAGTTCACTCGACTTCAGTGGAAGGTTGGATTTAAACCCAAAACAAGTAAACAATATGAAAGGGCCTATGCTGGTTTGATCTAAAATAAAACGACAAGAAATAAGAGTCAAGCTATTGTGCAATCATCAAATTTTCATTCCTAGCTTTATGCATTACACTACAACTTTTTTTTCATTCTACCACCCAATCACAGGCCTCTATATCAACCAAATAAAAACAATAATAAATTAATAAGAAAAGTTATAAAAAAATGAGCAACAGTATCTACATGACCTTAATACCAAGCCGATGAATGAATATAATTCTGATCACCTGATGGCAAAAACTTTCAACTGGGCTCCACGAGGCATTAGAAGAGTTCGAAGACCAAGGTCTACATGGGTGAGGACTATGAAGTGTGAAATGGGAGATGATGAATGGAGAAGAGTTGATTTAAAAGCTCAAGATAGAGACGACTGACGAAATCTAACAGAGGCCCTTTGCGTTAATAGGCGTAGGAGGAGATGATGATGATGGCAAAAAACTATTGATCACTTCATGACCAATTGCTCTGGTTGGATATTAATCTATGAAAATATAATGATCATTTATTATTATTATCAATACTTGCTAAGCTACAACCCTAGTTGGAAAAGCAGAATGCTCTAAGCCTAGGGGCTCCAACAGGGAAGATAGCCCAGTGAGGAAAGGAAACAAGGAAAAATAAAATATTTTAAGAAGAGTAACAACATTAAAATAAATATCTATATAAACTTTAACAAAACAAGAGGAAGAGAAATTAGATAGAATAGTGTGCCTGAGTGTACCCTCAGGCAAGAGAACTCTACACTGAATAGGCCTAAAAAGTTGTCTCCAAGATTAATCTGATTAACCGAAGCCAGCACAATTGCTGACAGCAGTACAGGGAAATCTGTCGCTAAGAGCTCTTAATTTTTTTTTTTGACGCTACTTTTTTATACTGCTTTTGGTTATTAAGCAAATACTAATTCTGTAAAAGTTAGACATGCTGACGACCCATATAGACTATTCGAAATTAGTGTGAACAATGCAATAGGAGGAAGAACTTTTTGTTATGCTGCACCGAGACTCTTTAACAACCTTCCACTTGATGTCAAGAATAGCAAAAATGTGGCAGCTTTCAAGAAAAACCTGAAGACTTATCTCTTTGGAAAGTGTTATAATAGTGATCTGAAAACTATTAAGCCTGAATACAAATGCTAGGGAATAACTGAAAAGATACAGAGCAAAATATAAACTGTAAAGAAATTATTTTCACACATCAAGGCCAGCCTGAACAGACTCTTTAAGTGTCTGATGGAGGGCGAGAAATAAACCCCTAAAAGTAAATGTCATAACATACTATTTTTCCATGACAATCAATTAGAATAGCCAATTAGATTATATCAAGCACAATTTTAATGCACATCTTTCAAAGCCCCTTTCAGTTGACTGGGTTTTCGGTGTTCCAATTAAAATGTGATCGCATTAGCCTCTTCTAAGGGGACACTCCAAAATCAAATCATTGTTCTCTAGTCTTGGGTAGTGCCATAGCCTCTGTACCATGGTCTTCCATTATCTCGGTTTAGAGTTCTCTTGCTTGATGGTACACTCAGGCATACTATTCTATCCGTTAACTTCCTTTCCTCACTGGGCTATTTTCCATGTTGGAGACCTTGGGCTTATGACATCCTGCTTTACCAACTAGGGTTGTAGTTTGGCTAATAATAATCTACAATAATAATAATAAATACAATAACAGAGTTCAAGTGTTTCTGAGATTAGCTAACCCTTTTACCCCCAAGGTAAGGTTAAATTTCTAGCACATTTTGCTATATATTTATCTTAAATTGCTCTAACAGCCTCAATTTTTGTCATAGAGAGGTCAGGTTGGTGTCATTCTTTTGGAAAATGCCTGAAGTTTCTCAAAGTTATCAAAAATATGCAAAAACATGTAAATAACAGTGTTTTGCAAGAACGTACCAGTACGTCCTTTGGGGGTGAAAGGTTAGATAAATTCAAACCAAGCACACTCAAGTAGTGTAGTCATAAACACGCTCGACTCATATGTAAAATAATTTGAATTCACACTGTGACCTATAATTCATGTAAAGTTCGAGGAAAACAAAACATTTGCCACAAATCTGACGGTTAATATTTAAAAAAAACATGGAAAACTAACAGAAAACGTCCCATAAAAATATATAGTTCATTTGTCTGATGAAAATCATTTTACCCAAATTTCATGCAAACCATTAGCTTTAACATCAGAGCACGTTGACATCGAAATTCAACATAACTCGATGGTAAATTAATGACGGCATTGAACAGCTCACTGGGTAGCAGCACCTAACAATTCATATTTATCACTATGGTCATTTCTAATTTGATAAATATGTAGATAGGAAATGATGAGAGAGAAGCCAGTAGAGCTATTTGGAAAACAAGGATTTTACTTTTACTTTTAGGGGTTTATTTCTCACCCTCCATCAGACACTAAGTCTGTTCAGGCTGGACTTGGTGTGTGAAAATAATTTCTTTCCAGTTAATATTTTGCTCTGTATCTTTTCAGTCATTCGTTAGCATTTGTATTCAGGCTTAAGAGTTTTCAGATCACTATTATAACACTTTCTAAAAAGATAAGTCTTCAGGTTTTTCTTGAAAGCTGCCACATTTTTGCTATTCTTGACATCAAGTGGAAGGTCGTTGAAGAATCTCAGTTCAGCATAACAAAACGTTCTTCCTCCTATTGAATGATTCCCACTAATTTCGAATAGTCTATATAGGTAATCAGCATGTCTAATTCTTACAGCAGCGCTAGTAGCTTGATTTTAAACTTAATAAGCCAAACAAAGGACTGTACCGAAATATATATGCACTTCGACATCAAAACTCAACTGTTGACAAAATTCAGGTAACTTGTAGAATGATGGACACACCCATTCTAGTCCTTGTATATGTACCGTAACTAGGGTATCAATAGGAGTACTTGTGCCCCCAAGTAATGACAGGCCGTTTTAGGTACTGTAAATAGAGGGTCACACCTCAGGTTTCAACATATTTCTTTGATTCAGTAAAATGGGTTTAAACTTCAGTTTTTTCTATATATGAGCCGACCTGTGTAGTCAACCCGGTGTGACGGTCTGAACAATCCCCCGGTCTCAGAATTCTCCTTGACATTGTATGATGGTTCTTTTCCGCCATTAGGTCGCTTCGCTCGCATGAAAATAAAATATCGAGCTCGTATGTACTGGCAAGCGGTAATGTTGAGCTGCGCACGCTAACATTACAGGAAAATAAAACATAAACCTCGTATGCACTGGCAAACGGTAATGTTCGCGCATGCGCAGATTATCAAGGAGAATTCTGAGACCGGGGGACCGTTCAGACCGTCACACCGGCCCCTTCGCCCATACACACACTATTGCAACTATGCAATCGGTAAATAACATGTGCCCGCCAAACTACAAACCTCCACAGAATTTAACACAGCAGTAAAACTAACAACGGTTAATACCAGATCAAACGGCAGCAGACCTTTACAAGCCATGTTTTTCACTGGTGTCCTTCCTAACTAGATAAATATTGTGGTGGAGAATGATGTGAGGTCATAAGCCTTGTTACAATAAATGGTTTCATAACTTAACTGGCATAAAACTTATAATCCTTATAATAATATTTATCATTATTGACCTCCACCGCAACATAAAAAGTATCCTATGTTTCTCAAATGTATTATTACCCACAAAACTAAACAAACTAACCCTGGCTTTCCTGAGGTAAACTAGGCCTTATAATCAATTTGACTCTTAAAAAACCAGGCTAGTCTACCCCCATACAAGCACTACTGGTTATAAGAGCGGTAAGTAAGGTCTCAATTTATTACGGATCTAACTTTCACTCTTAGAAAAACAGGCTAGTCTACCCCAGGCAAGCACTACTGGTTATAAGATGAACTAGATACAAAGGCTATTCTTAAATCACTTAAGCTCAAAGCAAATTAATAATCGTTAAGCAGGCCTACGGAATGGCAAATCTGAACCTAAAATGCCTGGTTTTTTTTAGGCCTAAGCTAGCATAAGTTCTGCCTTGGATTTCTGCCGTAGACCTTACTTATGCGACTCTTACACTGCTATGGTTACAAAACTCGACTTAAACTATGGACTTGATCAATGCTTTCTTTTAGGTAACTAGAGCTCACAGGCCTAATAATAGACTATGGAATAAACAATCACCATAAGCATATTTATTATCAATATTATCATTACTAGCTAAGTTACAAGCCCAGTAGCTCCAACAGAGAAAGCAGCCCTGCGAGGAAAGCAAACAAAGAAATAAATGAACTATGAGGTAATAAACAATCAAAATAAAATATTTCATGAATAGTTACATTAAATTACATCTTTATAGGCTACTTATTATTATTATTATTAAAATTACTATCACTAGCCAAGCTACAACCCTAGTTGGAAAAGCAAGATGCTATAAGCCCAAGGGCTTCAACAGGGAAAAATACCCAGTGAAGAAAGGAAGCAAGGAAATAAATAAACGATATAAGTAATGAAAAATTAAAATAAAATGTTTTCAAATGCTTTACATTTTAATTACTTCAAAAAATACAAGTGGAAAAGAAATAAGCTACAAGCCTAGTGGCTAAGGAAAAAACAGCCCAGTGAGGAAAGCAAATAATAAACTATATATAAGAAGTACTGAATAAATACTAAATACAGAATGTTTTCAAAGAGCTCCATCCGAGTAAAAAGATACAAGAGGAAGAGAAATAAGCTGCAAGCCCAGTGGCTCTAAAAGGGAAAACTGTCCAGTGAGGAAAGCAAATAATAAACTAAATATAAGTAACTAATAAATACCAAATATTTATTTTTAAAGAACCCCACTCAAGTCAAAAAATACAAGAAAAATAAGCTACAAGCCCAGTGGTTCTAAAAGAGAAAACGGCCCAGTGAGGAAAGCAAATAATAAACTAAATATAAGTAACAAATAAATACCAAATATTTATTTTTAAAGAACCCCACTCAAGTCAAAAAATACAAGAGAAATAAGCTACAAGCCCAGTGGTTCTAAAAGAGAAAACGGCCCAGTGAGGAAAGCAAATAATAAACTAAATATAAGTAACAAATAAATACCAAACATATATTTTTAAAGAACCCCACTCAAGTCAAAAAATACAAGAGAAATAAGCTGCAAGCCCAGTGGCTCTAAAAGGGAAAAGGGCCCAGTGAGGAAAGCAAATAATAACCTAAATATAAGGGAAAACTGTCCAGTGAGGAAAGCAAATAATAAACTAAATATAAGAAGTAACAAATAAATACCAAATATATATTTTTAAAGAACCTCACTCGAGCATATCTTCCCCAAATTATAATGCAAAGCCTAACAAGGTGGAAGAAAACCGGTAATAAAGCTATTAAATGGATGCCATGAAGAAATATACCCTATATCACCTCATAAACCATCCATGAATCAAAATATCCACTATATCATCTACGAAAAGAAATTCATTCTACATCATCTACAAATCTCGCTCACTCCCTCGAACTCGACACTCGCGTGAGTGCCAAGACCTCCCTTGACTAACATATCAATATTTGACGGTTTTCGCTGATACCTAGAGGCGTAATTACACCTCCAGGTGATATTTGAGGATCTAATTCAAATCACAGTTGGCTTCAATGGTTAAATTAGTTACCTGTTCACGTAAGGAAGAATCCATTGCGGTTTAATCCCTTATCAGACACCCTTCACCCACTACTTCATCGACCACACTGGGCAATGTTTTCAAAATACGTTCCAATAATGTGGATATTTTGGTACCATTGCCAACTGTACCGGAGTGTCTAATTATTTTTATTCTATTTTTAGAAAACCAGTTATAATATACATAGAAATATATATAATATATAATATTATTAAGCTTTATATATGATTTATTCCTTTTTTTGATATAATATCAAATATACTTCGTGTACCATATGATGTTTGCCATTTTAAAGGTTGGCAATTCCTAGAGTATGTACTCTGGCTCGATTGTAAACGATTGTAAACATGGAAAAATACGTATTTTTTACTTCAATTTTAGTTAAATATCTCTATTTTATCGCAATTTTATACAAAATCATTCTTTAAAAATGGTATAGTATAATATAAACTTCCCCAAATAACTTATCCCACGGGTATGACTACACTTTTATAAGATCTACTGATATTTAAGTGAGTTTTAAATGTTTACATTTTCAGAACGTTTTCATATTATCAATAAAATGCTTTTTATTCCAACTCTATTTACGAAAACAATCGCCCACGTGTTGTTGAACAGTTTATTGAAAGTTAATCGTTATATATCACGTAAAACTGTTGATAAGGATTGTATAATAATATCAGTAGAGCGAATAAAACCTTAGATAAAAAAGTATTTGGGATCTCGAGAACAACAACAGTGATGAAATGATGCGGTGTAGATATCACAATCAATAATTTTATAGTCTTTTTTTGAAAAGATGGTGATATGCATGTCTTATTCACCATAGATTATTAAGTTTATTAATGACTAACAACATTGCAATTCGTAGGCATAGCCATACATTTCACGAAATGTGTGTATAATTCATGAAGTTTTAGATTTATTTTTTTCCGGGGTAAAGCATTCTACATAACTTGTTTCTTTTTTATTATTATTATTTATGGAAGATATTAATTTATTTGAGTAATTTATTTCACTACTGATAATTTTACAGTATATTTGTTGCCATGGCAATAAATAAGTAAATTCATTAATTACTGATAAATGTCGAAGCGGTGTTAATATATATATATATATATATATATATATATATATATATATATATATATATATATATATATATATATATATATATATATATATATATATATATATGTGTGTGTGTGTGTGTGTGTGTGTGTGTGTGTGTGTATATAATACACACATATATATATATATATATATATATATATATATATATATATATATATATATATATATATATATATATATTTATTTATATATATATATATATATATATATATATATATATATATATATATATATATATATATATATATATATATATATATATAAACTAAAACCCTCACAATTTACTACCCTTTCCTCCAACTTATTGATCAAGATATTTCAATTAGTTTGTCATGCATGTTGCGTAAGATTTTTCACAATTCTGACCATCCTTTGCATTCATATCTTCCCAGACTGTGTCCCCCTGTACGTAGTAATTGGTATGCAGTTAATACTAATATCCATGCCTTTTCAATCATATGTCTCAACACTACATAGTATTCTAGGAGTTTTGTTCCATCTGTGACCAGGTTGCGGAAAGATCTTCCTAATCAGACAGATGAATCAGTAGACTTCGTCACTGTAGTCAACTGTATTGCAATATTCGTTGGTATGGAAATATTCAAGACCTTACACTTGCGTCCAGACTATGATATTCTTTAGTGCCCAGAAAGATTAGTTTCATTTGGTTTCTTAAATGAGGCACTCATCTGAGCTTCTCATAACTGGTTTTAGGAAGCCGATAATCTTGGGTAGTGCCTTAGCCTCTGTACCATGGTCTTCCACTGTCTTAGGTTAGAGTTCTCTTGCTTGAGGGTACACTCGGGCACACTGTTCTATCTTATATCTTATTTCTCTTCCACTTGTTTTGTTAAAGTTTTTATAGTTTATAAAGTGATATTTATTTTAATATTGTTGCTCTTCTTAAAATATATTATTTTTCCTTGTTTCCTTTCCTCACTGAGCTATTTTTCCTGTTGGAGCCCCTGGGCTTATAGCATCCTGCTTTTCCAACTAGGGTTGTAGCTTAGCAAGTAATAATAATATTAATAATAATAATAATAATAATAATAATAATAATAATAATTCCTAAAACCAGGGGAATGGCAGTGTATATTGGGCTTCTCATAAGTTCTGCCATGAATATGGATGTCATGGGATTCAGGTAATAAAAGTTCTATATGTATTCGATCTACCGGAATCCAGACGTGGATGATTCAATCTTTGATTGCCTTTTTACCATCATGGCTAAGATATAAAATGTTAGAAAGGCTTCTTTTGTTTTTTCTTGGTGATTTCAATAATAAGGAGGGATTGTCAACCACTGTGCCATGGCACACTGGTGATATAGGCCTAGGCCTAGTACTTAAAATATAACAGTCGACAGTACCCATTGGTGTTTTTTTTATTTCTATACAAGAAAAAATTATATATTTTCTAAAAAAAAGAAAAAAAGCTTTATCGCATGCTAAAATTCTCTTCATATATCTAAATGAACTAATTCCTCAACTTTAAATGCCATAAAAACTAAGAAGCCATTAATCTATACTCAATCGAAGAACAAAATGGTCTGTTTCTCACAAAAAGAAAAAGATCAGAGACAGTTTTCACAATAATAAGATGTAAAACTAACACCAGAAATACTAAAATAAAGTTTCTCATAAAACTTAGAAGCTGTTAATTTATACTCAATCGAAGAACAAAATGGTCTGTTTCTCACAAAAAAAAAAGATCAGACACAGTTTTCACAAAAGTAAGATGTAAAACTAACACCAGAAATACTAAAATAAAGTGGTAAATAAAGTTTCTCTTAAAGTCTGTGGTTTTAATTTATAATACTGTATTTAAAAGTGCCATTTTTTTATGGGATCTTGGGGTTTGCTGTTGCCCGTTGAGGGAAAAAAGGCGGGAAAGGAACTCTGCCAGTGCCAGTGTGCCATAGGAAGTAGTCGGAGTTAGTTTCTGTTTCTTCTACTGGACTTCATGGCATAATATCTTTGGACTTTGCCTCTAAATCAAATCAAATCATAAATAAAGCTACTCACAAGTCTGGAAGCTGTTATGGACCTCGTATACAGACTCCCATGGCGTTATAACAGGTAAGAAAAACGTAAGATTGATTCTCCAGTTATGACATTTGATCATTCCTTGATTCTGTTATTATTATTATTATTATTATTATTATTATTATTATTATTATTATTACTATCCAAGCTACAACCCTAGTTGGAAAAGCAAGGTGCTATAAGCCCAGGGGCTCCAACAGGGAAAAATAGCCCAGTAAGGAAAGGAAATAAGGAAATAAATAAATGAAGAGAACAAATTAACAATAAATCATTCTAAAATAAGAAACAACGTCAAAACAGACATGTCATATATAAACTATTAACAGCATCAAAAACAAATATGTCATATATAAACTATAAAAAGACTCATGTCCGCCTGGTCAACAAAAAAAGCATTTGCTCCAACTTTGAACTTTTGAAGTTCTACTGATTCAACAACCCGATTAGGAAGATCATTCCACACCTTGGTAACAGCTGGAATAAAACTTCTAGTGAAGATTAAAAAAACTATCCATGATGTGTCATATTCGTGTAAGATTTATATAAAATCTCAGGCTGACTGTAATGACAGATTTGAGTGATAATTTAAGCTTGAATTGGTCGCAATTGTATGATAGTGTTGAATCTGTTGTTCCTTTGAATGAGAATCTAGTCAACAGGACATGATGATTGATAGGCGTATCCCTTCTCGTGTGCTAAGATATAGTGAAGGGCCATAGTTTAGTGATGATTATATACATGTTTATTTGTAGAAACAGGAGGCCTATCATCTTTGGAAAGGTAAGAAATCATATTTGACTTGGAATAACTAAGCTAATGTGGGAGCTTTTGCTCAGAGTTTATGCCTACCGAGTGAAGGCCCATAGTTTTGTGATTGTAATTTGTATACATGTTTATTTGTAGAAACAGGAGGCCTATCATGTTTGGAAAGGTAAGAAATCATATTTGACATGGAATAGCTATACACAGCTAAGAGCTTTTTCTCAGAGTTTATGCCTCAACTGAAAAGGAATACAATTTGAACACAAAAGAAACCCTTTTCTGGTACATATCAGAAACACAAGTATTGGTAAATTGGATTACCTTTAAACCTGCTCTCCTTGTATAGACGTAACAGTTCCTCATTTACTCAAATCAGATGGCTGTCACTGTCCAAAGAAAAAAGGCAACCATTTTGGCTGATGTGTTTGGCAGTAAACTGAGTAATGAGAAACTTTATCTTCCTCATTCCCGTTTTCCTGTGGTTAAACTAACTAGTTTAGCTTTTCGATCGGGAAATTAAAACTTGGTGGACCTTAATGCTATTTTTCCTATTTTCTATTATAAAGACTGCCGATTTATCTCCAAAGTTATGTTATTTTCCGCAAGTTAGCAAGAAGAGGAGAGTTTTAAGCACTCCACTATGTAGCCTACATGTGTTTGGCTAATTTCATCTTAATTTATTGAAGTGGAACTTACGTTCTATTAAATTTCTTATTCCTGATCTAGATATTAATCTCTGGCACCCGTAAACTAGTTTGTTATGCATCTTGTACAAGATTTTTTCACAATTCTGACTATCCTTTGCATTCAGATCTTCCCGGATAGTACCATCCTGTTCGTAATACTATAGTCAATTTCTTTTAGCGATGCAGATTTGCACCGACTCGCAGCGGTGCCCTTTTAGTTCGGAAAAGTTTCCTGATCGCTGATTGATTAGTTGGACGAGATAATTTTAACCAATCACCGATCAGGAAACTTTTCCGAGCTAAAAGGGCACCGCTGTGAGTCGGTGCAAATCTGCATCGCTAAAAGAAATGGACTATAGGTATGCTGTTAATTTCATTATTCATGTCTTTTCCACCATTAGGATCAATACTACGCAGTATTTTAGAATATTTGAATCCAGTTGTGACCAAGTTTGGGAATGTTTTTCTTAATCAGGTAGTTGGATAAGTGGGACTTCAAAAGTTCAAACTTGCAGCAAATATCCTATTTTAACTGTTCATTACTTCTCTTGTAGTTTATTTCCATATTTCCCCTCCTCACATGACTACTTTTTTCCTCCGTCGGAGCCCTTGGGCTTATAGCATCCTGCTTTTCCAATTAGGGTTGTAGCTTAGCTAATAATGATAGTAATAATTAGGCTTATGATAACATGACTCCTTATATAAAGTTATGACAATACGTTAAAGAGGATAATAGGCTTAATTAGTACTTCTGAATTCGATTTATGATCAAAATTGTTAAAAGTTTTACGCAATCCTAGATAGTTTTTCTATGTCTAGACATAATTATTTAAGTAATTGGTCTATAAATGAAACGAACATTGCAGATTTTATAATATTTTAATTTAATTTATTCGTAGGAAAGTTTATCAATCTTAGGACGCCTTCGAAACAAAATTTTTTGAAGTATTATATCTAATAATTCGTTAAAATAACACTCTCGCCAATAGATGTCGACCCGTGAAATAAGCTCTGACGTAACATTGATCGCCATATTAGAGTCCTTGTTGGTATAAATGTCATAACCATTTTCATAGTCCTTGATTGTTTCTTCACGAAGACGTCAACAACGTTGAAACGCAAGTTAGAAATGGCCATTTTGTCCAAAATTCTCCGGCTGTCGATAAGTAAGTGTAATTATTTCGCATATTTACGTATTTCTGGTGTCCTTTTACGAGTTATGAAGAACATACCAGGTATGTAAATTCGTTATTCAATGTATAATAGGGTAATTTATCCATAGCGGTTTTAGTATTTTTATATAATACAGTTTGTTTGAAATTTTTTAACCGGCGGATTTATTTGATGGCGATAGAACTGGAGCATTAATTTTTTTTGAATGAAGGTGTATATTTTAGCCGGCACGAGTTTTAATCCAATATTGTCATAACGTTAGACATTTCTACTAAAGTAAAGTGTTCTCGATTTATAAGTATTTTCGATGATTACTTCGGATTAGTGAGATTAATAATAAAACAGTTAACAATGGTGCCTTGTAGCCGTAACTCGCATAAAAAAGTTCGCCTCGTGGCATCTAGTATATGAAGTTACATTTTTAGTTTTGTTGTAGAAAGTTTACGGATAGAACTGCGTTTTAATGGTAATTGAATAAATGATTTAATACATACAACATTTTGGATTTTCTTTATGGAAAGCTTACGGATATAACCACGTTCTAAGAATATTTCCAAAATTTATGAATTATTAGTTAACAAATTATTCTACAGATAGAACCGCGTTTCAATGGTAATTGAATAAATGATTTAATACATACATCATTTTGGATTTTCTTTATGGAAAGCTTACGGATATAACTGTTTTAAAAATATTTCCAAAATTTATGAATTATTAAACAAATTATTCTACGGATAGAACCGCGTTTTAATGGTAATTGAATAAATGATTTAATACGTATAGTATTTTGGATTTTCTTTATGGAAAACTTACGGTTTTAACACGTTTTATATTTCCAAATTCTATGAATTATTAGTCAACATTTTGTTACATAGAACCCCACCCTAAGTAAAAGGTTGAATATATTAGGAGTTAAGAACGTAGCACGTGTGTAAATTCGTTATTCAATGTATATGGTAATTTATCCACATCAGTTTTAGTTTTTTACTTTACACAGTTTGTATTTTTTAACCGGCGGATTTAGATGATGGCGAAAAACTGGCGCTTTTTGAGGTGGAAATGAATTTAATTTTCGAAGAAATTGTAAGTTATCTTACCGTCGAAAGTTTTTTATAGAAATTTCCCAATGAGGAATATTACCCAAAGTGCAAGTGCTTTATAGGTATGACTAGGGAACAGTAAGAGGTCAGTGCTGGTAGAGGCAATTTGTGCTACTAGTTCAGAACCATTGGTAGGTATTAGGGAACCGTAAGGAGTCAGGAAGGTACCGTTTGTGCGACATTGGAGGGCGTAATTTTTTTCTGAAATAAAAGTATTTTTTTTTATGAGGTTACATTGCCCTGTAATACACTACTTAATACCCAATGGTGTGCGGTGTGTGAAATTGGGTACGGTTTGTGCGGTATTGGAGAAGGTTCGGTTTGGGAGGCAATGGAGACCTACGGTTTGGAAGGTAATGGAGAGGGTAAGTTTTGTGCTGTATTGGAGGGGATACTGTGTGTGATATTAGAAAGGGTACTTTTTCGGGAGGCAGTGGTGTGTACGAGTTGTGGGGTATTCGAGAGGGTACGGGTTGATAAGCAATAGAGGGTATAATTTGGGTGGCATCAGGAAAGAGGGTATGGTTTGGACGGGATAGTTTGAGGAAGGTAACGGTTTGGGTGGCATCAGGAAAGAGGGTATGGTTTGGACGGGATAGTTTGAGGAAGGTAACGGTTTGGGTGGCATCAGGAAAGAGGGTACGGTTTGGACGGGATAGTTTGAGGAAGGTAACGGTTTGGGTGGCATCAGGAAAGAGGGTATGGTTTGGACGGGATAGTTTGAGGAAGGTAACGGTTTGGGTGGCATCAGGAAAGAGGGTACGGTTTGGACAGGATATTTTGAGGAAGGTAACGGTTTGGGTGGCATCAGGAAAGAGGGTACGGTTTGGACGGGATAGTTTGAGGAAGGTAACGGTTTGGGTGGCATCAGGAAAGAGGGTATGGTTTGGACGGGATAGTTTGAGGAAGGTAACGGTTTGGGTGGCATCAGGAAAGAGGGTACGGTTTGGACGGGATAGTTTGAGGAAGGTAACGGTTTGGGTGGCATCAGGAAAGAGGGTATGGTTTGGACGGGATAGTTTGAGGAAGGTAACGGTTTGGGTGGCATCAGGAAAGAGGGTACGGTTTGGACGGGATATTTTGAGGAAGGTAACGGTTTGGGTGGCCTTAGGAAAGAGGGTACGGTTTGGACGGGATATTTTGAGGAAGGTAACGGTTTGGGTGGCATCAGGAAAGAGGGTACGGTTTGGACAGGATATTTTGAGGAAGGTAACGGTTTGGGTGGCATCAGGAAAGAGGGTACGGTTTGGACGGGATAGTTTGAGGAAGGTAACGGTTTGGGTGCCATCAGGAAAGAGGGTACGGTTTGGACGGGATATTTTGAGGAAGGTAACGGTTTGGGTGGCATCAGGAAAGAGGGTACGGTTTGGACAGGATATTTTGAGGAAGGTAACGGTTTGGGTGGCATCAGGAAAGAGGGTACGGTTTGGACGGGATAGTTTGAGGAAGGTAACGGTTTGGGTGGCATCAGGAAAGAGGGTACGGTTTGGACGGGATAGTTTGAGGAAGGTAACGGTTTTGGGTAGCATCAGGAAAGAGGGTACGGTTTGGACAGGATATTTTGAGGAAGGTAACGGTTTGGGTGGCATCAGGAAAGAGGGTACGGTTTGGACGGGATAGTTTGAGGAAGGTAACGGTTTGGGTGGCATCAGGAAAGAGGGTATGGTTTGGACGGGATAGTTTGAGGAAGGTAACGGGTTGGGTGGTGTCAGGAAAGAGGGTACGGTTTGGGCAGCCTTAGGAAAGAGGGTATAATTTGGGGGGCTTCAGGAAAGAGGGTACGGTTTAGACGGAATATTTTGAGGAAGGTAACGGGTTGGGTGGTGTCAGGAAAGAGGGTACGGTTTGGGCGTCCTTAGGAAAGAGGGTATAATTTTGGGGGCGTCAGGAAAGAAGGTACGGTTTAGACGGAATATTTTGAGGAAGGTAACGGGTTGGGTGGTGTCAGGAAAGAGGGTACGGTTTGGGCGGCCTTAGGAAAGAGGGTATAATTTTGGGGGCGTCAGGAAAGAGGGTACAGTTTGGACGGGATATTTTGAGGAAGGTAACGATTTAGGTGGTGTCAGGAAAGAGGGTACGGTTTGGGCGGCCTTAGGAAAGAGGGTATAATTTGGGGGGCGTCAGGAAAGAGGGTACGGTTTAGACGGAATATTTTGAGGAAGGTAACGGGTTGGGTGGTGTCAGGAAAGAGGGTACGGTTTGGGTGGCCTTAGGAAAGAGGGTATAATTTAGGGGGCGTCAGGAAAGAGGGTACGGTTTGGACTGGATATTTTGAGGAAGGTAACGGGTTGGGTGGTGTCAGGAAAGAGGGTACGGTTTGGGCGGCCATAGAAAAGAGGGTATAATTTGGGGGGCGTCAAGAAAGAGGGTACAGTTTGGACGGGATATTTTGAGGAAGGTAACGGGTTGGGTGGTGTCAGGAAAGAGGGTACGGAATGGGCGGCCTTAGGAAAGAGGGTATTATTTGGGGGGCGCCAGGAAAGAGGTTACGGTTTGGACTTGATATTTTGAGGAAGGTAACGGTTTGGGTGGTGTCAGGAAAGAGGGTACGGTTTGGGCGGCCTTAGGAAAGAGGGTATAATTTAGGGGGCGTCAAGAAAGAGGGTACAGTTTGGACGGGATATTTTGAGGGAGGTAACGGTTTGGGTGGTGTCAGGAAAGAGGGTACGGTTTGGGCGGCCTTAGGAAAGAGGGTATAATTTGGGGGGCGTCAAGAAAGAGGGTACAGTTTGGACGGGATATTTTGAGGAAGGTAACGGTTTGGGTGGTGTCAGTAAAGAGGGTACGGTTTGGGCGGCCTTAGGAAAGAGGGTATTATTTGGGGGCGCCAGGAAAGAGGTTACGGTTTGGACGGGATATTTTGAGGAAGGTAACGGGTTGGTTGGTGTCAGGAAAGAGGGTACGGTTTGGGCGGCCCTAGGAAAGATGGTGTAATTTGGGGGGGCGTCAGGAAAGAGGTTACGGTTTGGACGGGATATTTTGAGGAAGGTAACGGTTTGGATGGTGTCAGGAAAGAGGGTACGTTTTGGGCGGCCTTAGGAAAGAGGGTATTATTTGGGGAGCGTCAGGAAGGAGGGTACAGTTTGGATGGGATATTTTGAGGAAGGTAACGGGTTTGGTGGTGTCAGGAAAAAGGGTACGGTTTGGGCGGCCTTAGGAAAGAGGGTATAATTTGGGGGGCGTCAGGAAAGAGGGTACGGTTTGGACGGGATATTTTGAAGAAGGTAACGGTTTGGGTGGCCTTAGGAAAGAGGGTATTATTTGGGGGGCTGTTAGGAAAGAGGGTACGGTTTGGACGGGATATTTTGAGGAAGGTAACGGGTTGGGTGGTGTCAGGAAAGAGGGTACGGTTTGGGCGGCCTTAGGAAAGAGGGTATAATTTGGGGGGCGTCAGGAAAGAGGGTACTGTTTAGACGGAATATTTTGAAGAAGGTAACGAGTTGGGTGGTGTCAGGAAAGAGGGTACGGTTTGGGCGGCCTTAGGGAAGAGGGTATAATTTGGGGGGCGTCAGGAAAGAGGGTACGGTTTGGACGGGATATTTTGAAGAAGGTAACGGTTTGGGTGGCCTTAGGAAAGAGGGTATTATTTGGGGGGCGTCAGGAAAGAGGGTACGGTTTAGACGGAATATTTTGAAGAAGGTAACGGGTTGGGTGGTGTCAGGAAAGAGGGTACAGTTTGGGCGGCCTTAGGAAAGAGGGTATAATTTGGGGGGCGTCAGGAAAGAGGGTACGGTTTAGACGGAATATTTTGAGGAAGGTAACGGTTTGGGTGGTGTCAGGAAAGGGTACAGTTTGGGCGGCCTTAGGAAAGAGGGTATAATTTGGGGGGCGTCAAGAAAGAGGGTACGGTTTGGACTGGATATTTTGAGGAAGGTAACGGTTTGGATGGTGTCAGGAAAGAGGGTACGTTTTGGGCGGCCTTAGGAAAGAGGGTATTATTTGGGGAGCGTGAGGAAGGAGGGTACAGTTTGGATGGGATATTTTGAGAAAGGTAACGGGTTTGGTGGTGTCAGGAAAAAGGGTACGGTTTGGGCGGCCTTAGGAAAGAGGGTATAATTTGGGGGGCGTCATTAAAGAGGGTACGGTTTGGACGGGATATTTTGAGGAAGGTAACGGGTTGGGTGGTGTCAGGAAAGAGGGTACGGTTTGGGCGGCCTTAGGAAAGAGGGTATAATTTGGGGGGCGTCAGGAAAGAGGGTACGGTTTGGACGGGATATTTTGAGGAAGGTAACGGGTTGGGTGGTGTCAGGAAAGAGGGTACGGTTTGGGCGGCCTTAGGAAAGAGGGTATAATTTGGGTCTCGTCATGAAAGAGGGTACGGTTTGGACGTGATATTTTAAGGAAGGTAACGGTTTGGGTGGCGTCAGGAAAGAGGGTACGGTTTGGGCGGCCTTAGGAAAGAGGGTATAATTTGGGGGGCGTCAGGAAAGAGGGTATGGTTTGGACGGGATATTTTGAGGAAGGTAACGGTTTGGGTGGCGTCAGGAAAGAGGGTACGGTTTGGGCGGCCTTAGGAAAGAGGGTATAATTTGGGGGGCGTCAGGGAAGAGGGTACAATTTGGACGGGATATTTTTAGGAAGGTAACGGTTTGGGTGGCGTCAGGAAAGAGGGTATAATTTGGGGGCCGTCGGGAAAGAGGGTACGGTTTGGACGGGATATTTTGAGGAAGGTAACGGTTTGGGTGGCGTCAGGAAAGAGGGTATGGTTTTGGCGGCTTTAGGAAAGAGGGTATAATTTGGGGGGCGTCAGGAAAGAGAGTACGGATTTGACGGGATATTTTGAGGAAGGTAACATATTGGGTGGCCTTAGGAAAGAGGGTATTATTTTGGGGCGTCAGGAAAGAGGGTACGGTTTGGACGGGATATTTTGAGGAAGGTAACGGGTTGGGTGGTGTCAGGAAAGAGGGTACGGTTTGGGCGGTCTTAGGAAAGAGGGTATAATTTGGGGGGCGTCAGGAAAGAGGGTACGGTTTGGACGGGATATTTTGAGGAAGGAAACGGTTTGGGTGGTGTCAGGAAAGAGGGTATGATTTGGGCGGCCTTAGGAAAGAGGGTATAATTTGGGGGTCGTCAGGAAAGAGGGTACGGTTTGGACTGGATATTTTGAGGAAGGTAACGGTTTGGATGGTGTCAGGAAAGAGGGTATGGTTTGGGCGGCCTTAGGAAAGAGGGTATAATTTGGGGGGCGTCAGGAAAAAGGGTACGGTTTGGACGGGATATTTTGAGGAAGGTAATGGTTTGGGTGGCATCAGGAATGAGGGTATGGTTTCGACGGGATAATTTGAGGAAGGTAACGGTTTGGGTGGCATCAGGAAAGAGGGTACGGTTTGGACGGGATAGTTTGAGGAAGGTAACGGTTTGGGTGGCATCAGGAAAGAGGGTACGGTTTGGACGGGATATTTTGAGGAAGGTAACGGTCTGGGTGGCATTAGGAAAGAGGGTATGATTTGGACAGGATATTTTGAGGAAGGTAACGAGTTGGGTGGTGTCAGAAAAGAGGGGACGGTTTGGGCGGCCTTAGGGAAGAGGGTATAATTTGGGGGGCGTCAGGAAAGAGGGTACGGTTTGGACGGGATATTTTGAAGAAGGTAACGGTTTGGGTGGCCTTGGGAAAGAGGGTATTATTTGGGGGGCGTCAGGAAAGAGGGTACGGTTTGGACGGGATATTTTGAGGAAGGTAACGGGTTTGGTGGTGTCAGGAAAGAGGGTACGGTTTGGACGGGATATTTTGAGGAAGGTAACGGGTTGGGTGGTGTCAGGAAAGAGGGTACGGTTTGGGCGGCCTTAGGAAAGAGGGTATGATTTGGGGGGCGTCAGGAAAGAGGGTACGGTTTGGACGGGATATTTTGAGGAAGGAAACGGTTTGGGTGGTGTCAGGAAAGAGGGTATGGTTTGGGCGGCCTTAGGAAAGAGGGTATAATTTGGGGGGCGTCAGGAAAGAGGGTACTGTTTGGACAGTATATTTTGAGGAAGGTAACGGTTTGGGTGGCCTTAGGAAAGAGGGTATAATTTGGGGGGCGTCAAGAAAGAGGGGACGGTTTGGACAGTATATTTTGAGGAAGGTAACGGTTTGGGTGGCCTTAGGAAAGAGGGTATAATTTGGGGGGGTCAGGAAAGAGGGTACGGTTTGGACGGGATATTTTGAGGAAGGTAACGGGTTGGGTGGTGTCAGGAAAGAGGGTACGGTTTGGGCGGCCTTAGGAAAGAGGGTATAATTTGGGTGGCGTCAGGAAAGAGGGTACGGTTTGGACGGGATATTTTGAGGAAGGTAACGGTTTGGTGGCGTCGGGAAAGAAGGTACAGTTTGGGGGGCCTTAAGAAAGAGGGTATAATTTGGGTGGCGTCAGGAAAGAGGGTACGGTTTGGACGGGATATTTTGAGGAAGGTAACGGTTTGGGTGGCGTCAGGAAAGAGGGTACGGTTTGGACGGGATATTTTGAGGAAGGTAACGGGCTGGATGGCGTCAGGAAAGAAGGTACAGTTTTGGGGGCCTTAGGAAAGAGGGTATAATTTGGGTGGCGTCAGGAAAGAGTGTACGGTTTGGAAGGGATATTTTGAGGAAGGTAACGGTTTGGGTGGCATCAGGAAAGAGGGTATGGTTTGGACGGGATATTTTGAGGAAGGTAACGGTTTGGGTGTTGTCAGGAAAGAGGGTAGGGTTTGGGCGGCCTTAGGAAAGAGGGTATAATTTGGGGGGCGTTAGGAAAGAGGATACGGTTTGGACGGGATATTTTGAGGAAGGTAACGGTTTGGGTGGTGTCAGGAAAGAGGGTACGGTTTGGGCGGCCTTAGGAAAGAGGGTATAATTTGGGGGGCGTCAGGAAAGAGGGTACGGTTTGGGCGGCCTTAGGAAAGAGGGTATAATTTGGGGGGCGTCAGGAAAGAGGGTACGGTTTGGACGGGATATTAGGAAGGTAACGGTTTGGATGGTGTCAGGAAAAAGGGTACGGTTTGGGCGGCCTTAGGAAAGAGGGTATAATTTGGGGGGCGTCAGGAAAGAGTGTACGTTTTGGACGGGATATTTTGAGGAAGGTAACGGTTTGGGTGGCATCAGGAAAGAGGGTATGGTTTGGACGGGATATTTTGAGGAAGGTAACGGTTTGGGTGGCATCAGGAAAGAGGTTATGGTTTCGACCGGATAGTTTGAAGAAGGTAACGGTTTGGGTGGCATCAGGAAAGAGGGTACGGTTTGGACGGGATAGTTTCAGGAAGGTAACGGTTTGGGTGGCATCAGGAAAGAGGGTACGGTTTGGACGGGATATTTTGAGGAAGCTAACGGTTTGGGTGGCATCAGGAAAGAGGGTATGGTTTGGAAGGGATATTTTGAGGAAGGTAACGAGTTGGGTGGTGTCAGGAAAGAGGGTATGGTTTCGACAGGATAGTTTGAGGAAGGTAACAGTTTGGGTGGCATCAGGAAAGAGGGTACGGTTTGGATGGGAGAGTTTGAGGAAGGTAACGGTTTGGGTGGCATCAGGAAAGGGGGTTCGGTTTGGACGGGATATTTTGAAGAAGGTAACGGTTTGGGTGGCCATAGGAAAGAGGGTATTATTTGGGGGGGCGTCAGGAAAGAGGGTACGGTTTGGACGGGATATTTTTTAGGAAGGTAACGGTTTGGGTGGCGTCAGGAAAGAGGGTACAGTTTGGGCGGCCTTAGGAAAGAGGGTATAATTTGGGGGCCGTCGGGAAAGAGGGTACGGTTTGGACGGGATATTTTGAGGAAGGTAACGGTTTGGGTGGCGTCAGGAAAGAGGGTATGGTTTTGGCGGCTTTAGGAAAGAGGGTATAATTTGGGGGTGTCAGGAAAGAGGGTACGGATTGGACGGGATATTTTGAGGAAGGTAACATATTGGGTGGCCTTAGGAAAGAGGGTATTATTTGGGGGGCGTCAGGAAAGAGGGTACGGTTTGGAAAGGATATTTTGAGGAAGGTAACGGGTTGGGTGGTGTCAGGAAAGAGGGAACGGTTTGGGCGGTCTTAGGAAAGAGGGTATAATTTGGGGGCGTCAGGAAAGAGGGTACAGTTTGGACGGGATTTTTTGAGGAAGGTAACGGTTTGGGTGGTGTCAGGAAAGAGGGTACGGTTTGGGCGGCCTTAGGAAAGAGGGTATAATTTGGGGGGCGTCAGGAAAGAGGGTACGATTTGGACGGGATATTTTGAGGAAGGTAACGGTTTGGATGGTGTCAGGAAAGAGGGTACGGTTTGGGCGGCCTTAGGAAAGAGGGTATAATTTAGGGGGCGTCATGAAAAAGGGTACGGTTTGGACGGGATATTTTGAGGAAGGTAACGGTTTGGGTGGCATCAGGAAAGAGGGTATGGTTTGGACGGGATATTTTGAGGAAGATAACGGTTTGGGTGGCATCAGGAAAGAGGGTATGGTTTCGACGGGATAGTTTGAGGAAGGTAACGGTTTGGGTGGCATCAGGAAAGAGGGTACGGTTTGGACGGGATAGTTCGAGGAAGGTAACGGTTTGGGTGGCATCAGGAAAGAGGGTACGGTTTGGACGGGATATTTTGAGGAAGGTAACGGTCTGGGTGGCATTAGGAAAGAGGGTATGGTTTGGACGGGATATTTTGAGGAAGGTAACGAGTTGGTTGGTGTCTGGAAAGAGGGTACGGTTTGGGCAGCCTTAGGGAAGAGGGTATAATTTGGGGGGCGTCAGGAAAGAGGGTACGGTTTGGACGGGATATTTTGAAGAAGGTAACGGTTTGGGTGGCCTTAGGAAAGAGGGTATTATTTAGGGGGCGTCAGGAAAGAGGGTACGGTTTGGACGGGATATTTTGAGGAAGGTAACGGGTTTGGTGGTGTCAGGAAAGAGGGTACGGTTTGGGCGGCCTTAGGAAAGAGGGTATAATTTGGGGGGCGTCAGGAAAGAGGGTACGGTTTGGACAGTATATTTTGAGGAAGGTAACGGTTTGGGTGGCCTTAGGAAAGAGGGTATAATTTGGGGGGCGTCAAGAAAGAGGGTACGGTTTGGACGGTATATTTTGAGGAAGGTAACGGTTTGGATGGCCTTAGGAAAGAGGGTATAATTTGTGGGGGTCAGGAAAGAGGGTACGGTTTGGACGGGATATTTTGAGGAAGGTAACGGGTTGGGTGGTGTCAGGAAAGAGGGTACGGTTTGGGCGGCCTTAGGAAAGAGGGTATAATTTGGGTGGCGTCAGGAAAGAGGGTACGGTTTGGACGGGATATTTTGAGGAAGGTAACGGTTTGGGTGGCGTCAGGAAAGAAGGTACAGTTTGGGGGGCCTTAGGAAAGAGGGTATAATTTGGATGGCGTCAGGAAAGAGGGTACGGTTTGGACGGGATATTTTGAGGAAGGTAACGGTTTGGGTGGCGTCAAGAAAGAGGGTACGGTTTGGACGGGATATTTTGAGGAAGGTAACGTTTTGGGTGGCCATAGGAAAGAGGGTATTATTTGGGGGGGCGTCAGGAAAGAGGGTACGGTTTGGACGGGATATTTTGAGGAAGGTAACGGTTTGGGTGGCGTCAGGAAAGAGGGTACAGTTTGGACGGGATATTTTGAGGAAGGTAACGGTTTGGGTGGCGTCAAGAAAGAGGGTATGGTTTGGACGGGATATTTTGAGGAAGGTAACGGTTTGGGTGGCCATAGGAAAGAGGGTATTATTTGGGGGGGGCGTCAGGAAAGAGGGTACGGTTTGGACGGGATATTTTGAGGAAGGTAACGGTTTGGGTGGCGTCAGGAAAGAGGGTACAGTTTGGGCGGCCTTAGGAAAGAGGGTATAATTTGGGGGCCGTCGGGAAAGAGGGTACGGTTTGGACGGGATACTTTGAGGAAGGTAACGGTTTGGATGGCGTCAGGAAAGAGGGTATGGTTTTGGCGGCTTTAGGAAAGAGGGTATAATTTGGGGGCGTCAGGAAAGAGGGTACGGATTGGAGGGGATATTTTGAGGAAGGTAACATATTGGGTGGCCTTAGGAAAGAGGGTATTATTTGGGGGCGTCAGGAAAGAGGGTACGGTTTGGAAAGGATATTTTGAGGAAGGTAACGGGTTGGGTGGTGTCAGGAAAGAGGGTACGGTTTGGGCGGTCTTAGGAAAGAGGGTATAATTTGGGGGGCGTCAGGAAAGAGGGTACGGTTTGGACGGGATATTTTGAGGAAGGTAACGGTTTGGATGGTGTCAGGAAAGAGGGTACGGTTTGGGCGGCCTTAGGAAAGAGGGTATAATTTGGGGGGCGTCATGAAAAAGGGTACGGTTTGGACGGGATATTTTGAGGAAGGTAACGGGTTGGGTGGTGTCAGGAAAGAGGGTACGGTTTGGGCGGTCTTAGGAAAGAGGGTATAATTTGGGGGCGTCAGGAAAGAGGGTACAGTTTGGACGGGATTTTTTGAGGAAGGTAACGGTTTGGGTGGTGTCAGGAAAGAGGGTACGGTTTGGGCGGCCTTAGGAAAGAGGGTATAATTTGGGTGGCGTCAGGAAAGAGGGTACGGTTTGGACGGGATATTTTGAGGAAGGTAACGGTTTGGGTGGCGTCAGGAAAGAAGGTACAGTTTGGGGGGCCTTAGGAAAGAGGGTATAATTTGGGTGGCGTCAGGAAAGAGGGTACGGTTTGGACGGGATATTTTGAGGAAGGTAACGGTTTGGGTGGTGTCAGGAAAGAGGGTACGGTTTGGGCGGTCTTAGGAAAGAGGGTATAATTTGGGGGGCGTCAGGAAAGAGGGTACGGTTTGGACGGGATATTTTGAGGAAGGTAACGGTTTGGGTGGCCTTAGGAAAGAGGGTATTATTTGGGGGGCGTCAGGAAAGAGGGTACGGTTTAGACGGAATATTTTGAGGAAGGTAACGGGTTGGGTGGTGTCAGGAAAGAGGGTACGGTTTGGGCGGCCTTAGGAAAGAGGGTATAATTTGGGGGGCGTCAGGAAAGGGTACGGTTTGGACGGGATATTTTGAAGAAGGTAACGGTTTAGGTGCCCTTAGGAAAGAGGGTATAATTTGGGGGGCGTCAGGAAAGAGGGTACGGTTTAGACGGAATATTTTGAGGAAGGTAACTGGTTGGGTGGTGTCAGGAAAGAGGGTACGGTTTGGGCGCCCTTAGGAAAGAGGGTATAATTTTGGGGGCGTCAGGAAAGAGGGTACGGTTTAGACGGAATATTTTGAGGAAGGTAACGGGTTGGGTGGTGTCAGGAAAGAGGGTACGGTTTGGGCAGCCTTAGGAAAGAGGGTATAATTTGGGGGGCGTCAGGAAAGAGGGTACGGTTTAGACGGAATATTTTGAGGAAGGTAACGGGTTGGGTGGTGTCAGGAAAGAGGGTACGGTTTGGGCGGCCCTAGGAAAGAGGGTATAATTTGGGGGGCGTCAGGAAAGAAGGTACGGTTTAGACGGAATATTTTGAGGAAGGTAACGGGTTGGGTGGTGTCAGGAAAGAGGGTACGGTTTGGGCGGCCTTAGGAAAGAGGGTATAATTTGGGGGGCGTCAGGAAAGAGGGTACAGTTTGGACGGGATATTTTGAGGAAGGTAACGGTTTAGGTGGTGTCAGGAAAGAGGGTACGGTTTGGGCGGCCCTAGGAAAGAGGGTATAATTTGGGGGGCGTCAGGAAAGAGGGTACGGTTTAGACGGAATATTTTGAGGAAGGTAACGGGTTGGGTGGTGTCAGGAAAGAGGGTACGGTTTGGGTGGCCTTAGGAAAGAGGGTATAATTTAGGGGGCGTCAGGAAAGAGGGTACGGTTTGGACGGGATATTTTGAGGAAGGTAACGGGTTGGGTGGTGTCAGGAAAGAGGGTACGGTTTGGGCGGCCATAGAAAAGAGGGTATAATTTGGGGGGCGTCAAGAAAGAGGGTACAGTTTGGACGGGATATTTTGAGGAAGGTAACGGGTTGGGTGGTGTCAGGAAAGAGGGTACGGTTTGGGCGGCCTTAGGAAAGAGGGTATTATTTGGGGGGCGCCAGGAAAGAGGTTACAGTTTGGACTTGATATTTTGAGGAAGGTAACGGTTTGGGTGGTGTCAGGAAAGAGGGTACGGTTTGGGCGGCCTTAGGAAAGAGGGTATAATTTAGGGGGCGTCAAGAAAGAGGGTACAGTTTGGACGGGATATTTTGAGGAAGTTAACGGTTTGGGTGGTGTCAGGAAAGAGGGTACGGTTTGGGCGGCCTTAGGAAAGAGGGTATAATTTGGGGGGCGTCAAGAAAGAGGGTACAGTTTGGACGGGATATTTTGAGGAAGGTAACGGTTTGGGTGGTGTCAGTAAAGAGGGTACGGTTTGGGCGGCCTTAGGAAAGAGGGTATTATTTGGGGGGCGCCAGGAAAGAGGTTACGGTTTGGACGGGATATTTTGAGGAAGGTAACGGGTTGGGTGGTGTCAGGAAAGAGGGTACGGTTTGGGCGGCCCTAGGAAAGAGGGTGTAATTTTGGGGGCGTCAGGAAAGAGGGTACGGTTTGGACGGGATATTTTGAGGAAGGTAACGGTTTGGATGGTGTCAGGAAAGAGGGTACGTTTTGGGCGGCCTTAGGAAAGAGGGTATTATTTGGGGAGCGTCAGGAAGGAGGGTACAGTTTGGATGGGATATTTTGAGGAAGGTAACGGGTTTGGTGGTGTTAGGAAAAAGGGTATGGTTTGGGCAGCCTTAGGAAAGAGGGTATGATTTGGGGGGCGTCAGGAAAGAGGGTACGGTTTGGACGGGATATTTTGAAGATGGTAACGGTTTGGGTGGCCTTAGGAAAGAGGGTATTATTTGGGGGGCTGTTAGGAAAGGGTACGGTTTGGACGGGATATTTTGAGGAAGGTAACGGGTTGGGTGGTGTCAGGAAAGAGGGTACGGTTTGGGCGGCCTTAGGAAAGAGGGTATAATTTGGGGGGCGTCAGGAAAGAGGGTACTGTTTAGACGGAATATTTTTAAGAAGGTAACGAGTTGGGTGGTGTCAGGAAAGAGGGTACGGTTTGGGCGGCCTTAGGGAAGAGGGTATAATTTGGGGGGTGTCAGGAAAGAGGGTACGGTTTGGACGGGATATTTTGAAGAAGGTAACGGTTTGGGTGGCCTTAGGAAAGAGGGTATTATTTGGGGGGCGTCAGGAAAGAGGGTACCGTTTAGACGGAATATTTTGAAGAAGGTAACGGGTTGGGTGGTGTCAGGAAAGAGGGTACAGTTTGGGCGGCCTTAGGAAAGAGGGTATAATTTGGGGGGCGTCAGGAAAGAGGGTACGGTTTAGACGGAATATTTTGAGGAAGGTAACGGGTTGGGTGGTGTCAGGAAAGAGGGTACAGTTTGGGCGGCCTTAGGAAAGAGGGTATAATTTGGGGGGGCGTCAGGAAAGAGGGTACGGTTTGGACTGGATATTTTGAGGAAGGTAACGGTTTGGATGGTGTCAGGAAAGGGTACGTTTTGGGCGGCTTTAGGAAAGAGGGTATTATTTGGGGAGCGTGAGGAAGGAGGGTACAGTTTGGATGGGATATTTTGAGAAAGGTAACGGGTTTGGTGGTGTCAGGAAAAAGGGTACGGTTTGGGCGGCCTTAGGAAAGAGGGTATAATTTGGGGGGCGTCATTAAAGAGGGTACGGTTTGGACGGGATATTTTGAGGAAGGTAACGGGTTGGGTGGTGTCAGGAAAGAGGGTACGGTTTGGGCGGCCTTAGGAAAGAGGGTATAATTTGGGGGGCGTCAGGAAAGAGGGTACGGTTTGGACGGGATATTTTGAGGAAGGTAACGGGTTGGGTGGTGTCAGGAAAGAGGGTACGGTTTGGGCGGCCTTAGGAAAGAGGGTATAATTTGGGTCTCGTCATGAAAGAGGGTACGGTTTGGACGTGATATTTTAAGGAAGGTAACGGTTTGGGTGGCGTCAGGAAAGAGGGTACGGTTTGGGCGGCCTTAGGAAAGAGGGTATAATTTGGGGGGCGTCAGGAAAGAGGGTATGGTTTGGACGGGATATTTTGAGGAAGGTAACGGTTTGGGGGGCGTCAGGAAAGAGGGTACGGTTTGGGCGGCCTTAGGAAAGAGGGTATAATTTGAGGGGCGTCAGGAAAGAGGGTACAATTTGGACGGGATATTTTTAGGAAGGTAACGGTTTGGGTGGCGTCAGGAAAGAGGGTATAATTTGGGGGCCGTCGGGAAAGAGGGTACGGTTTGGACGGGATATTTTGAGGAAGGTAACGGTTTGGGTGGCGTCAGGAAAGAGGGTATGGTTTTGGCGGCTTTAGGAAAGAGGGTATAATTTGGGGGGCGTCAGGAAAGAGGGTACGGATTTGACGGGATATTTTGAGGAAGGTAACATATTGGGTGGCCTTAGGAAAGAGGGTATTATTTTGGGGCGTCAGGAAAGAGGGTACGGTTTGGACGGGATATTTTGAGGAAGGTAACGGGTTGGGTGGTGTCAGGAAAGAGGGTACGGTTTGGGCGGTCTTAGGAAAGAGGGTATAATTTGGGGGGCGTCAGGAAAGAGGGTACGGTTTGGACGGGATATTTTGAGGAAGGAAACGGTTTGGGTGGTGTCAGGAAAGAGGGTATGATTTGGGCGGCCTTAGGAAAGAGGGTATAATTTGGGGGTCGTCAGGAAAGAGGGTACGGTTTGGACTGGATATTTTGAGGAAGGTAACGGTTTGGATGGTGTCAGGAAAGAGGGTATGGTTTGGGCGGCCTTAGGAAAGAGGGTATAATTTGGGGGGCGTCAGGAAAAAGGGTACGGTTTGGACGGGATATTTTGAGGAAGGTAATGGTTTGGGTGGCATCAGGAAAGAGGGTATGGTTTCGACGGGATAATTTGAGGAAGGTAACGGTTTGGGTGGCATCAGGAAAGAGGGTACGGTTTGGACGGGATAGTTTGAGGAAGGTAACGGTTTGGGTGGCATCAGGAAAGAGGGTACGGTTTGGACGGGATATTTTGAGGAAGGTAACGGTCTGGGTGGCATTAGGAAAGAGGGTTTGATTTGGACAGGATATTTTGAGGAAGGTAACGAGTTGGGTGGTGTCAGAAAAGAGGGGATGGTTTGGGCGGCCTTAGGGAAGAGGGTATAATTTGGGGGGGCGTCAGGAAAGAGGGTACGGTTTGGACGGGATATTTTGAAGAAGGTAACGGTTTGGGTGGCCTTGGGAAAGAGGGTATTATTTGGGGGGCGTCAGGAAAGAGGGTACGGTTTGGACGGGATATTTTGAGGAAGGTAACGGGTTTGGTGGTGTCAGGAAAGAGGGTACGGTTTGGACGGGATATTTTGAGGAAGGTAACGGGTTGGGTGGTGTCAGGAAAGAGGGTACGGTTTGGGCGGCCTTAGGAAAGAGGGTATAATTTGGGGAGCGTCAGGAAAGAGGGTACGGTTTGGACGGGATATTTTGAGGAAGGAAACGGTTTGGGTGGTGTCAGGAAAGAGGGTATGGTTTGGGCGGCCTTAGGAAAGAGGGTATAATTTGGGGGGCGTCAGGAAAGAGGGTACGGTTTGGACAGTATATTTTGAGGAAGGTAACGGTTTGGGTGGCCTTAGGAAAGAGGGTATAATTTGGGGGGCGTCAGGAAAGAGGGGACGGTTTGGACAGTATATTTTGAGGAAGGTAACGGTTTGGGTGGCCTTAGGAAAGAGGGTATAATTTGGGGGGGTCAGGAAAGAGGGTACGGTTTGGACGGGATATTTTGAGGAAGGTAACGGGTTGGGTGGTGTCAGGAATGAGGGTACGCTTTGGGCGGCCTTAGGAAAGAGGGTATAATTTGGGTGGCGTCAGGAAAGAGGGTACGGTTTGGACGGGATATATTGAGGAAGGTAACGGTTTGGTGGCGTCGGGAAAGAAGGTACAGTTTGGGGGGCCTTAAGAAAGAGGGTATAATTTGGGTGGCGTCAGGAAAGAGGGTACGGTTTGGACGGGATATTTTGAGGAAGGTAACGGTTTGGGTGGCCTTAGGAAAGAGGGTACGGTTTGGACGGGATGTTTTGAGGAAGGTAACGGGCTGGATGGCGTCAGGAAAGAAGGTACAGTTTGGGGGGCCTTAGGAAAGAGGGTATAATTTGGGTGGCGTCAGGAAAGAGTGTACGGTTTGGAAGGGATATTTTGAGGAAGGTAACGGTTTGGGTGGCATCAGGAAAGAGGGTATGGTTTGGACGGGATATTTTGAGGAAGGTAACGGTTTGGGTGTTGTCAGGAAAGAGGCTACGGTTTGGGCGGCCTTAGGAAAGAGGGTATAATTTGGGGGGCGTTAGGAAAGAGGATACGGTTTGGACGGGATATTTTGAGGAAGGTAACGGTTTGGGTGGTGTCAGGAAAGAGGGTACGGTTTGGGCGGCCTTAGGAAAGAGGGTATAATTTGGGGGGCGTCGGGAAAGAGGGTACGGTTTGGGCGGCCTTAGGAAAGAGGGTATAATTTGGGGGGCGTCAGGAAAGAGGGTACGGTTTGGACGGGATATTTTGAGGAAGGTAACGGTTTGGATGGTGTCAGGAAAGAGGGTACGGTTTGGGCGGCCTTAGGAAAGAGGGTATAATTTGGGGGGCGTCAGGAAAGAGTGTACGTTTTGGACGGGATATTTTGAGGAAGGTAACGGTTTGGGTGGCATCAGGAAAGAGGGTTTGGTTTGGACGGGATATTTTGAGGAAGGTAACGGTTTGGGTGGCATCAGGAAAGAGGTTATGGTTTCGACCGGATAGTTTGAAGAAGGTAACGGTTTGGGTGGCATCAGGAAAGAGGGTACGGTTTGGACGGGATAGTTTCAGGAAGGTAACGGTTTGGGTGGCATCAGGAAAGAGGGTACGGTTTGGACGGGATATTTTGAGGAAGCTAACGGTTTGAGTGGCATCAGGAAAGAGGGTATGGTTTGGAAGGGATATTTTGAGGAAGGTAACGAGTTGGGTGGTGTCAGGAAAGAGGGTATGGTTTCGACAGGATAGTTTGAGGAAGGTAACAGTTTGGGTGGCATCAGGAAAGAGGGTACGGTTTGGATGGGAGAGTTTGAGGAAGGTAACGGTTTGGGTGGCATCAGGAAAGGGGGTTCGGTTTGGACGGGATATTTTGAAGAAGGAAACGGTTTGGGTGGCCATAGGAAAGAGGGTATTATTTGGGGGGGCGTCAGGAAAGAGGGTACGGTTTGGACGGGATATTTTGAGGAAGGTAACGGTTTGGGTGGCGTCAGGAAAGAGGGTACAGTTTGGGCGGCCTTAGGAAAGAGGGTATAATTTGGGGGCCGTCGGGAAAGAGGGTACGGTTTGGACGGGATATTTTTAGGAAGGTAACGGTTTGGGTGGCGTCAGGAAAGAGGGTATGGTTTTGGCGGCTTTAGGAAAGAGGGTATAATTTGGGGGCGTCAGGAAAGATGGTACGGATTGGACGGGATATTTTGAGGAAGGTAACATATTGGGTGGCCTTAGGAAAGAGGGTATTATTTGGGGGGCGTCAGGAAAGAGGGTACGGTTTGGAAAGGATATTTTGAGGAAGGTAACGGGTTGGGTGGTGTCAGGAAAGAGGGAACGGTTTGGGCGGTTTTACGAAAGAGGGTATAATTTGGGGGCGTCAGGAAAGAGGGTACAGTTTGGACGGGATATTTTGAGGAAGGTAACGGTTTGGGTGGTGTCAGGAAAGAGGGTACGGTTTGGGCGGCCTTAGGAAAGAGGGTATAATTTGGGGGGCGTCAGGAAAGAGGGTACGGTTTGGACGGGATATTTTGAGGAAGGTAACGGTTTGGATGGTGTCAGGAAAGAGGGTACGGTTTGGGCGGCCTTAGGAAAGAGGGTATAATTTGGGGGGCGTCATGAAAAAGGGTACGGTTTGGACGGGATATTTTGAGGAAGGTAACGGTTTGGGTGGCATCAGGAAAGAGGTTATGGTTTCGACCGGATAGTTTGAAGAAGGTAACGGTTTGGGTGGCATCAGGAAAGAGGGTATGGTTTGGACGGGATATTTTGAGGAAGATAACGGTTTGGGTGGCATCAGGATAGAGGGTATGGTTTCGACGGGATAGTTTGAGGAAGGTAACGGTTAGGGTGGCATCAGGAAAGAGGGTACGGTTTGGACGGGATAGTTTGAGGAAGGTAACGGTTTGGGTGGCATCAGGAAAGAGGGTACGGTTTGGACGGGATCTTTTGAGGAAGGTAACGGTCTGGGTGGCATTAGGAAAGAGGGTATGGTTTGGACGGGATATTTTGAGGAAGGTAACGAGTTGGGTGGTGTCTGGAAAGAGGGTACGGTTTGGGCAGCCTTAGGGAAGAGGGTATAATTTGGGGGGCGTCAGGAAAGAGGGTATGGTTTGGACGGGATATTTTGAAGAAGGTAACGGTTTGGGTGGCCTTAGGAAAGAGGGTATTATTTAGGGGGCGTCAGGAAAGAGGGTACGGTTTGGACGGGATATTTTGAGGAAGGTAACGGGTTTGGTGGTGTCAGGAAAGAGGGTACGGTTTGGGCGGCCTTAGGAAAGAGGGTATAATTTGGGGGGCGTCAGGAAAGAGGGTACGGTTTGGACAGTATATTTTGAGGAAGGTAACGGTTTGGGTGGCCTTAGGAAAGAGGGTATAATTTGGGGGGCGTCAAGAAAGAGGGTACGGTTTGGACGGTATATTTTGAGGAAGGTAACGGTTTGGGTGGCCTTAGGAAAGAGGGTATAATTTGTGGGGGTCAGGAAAGAGGGTACGGTTTGGACGGGATATTTTGAGGAAGGTAACGGGTTGGGTGGTGTCAGGAAAGAGGGTACGGTTTGGGCGGCCTTAGGAAAGAGGGTATAATTTGGGTGGCGTCAGGAAAGAGGGTACGGTTTGGACGGGATATTTTGAGGAAGGTAACGGTTTGGGTGGCGTCAGGAAAGAAGGTACAGTTTGGGGGGCCTTAGGAAAGAGGGTATAATTTGGGTGGCGTCAGGAAAGAGGGTACGGTTTGGACGGGATATTTTGAGGAAGGTAACGGTTTGGGTGGCGTCAAGAAAGAGGGTACGGTTTGGACGGGATATTTTGAGGAAGGTAACGTTTTGGGTGGCCATAGGAAAGAGGGTATTATTTGGGGGGGCGTCAGGAAAGAGGGTACGGTTTGGACGGGATATTTTGAGGAAGGTAACGGTTTGGGTGGCGTCAGGAAAGAGGGTACAGTTTGGACGGGATATTTTGAGGAAGGTAACGGTTTGGGTGGCGTCAAGAAAGAGGGTATGGTTTGGACGGGATATTTTGAGGAAGGTAACGGTTTGGGTGGCCATAGGAAAGAGGGTATTATTTGGGGGGGCGTCAGGAAAGAGGGTACTGTTTGGACGGGATATTTTGAGGAAGGTAACGGTTTGGGCGGCGTCAGGAAAGAGGGTACAGTTTGGGCGGCCTTAGGAAAGAGGGTATAATTTGGGGGCGTCAGGAAAGAGGGTACGGTTTGGACGGGATATTTTGAGGAAGGTAACGGTTTGGGTGGCATCAGGAAAGAGGGTATGGTTTGGCGGGAAAGAGGGTATTTTGGGGGCGTCAGGAAAGAGGGTACGGTTTAGGACGGGATATTTTGAGGAAGAGTAACGGTTTGGGTGGCCTTAGGAAAGAGGGTATAATTTGGGGGGCGTCAGGAAAGAGGGTACGGTTTGGACGGGATATTTTGAGGAAGGTAACGGTTTGGGTGGTGTCAGGAAAGAGGGTACGGTTTGGGCGGTCTTAGGAAAGAGGGTAAATTCGGGGGGGTGGTCAGGAAAGAGGGTACGGTTTGGACGGGATATTTTGAGGAAGGTAACGGTTTGGATGGTGTCAGGAAAGAGGGTACGGTTTGGGCGGCCTTAGGAAAGAGGGTATAATTTGGGGGGCGTCAGGAAAGAGGGTACGGTTTGGACGGGATATTTTGAAGAAGGTAACGGTTTGGGTGGCATCAGGAAAGAGGGTATGGTTTGGACGGGATATTTTGAGGAAGGTAACGGGTTTGGGTGGCGTCAGGAAAGAGGGTACGGTTTGGGCGGCCTTAGGAAAGAGGGTATAATTTGGGGGGCGTCAGGAAAGAGGGTACGGTTTGGACGGGATATTTTGAGGAAGGTAACGGTTTGGGTGGCATCAGGAAAGAGGGTATGGTTTGACGGGATATTTTGAGGAAATAACGGTTGGGTGGTCAGAAAGAGGGTACGGTTTGGACGGATAGTTTGAGGAAGGTAACGGTTTGGGTGGCATCAGGAAAGAGGGTACGGTTTGGACGGGATATTTGAGGAAGGTAACGGTTTGGGTGGCATCAGGAAAGAGGGTATGGTTTGGACGGGATATTTTGAGGAAGGTAACGGTTGGGTGGTGTCAGGAAAGAGGGTACGGTTTGGGCAGGCCTTAGGAAGAGGGTATAATTTGGGTGGGTCAGGAAAGAGGGTACGGTTTGGACGGGATATTTTGAGGAAGGTAACGGTTTGGGTGGCATCAGGAAAGAGGGTATTTTTGGGGGCGTCAGGAAAGAGGGTACGGTTTGGACGGGATATTTTGAGGAAGGTAACGGTTTGGGTGGCCTTAGGAAAGAGGGTATAATTTGGGGGGTCAGGAAAGAGGGTACGGTTTGGACGGGATATTTTGAGGAAGGTAACGGTTTGGTGTGGTGCGGTCCCTAGGAAAGAGGGTATTATTTGGGGGGGCGTCAGGAAAGAGGGTACGGTTTGGACGGGATATTTTGAGGAAGGTAACGGTTTGGGTGGTGTCAGGAAAGAGGGTACAGTTTGGGGGCCTTAGGAAAGAGGTATAATTTGGGTGGCGTCAGGAAAGAGGGTACGGTTTGGACGGGATATTTTGAGGAAGGTAACGGTTTGGGTGGCTCAAGGAAAGAGGGTACGGTTTGGACGGGATATTTTGAGGAAGGTAACGGGTTGGGGCGTCAGGAAAGAGGGTACAGTTTGGGGGCCATAGGAAAGAGGGTATAATTTGGGTGGCGTCAGGAAAGAGGGTACGGTTTGGACGGGATATTTTGAGGAAGGTAACGGTTTGGGTGGCGTCAGGAAAGAGGGTATGGTTTGGACGGATATTTTGAGGAAGGTAACGGTTTGGGTGGTGTCAGGAAAGAGGGTACGGTTTGGGCGGCCTTAGGAAAGAGGGTATAATTTGGGGGGCGTCAGGAAAGAGGGTACGGTTTGGACGGGATATTTTGAGGAAGGTAACGGGTTGGGTGGTGTCAGGAAAGAGGGTACGGTTTGGGCGGCCTTAGGAAAGAGGGTATAATTTGGGGGCGTCAGGAAAGTGGGTACGGTTTAGGCGGCCTTAGGAAAGAGGGTATATTTGGGGGCGCAGGAAAGAGGTCGGTTTGGACGGGATATTTTGAGGAAGGTAACGGTTTGGATGGTGTCAGGAAAGAGGGTACGGTTTGGGCGGCCTTAGGAAAGAGGGTATAATTTGGGGGGCGTCAGGAAAGAGGGTACGGTTTGGACGGGATATTTTGAGAAGGTAACGGTTTGGGTGGCATCAGGAAAGAGGGTATGGTTTGGACGGGATATTTTGAGGAAGGTAACGGTTTGGGTGGCATCAGGAAAGAGGGTATGGTTTGGACGGATATTTTGAGGAAGGTAACGGTTTGGGTGGCATCAGGAAAAGGGTACGGTTTGGACGGGATATTTTGAGGAAGGTAACGGTTTGGGTGGCATCAGGAAAGAGGGTATGGTTTGGACGGGATATTTTGAGGAAGGTAACGGTTGGGTGGCATCAGGAAAGAGGGTATGGTTTGGACGGGATAGTTTGAGGAAGGTAACGGTTTGGGTGGCATCAGGAAAGAGGGTACGGTTTGGACGGGATATTTTGAGGAAGGTAACGGTTGGGTGGCATGTCAGGAAAGAGGGTATGGTTTGGACGGGATATTTTGAGGAAGGTAACGTTTGGGTGGTATCAGGAAAGAGGGTACGGTTTGGACAGGGATAGTTTGAGGAAGGTAACAGTTTGGGTGGCATCAGGAAAGAGGGTACGGTTTGGGGGATAGTTTGAGGAAGGTAACGTTTGGGTGGCATCAGGAAAGAGGGTATGGTTTGGACGGGATATTTTGAGGAAGTAACGGTTTGGGTGGCATCAGGAAAGAGGGTACGGTTTGGGCGGCCTTAGGGAAGAGGGTATAATTTGGGGGGCGTCAGGAAAGAGGGTACGGTTTGGACGGGATATTTTGTAGAAGGTAACGGTTTGGGTGGCCTCAGGAAAGAGGGTATTATTTGGGGGGGCGTCAGGAAGGAGGGTACTGTTTGGACGGGATATTTTGAGGAAGGTAACGGGTTTGGTGGTGTCAGGAAAGAGGGTACGGTTTGGGCGGCCTTAGGAAAGAGGTTATAATTTGGGGGGCGTCAGGAAAGAGAGTACGGTTTGGACGGGATATTTTGAGGAAGGTAACGGGTTGGGTGGTCTCAGGAAAGAGGGTACGGTTTGGGCGGCCTTAGGAAATAGGGTATAATTTGGGGGGCGTCAGAAAGAGGGTACAGTTTGGACGGGATATTTTGAGGAAGGTAACGGTCTGGGTGGTGTCAGGAAAGAGGGTACGGTTTGGGCGGCTTTAGGAAAGAGGGTATAATTTGGGGGGCGTCAGGAAAGAGGGTACGGTTTAAACGGAATATTTTGAGGAAGGTAACGGGTTGGGTGGTGTCAGGAAAGAGGGTACGGTTTGGGCGTCCTTAGGAAAGAGGGTATAATTTGGGGGGCGTCAGGAAAGAGGGTACGGTTTGGACGGGATATTTTGAGGAAGGTAACGGGTTGGGTGGTGTCAGGAAAGAGGGTACGGTTTGGGCGGCCTTAGGAAAGAGGGTATAATTTGGGGGGCGTCAGGAAAGAGGGTACGGTTTGGACGGGATATTTTGAGGAAGTAACGGTTTAGGACGGTTTGGGCGGCCTTAGGAAAGAGGGTATTATTTGGGGGGCGTCAGGAAAGAGGGTACGGTTTGGACGGGATATTTTGAGGAAGGTAACGGTTTGGTGGTGTCAGGAAAGAGGGTACGGTTTGGGCGGCCTTAGGAAAGAGGGTATAATTTGGGGGGCGTCAGGAAAGAGGGTACGGTTTGGACGGGATATTTTGAGGAAGGTAACGGTTTGGGTGGCATCAGGAAAGAGGGTACGGTTTGGACGGGATATTTTGAGGAAGGTAACGGTTTGGGTGGCATCAGGAAAGAGGGTATGGTTTGGACGGGATATTTTGAGGAAGGTAACGGTTTGGGTGGCATCAGGAAAGAGGGTACGGTTTCGGACCGGGATATTTGAGGAAGTAACGGTTTGGGTGGCATCAGGAAAGAGGGTACGGTTTGGACGGGATATTTTGAGGAAGGTAACGGTTTGGGTGGCGTCAGGAAAGAGGGTATGGTTTGGACGGGATATTTGAGGAAGTAACGGTTTGGGTGGCATCAGGAAAGAGGGTACGGTTTGGACAGGGATATTTTGAGGAAGGTAACGGTTTGGGTGGTGTCAGGAAAGAGGGTACGGTTTGGACGGGATATTTTGAGGAAGGTAACGGTTTGGGTGGCATCAGGAAAGAGGGTACGGTTTGGACGGGATATTTGAGGAAGGTAACAGTTTGGGTGGCATCAGGAAAGAGGGTACGGTTTGGACGGGATAGTTTGAGGAAGGTAACAGTTTGGGTGGCATCAGGAAAGAGGGTATGGTTTGGGCGGCCTTTTGAGGAAGAGGGTATAATTTGGGGGGCGTCAGGAAAGAGGGTACGGTTTGGACGGGATATTTTGAGGAAGGTAACGGTTTGGGTGGCCTCAGGAAAGAGGGTATTATTTGGGGGGGCGTCAGGAAAGAGGGTACTGGTTTGGACGGGATATTTTGAGGAAGGTAACGGGTTTGGTGGTGTCAGGAAAGAGGGTACGGTTTGGGCGGCCTTAGGAAAGAGGGTATAATTTGGGGGGCGTCAGGAAAGAGGGTACGGTTTGGACGGGATATTTTGAGGAAGGTAACGGGTTGGGTGGTCTCAGGAAAGAGGGTACGGTTTGGGCGGCCTTAGGAAAGAGGGTATAATTTGGGGGGCGTCAGGAAAGAGGGTACGGTTTGGACGGGATATTTTGAGGAAGGTAACGGTTTGGGTGGTGTCAGGAAAGAGGGTACGGTTTGGGCGGCTTTAGGAAAGAGGGTATAATTTGGGGGGCGTCAGGAAAGAGGGTACGGTTTAAACGGAATATTTTGAGGAAGGTAACGGGTTGGGTGGTGTCAGGAAAGAGGGTACGGTTTGGGCGTCCTTAGGAAAGAGGGTATAATTTGGGGGGCGTCAGGAAAGAGGGTACGGTTTGGACGGGATATTTTGAGGAAGGTAACGGGTTGGGTGGTGTCAGGAAAGAGGGTACGGTTTGGGCGGCCTTAGGAAAGAGGGTATAATTTGGGGGGCGTCAGGAAAGAGGGTACGGTTTGGACGGGATATTTTGAAGGAACGGTAACGGTTTGGGCGGCCTTAGGAAAGAGGGTATTATTTGGGGGGCATCAGGAAAGAGGGTACGGTTTGGACGGGATATTTTGAGGAAGGTAACGGTTTGGGTGGTGTCAGGAAAGAGGGTACGGTTTGGCGGCCTTAGGAAAGAGGGTATAATTTGGGGGGCGTCAGGAAAGAGGGTACGGTTTGGACGGGATATTTTGAGGAAGGTAACGGTTTGGGTGGCATCAGGAAAGAGGGTACGGTTTGGGCGGTTAGGAAGGTAATTTGGGTGGCATCAGGAAAGAGGGTATGGTTTGGACGGGATATTTTGAGGAAGGTAACGGTTTGGGTGGCATCAGGAAAGAGGGTACGGTTTGGACGGGATAGTTTGAGGAAGGTAACGGTTTGGGTGGCATCAGGAAAGAGGGTACGGTTTGGACGGGATATTTTGAGGAAGCTAACGGTTTGGGTGGCATCAGGAAAGAGGGTATGGTTTGGACGGGATATTTTGAGGAAGAGGTATTTTGGGGGCATCAGGAAAGAGGGTATGGTTTGGACGGGATATTTTGAGGAAGGTAACGGTTTGGGTGGTGTCAGGAAAGAGGGTATGGTTTGGACGGATATTTTGAGGAAGGTAACGGTTTGGGTGGCATCAGGAAAGAGGGTACGGTTTGGACGGGATAGTTTGAGGAAGGTAACGGTTTGGGTGGCATCAGGAAAGAGGGTACGGTTTGGACGGGATAGTTTGAGGAAGGTAACGTTTGGGTGGCATCAGGAAAGAGGGTACGGTTTGGACGGGATATTTTGAGGAAGTAACGGTTTGGGTGGCATCAGGAAAGAGGGTACGGTTTGGACGGGATATTTTGAGGAAGGTAACGGTTTGGGTGGCATCAGGAAAGAGGGTACGGTTTGACGGATATTTGAGGAAGGTAACGGTTTGGGTGGCATCAGGAAAGAGGGTACGGTTTGGACGGGATATTTTGAGGAAGGTAACGGTTTGGGTGGTGTCAGGAAAGAGGGTACGGTTTGGGCGGCCTTAGGAAAGAGGGTATAATTTGGGGGGCGTCAGGAAAGAGGGTACGGTTTGGACGGGATATTTTGAGGAAGGTAACGGTTTGGGTGGCCTTAGGAAAGAGGGTATTATTTGGGGGGCGTCAGGAAAGAGGGTACGGTTTGGACGGGATATTTTGAGGAAGGTAACGGTTTGGGTGGTGTCAGGAAAGAGGTACGGTTTGGGCGGCCTTAGGAAAGAGGGTATAATTTGGGGGGCGTCAGGAAAGAGGGTACGGTTTGGACGTATATTTTGAGGAAGGTAACGGTTTGGGTGCGTCAGGAAAGAGGGTACGGTTTGGGCGGCCTTAGGAAAGAGGGTATAATTTGGGGGGCGTCAGGAAAGAGGGTACGGTTTGGACGGGATATTTTGAGGAAGGTAACGGTTTGGGTGGCTGTCAGGAAAGAGGGTACGGTTTGGGCGGCCTTAGGAAAGAGGGTATATTTGGGGGGCGTCAGGAAAGAGGGTACGGTTTGGACGGGATATTTTGAGGAAGGTAACGGTTTGGGTGGCGTCAGGAAAGAGGGTACGGTTTGGGCGGCCTTAGGAAAGAGGGTATAATTTGGGGGGCGTCAGGAAAGAGGGTACGGTTTGGACGGGATATTTTGAGGAAGGTAACGGTTTGGGTGGTGTCAGGAAAGAGGGTACGGTTTGGGCGGCCTTAGGAAAGAGGGTATAATTTGGGGGGCGTCAGGAAAGAGGGTACGGTTTGGACGGGATATTTTGAGGAAGGTAACGGTTTGGGTGGCATCAGGAAAGAGGGTACGGTTTGGACGGGATTTTTGAGGAAGGTAATGGTTGGGTGGCATCAGGAAAGAGGGTACGGTTTGGACGGGATATTTTGAGGAAGGTAACGGTTTGGGTGGCATCAGGAAAGAGGGTACGGTTTGGACGGGATATTTGAGGAAGGTAACGGGTTTGGGTGGCACAGGAAAGAGGGTACGGTTTGGACGGGATATTTTGAGGAAGGTAACGGTTTGGGTGGCATCAGGAAAGAGGGTACGGTTTGGACGGGATTTTTGAGGAAGGTAACGGTTTGGGTGGCATCAGGAAAGAGGGTACGGTTTGGACGGGATATTTTGAGGAAGGTAACGGTTTGGGTGGCATCAGGAAAGAGGGTATGGTTTGGACGGGATATTTTGAGGAAGGTAAATTTGGTGGGGCGTCAGGAAAGAGGGTACGGTTTGGACGGGATATTTTGAGGAAGGTAACGGTTTGGGTGGCATCAGGAAAGAGGGTACGGTTTGGACGGGATATTTTGAGGAAGGTAACGGTTTGGGTGGCATCAGGAAAGAGGGTACGGTTTGGACGGGATATTTTGAGGAAGTAACGGTTTGGGTGGCATCAGGAAAGAGGGTACGGTTTGGACGGGATATTTTGAGGAAGGTAACGGTTTGGGTGGTATCAGGAAAGAGGGTACGGTTTGGACGGATATTTTGAGGAAGGTAACGTTTGGGTGGCATCAGGAAAGAGGGTACGGTTTGGACGGGATATTTTGAGGAAGGTAACGGTTTGGGTGGCTCAGGAAAGAGGGTACGGTTTGGAGGGATATTTGAGGAAGGTAACGGTTTGGGTGGATCAGGAAAGAGGTACGGTTTGGGTGGCCTTAGGAAAGAGGGTATTATTTGGGGGGCGTCAGGAAAGAGGGTACGGTTTGGACGGGATATTTTGAGGAAGGTAACGGTTTGGGTGGCGTCAGGAAAGAGGTACGTTTGGGCGGCCTTAGGAAAGAGGGTATAATTTGGGGGCGTCAGGAAAGAGGGTACGGTTTGGACGGGATATTTTGAGGAAGGTAACGGTTTGGGTGGCGTCAGGAAAGAGGGTACAGGTTTGGCGGCCTTAGGAAAGAGGGTATAATTTGGGGGCGTCAGGAAAGAGGGTACGGTTTGGACGGGATATTTTGAGGAAGGTAACATATTGGGTGGCCTTAGGAAAGAGGGTATTATTTGGGGGGCGTCAGGAAAGAGGGTACGGTTTGGACGGGATATTTTGAGGAAGGTAACGGTTTGGGTGGCGTCAGGAAAGAGGGTACGGTTTGGGCGGCCTTAGGAAAGAGGGTATAATTTGGGGGGCGTCAGGAAAGAGGGTACGGTTTGGACGGGATATTTTGAGGAAGGTAACGGTTTGGGTGGTGTCAGGAAAGAGGGTACGGTTTGGGCGGCCTTAGGAAAGAGGGTATAATTTGGGGGGCGTCAGGAAAGAGGGTACGGTTTGGACGGGATATTTTGAGGAAGGTAACGTTTGGATGGTGTCAGGAAAGAGGGTACGGTTTGGGCGGCCTTAGGAAAGAGGGTATAATTTGGGGGGCGTCAGGAAAGAGGGTACGGTTTGGACGGGATATTTTGAGGAAGGTAACGTTTGGGTGGCATCAGGAAAGAGGGTACGGTTTGGACGGGATATTTTGAGGAAGGTAACGGTTTGGGTGGCATCAGGAAAGAGGGTACGGTTTGGACGGGATATTTGAGGAAGGTAACGGTTTGGGTGGCATCAGGAAAGAGGGTACGGTTTGGACGGGATATTTTGAGGAAGGTAACGGTTTGGGTGGCATCAGGAAAGAGGGTACGGTTTGGACGGGATATTTTGAGGAAGGTAACGGTTTGGGTGGCATCAGGAAAGAGGGTATGGTTTGGACGGGATATTTTGAGGAAGGTAACGGTTGGGTGGTGTCAGGAAAGAGGGTACGGTTTGGGCGGCCTTAGGAAGAGGGTATAATTTGGGGGGCGTCAGGAAAGAGGGTACGGTTTGGACGGGATATTTTGAGGAAGGTAACGGTTTGGGTGGCATCAGGAAAGAGGGTATTACGGGATTTGAGGGGGCGTCAGGAAAGAGGGTACGGTTTGGACGGGATATTTTGAGGAAGGTAACGGTTTGGGTGGTGTCAGGAAAGAGGGTACGGTTTGGGCGGCTTAGGAAGAGGAATAATTTGGGTGGCATCAGGAAAGAGGGTACGGTTTGGACGGGATATTTTGAGGAAGGTAACGGTTTGGGTGGCCTTAGGAAAGAGGGTATAATTTGGGGGGCGTCAGGAAAGAGGGTACGGTTTGGACTGGGATATTTTGAGGAAGGTAACGGTTTGGGTGGCCTTAGGAAAGAGGTATATTTGGGGGGTCAGGAAAGAGGGTACGGTTTGGACGGGATATTTTGAGGAAGGTAACGGTTGGGTGGTGTCAGGAAAGAGGGTACGGTTTGGGCGGCCTTAGGAAAGAGGGTATAATTTGGGGGCGTCAGGAAAGAGGGTACGGTTTGGACGGGATATTTTGAGGAAGGTAACGGTTTGGGTGGCGTCAGGAAAGAGGGTACGTTTGGGGGCCTTAGGAAAGAGGGTATAATTTGGGTGGCGTCAGGAAAGAGGGTACGGTTTGGACGGGATATTTTGAGGAAGGTAACGGTTTGGGTGGCGTCAGGAAAGAGGGTACGGTTTGGACGGGATATTTTGAGGAAGGTAACGTTTGGGTGGTGTCAGGAAAGAGGGTACGGTTTGGGCGGCCTTAGGAAGAGGGTATAATTTGGGTGGCGTCAGGAAAGAGGGTACGGTTTGGACGGGATATTTTGAGGAAGGTAACGGTTTGGGTGGCTCAGGAAAGAGGGTACGGTTTGGACGGTATATTTTGAGGAAGGTAACATTTGGGTGGTGTCAGGAAAGAGGGTACGGTTTGGGCGGCCTTAGGAAAGAGGGTATAATTTGGGGGGCGTCAGGAAAGAGGGTACGGTTTGGACGGGATATTTTGAGGAAGGTAACGTTTGGGTGGTGTCAGGAAAGAGGGTACGGTTTGGGCGGCCTTAGGAAAGAGGGTATAATTTGGGGGGCGTCAGGAAAGAGGGTACGGTTTGGGCGGTTAGGAAAGAGTAAATTTGGGGGGCGTCAGGAAAGAGGGTACGGTTTGGACGGGATTTTTGAGGAAGGTAACGGTTTGGTGGTGTCAGGAAAGAGGGTACGGTTTGGGCGGCCTTAGGAAAGAGGGTATAATTTGGGGGGCGTCAGGAAAGAGGGTACGGTTTGGACGGGATATTTTGAGGAAGGTAACGGTTTGGGTGGTGTCAGGAAAGAGGGTACGGTTTGGGCGGGATTAGGAAGGTATAATTTGGGGCGTCAGGAAAGAGGGTACGGTTTGGACGGGATATTTTGAGGAAGGTAACGGTTTGGGTGGCATCAGGAAAGAGGGTACGGTTTGGACGGGATATTTTGAGGAAGGTAACGGTTTGGGTGGCATCAGGAAAGAGGGTACGGTTTGGACGGGATAGTTTGAGGAAGGTAACGGTTTGGGTGGCATCAGGAAAGAGGGTACGGTTTGGACGGGATATTTTGAGGAAGGTAACGGTTTGGGTGGTGTCAGGAAAGAGGGTATGGTTTGGACGGATATTTTGAGGAAGGTAACGAGTTGGGTGGCATCAGGAAAGAGGGTACGGTTTGGATGGATAGTTTGAGGAAGGTAACGGTTTGGGTGGCATCAGGAAAGAGGGTACGGTTTGGATGGGATATTTTGAGGAAGGTAACGGTTTGGGTGGTATCAGGAAAGAGGGTATGGTTTGGACGGGATATTTTGAGGAAGGTAACGTTTGGGTGGTCATCAGGAAAGAGGGTACGGTTTGCGGGGATAGTTTTAGGAAGGTAACGTTTGGGTGGCATCAGGAAAGAGGGTACGGTTTGGACGGGATATTTTGAGGAAGGTAACGGTTTGGGTGGCATCAGGAAAGAGGGTTTGGTTTGGACGGGATATTTGAGGAAGGTAACGTTTGGGTGGCATCAGGAAAGAGGGTACGGTTTGGGGGATAGTTTGAGGAAGGTAACAGTTTGGGTGGCGTCAGGAAAGAGGGTACGGTTTGGACGGGATATTTTGAGGAAGGTAACGTTTGGGTGGCATCAGGAAAGAGGGTACGATTTGGGCGGCCTTAGGGAAGAGGGTATAATTTGGGGGGCGTCAGGAAAGAGGGTACGGTTTGGACGGGATATTTTGAAAGAAGGTAACGGTTTGGGTGGCCTTAGGAAAGAGGGTATTATTTGGGGGGGCGTCAGGAAAGAAGGGTACTGTTTGGACGGGATATTTTGAGGAAGGTAACGGGTTTGGGTGGTGTCAGGAAAGAGGGTACGGTTTGGGCGGCCTTAGGAAAGAGGGTATAATTTGGGGGGCGTCAGGAAAGAGGTACGGTTTGGACGGGATATTTTGAGGAAGGTAACGGGTTGGGTGGTGTCAGGAAAGAGGGTACGGTTTGGGCGGCCTTAGGAAAGAGGGTATAATTTGGGGGGCGTCAGGAAAGAGGGTACGGTTTGGACGGGATATTTTGAGGAAGGTAACGGTTTGGGTGGTGTCAGGAAAGAGGGTACGGTTTGGGCGGCTTTAGGAAAGAGGGTATAATTTGGGGGGCGTCAGGAAAGAGGGTACGGTTTAGGACGGATATTTTGAGGAAGGTAACGGGTTGGGTGGTGTCAGGAAAGAGGGTACGGTTTGGGCGTCCTTAGGAAAGAGGGTATAATTTGGGGGGCGTCAGGAAAGAGGGTACGGTTTGGACGGGATATTTTGAGGAAGGTAACGGGTTTGGGTGGTGTCAGGAAAGAGGGTACGGTTTGGGCGGCCTTAGGAAAGAGGGTATAATTTTGGGGGCGTCAGGAAAGAGGGTACGGTTTGGACGGGATATTTTGAGGAAGGTAACGGTTTGGGTGGTGTCAGGAAAGAGGGTACGGTTTGGGCGGCCTTAGGAAAAGGGTATTATTTGGGGGGCGCCAGGAAAGAGGGTATGGTTTGACGGGATATTTTGAGGAAGGTAACGGTTGGGTGGTGTCAGGAAAGAGGGTACGGTTTGGTCGGCCTTAGGAAAGAGGGTATAATTTGGGGGCGTCAGGAAAGAGGGTACGGTTTGGATGGATATTTTGAGGAAGGTAACGGTTTGGGTGGTGTCAGGAAAGAGGGTACGGTTTGGGCGGCCTTAGGAAGAGGGTATTGGGTGGCGTCAGGAAAGAGGGTACGGTTTGACGGGATATTTTGAGGAAGGTAACGGTTTGGGTGGCATCAGGAAAGAGGGTACGGTTTGGGCGGCCCTAGGAAAGAGGGTAAATTTGGGGGGCGTCAGGAAAGAGGGTACGGTTTGGACGGGATATTTTGAGGAAGGTAACGGTTGGGTGGTGTCAGGAAAGAGGGTACGGTTTGGGCGGCCTTAGGAAGAGGGTATAATTTGGGGGCATCAGGAAAGAGGGTACGGTTTGGACGGGATATTTTGAGGAAGGTAACGTTGGGTGGTGTCAGGAAAGAGGGTACGGTTTGGGCGGCCTTAGGAAAGAGGTATAATTTGGGTGGCGTCAGGAAAGAGGGTACGGTTTGGACGGGATATTTTGAGGAAGGTAACGGTTTGGGTGGCGTCAGGAAAGAGGGTATGGTTTGGGCGGCCTTAGGAAAGAGGGCATAATTTGGGGGGCGTCAGGAAAGAGGGTACGGTTTGGACGGGATATTTTGAGGAAGGTAACGGTTTGGGTGGCATCAGGAAAGAGGGTACGGTTTGGGCGGCCTTAGGAAAGAGGTATATTTGGGGGGCGTCAGGAAAGAGGTACGGTTTGGACGGGATATTTTGAGGAAGGTAACGGTTTGGGTGGCGTCAGGAAAGAGGGTACGGTTTGGGCGGCCTTAGGAAAGAGGGTATAATTTGGGGGGCGTCAGGAAAGAGGGTACGGTTTGGACGGGATATTTTGAGGAAGGTAACGGTTTGGGTGGTGTCAGGAAAGAGGGTACGGTTTGGGCGGCCTTAGGAAAGAGGGTATAATTTGGGGGGCGTCAGGAAAGAGGGTACGGTTTGGACGGGATATTTTGAGGAAGGTAACGGTTTGGGTGGCATTAGGAAAGAGGGTACGGTTTGGGCGGGATATTAGGAAAGGTATAATTTGGGGGGCGTCAGGAAAGAGGGTACGGTTTCGGACGGGATATTTTGAGGAAGGTAACGGTTGGGTGGTCAGGAAAGAGGGTACGGTTTGGGCGGGATTAGGAAGGTAAATTTGGGGGCGTCAGGAAAGAGGGTACGGTTTGGACGGGATATTTTGAGGAAGGTAACGGTTTGGGTGGCATCAGGAAAGAGGGTATGGTTTGGACGGATATTTTGAGGAAGGTAACGGTTTGATGGTGTCAGGAAAGAGTGTACGGTTTGGGCGGCCTTAGGAAAGAGGGTATAATTTGGGGGGCGTCAGGAAAGAGGGTACGGTTTGGACGGGATATTTTGAGGAAGGTAACGGGTTTGGGTGGTGTCAGGAAAGAGGTACGGTTTGGGCGGCCTTAGGAAAGAGGGTATAATTTGGGGGGCGTCAGGAAAGAGGGTACGGTTTGGACGGGATATTTTGAGGAAGGTAACGGTTTGGGTGGCATCAGGAAAGAGGGTACGGTTTGGACGGCCTTAGGAAGGTAACGGTTTGGGGGCATCAGGAAAGAGGGTACGGTTTGACGGGATATTTTGAGGAAGGTAACGGTTTGGGTGGCATCAGGAAAGAGGGTACGGTTTGGACGGGATATTTGAGGAAGGTAACGGTTTGGGTGGCATCAGGAAAGAGGGTACGGTTTGGACGGGATATTTTGAGGAAGGTAACGGTTTGGGTGGCATCAGGAAAGAGGGTACGGTTTGGACGGGATATTTTGAGGAAGGTAACGAGTTGGGTGGTGTCAGGAAAGAGGGTACGGTTTGGGCGGCCTTAGGAAAGGGGTACAATTTGGGGGGCGTCAGGAAAGAGGGTACGGTTTGGACGGGATATTTTGAAAAGGTAACGGTTTGGGTGGCATCAGGAAAGAGGGTATTATTTGGGGGGCGTCAGGAAAGAGGGTACGTTTGGACGGGATATTTTGAGGAAGGTAACGGTTTGGGTGGCATCAGGAAAGAGGGTACGGTTTGGGCGGCCTTAGGAAAGAGGGTATAATTTGGGGGCGTCAGGAAAGAGGGTACGGTTTGGACGGGATATTTTGAGGAAGGTAACGGTTTGGGTGGCGTCAGGAAAGAGGGTACGGTTTGGGCGGCCTTAGGAAATAGGGTATAATTTGGGGGGCGTCAGGAAAGAGGGTACGGTTTGGACGGGATATTTTGAGGAAGGTAACGGTTTGGGTGGCATCAGAAAGAGGGTACGGTTTGGGCGGACTTAGGAAAGAGGGTATGATTTGGGGGGCGTCAGGAAAGAGGGTACGGTTTGGACGGGATATTTTGAGGAAGGTAACGGTTTGGGTGGCGTCAGGAAAGAGGGTACGGTTTGGGCGGCCTTAGGAAAGAGGGTATAATTTGGGGGGCGTCAGGAAAGAGGGTACGGTTTGGACGGGATATTTTGAGGAAGGTAACGGTTTGGATGGTGTCAGGAAAGAGGGTACGGTTTGGCGGCCTTAGGAAAGAGGGTATAATTTGGGGGGCGTCAGGAAAGAGGGTACGGTTTGGACGGGATATTTTGAGGAAGGTAACGGTTTGGGTGGTATCAGGAAAGAGGGTATGGTTTGGACGGGATATTTTGAGGAAGGTAACGGTTTGGGTGGCATCAGGAAAGAGGGTACGGTTTCGGACGGATATTTGAGGAAGGTAACGGTTTGGGTGGCATCAGGAAAGAGGGTACGGTTTGGACGGGATAGTTTGAGGAAGGTAACGGTTTGGGTGGCGTCAGGAAAGAGGGTACGGTTTGGACGGGATATTTTGAGGAAGGTAACGGTTTGGGTGGCATCAGGAAAGAGGGTATGGTTTGGACGGGATATTTTGAGGAAGGTAACGGTTTGGGTGGCATCAGGAAAGAGGGTACGGTTTGGACGGGATATTTTGAGGAAGGTAACGGTTTGGGTGGTATCAGGAAAGAGGGTATGGTTTCGACGGATAGTTTGAGGAAGGTAACGGTTTGGGTGGCATCAGGAAAGAGGGTACGGTTTGGACGGGATAGTTTGAGGAAGGTAACGGTTTGGGTGGCATCAGGAAAGAGGGTACGGTTTGGACGGGATATTTTGAGGAAGGTAACGGTTTGGGTGGCATCAGGAAAGAGGGTATGGTTAGGAAGGGATATTTTGAGGAAGGTAACGAGTTGGGTGGTGTCAGGAAAGAGGGTATGGTTTCGACAGGATAGTTTGAGGAAGGTAACAGTTTGGGTGGCATCAGGAAAGAGGGTACGGTTTGGATGGGATAGTTTGAGGAAGGTAACGGTTTGGGTGGCATCAGGAAAGAGGGTACGGTTTGGACGGGATATTTTGAAGAAGGTAAAGGTTTGGGTGGCCTTAGGAAAGAGGGTATTATTTGGGGGGGGCGTCAGGAAAGAGGGTACGGTTTGGACGGGATATTTTGAGGAAGGTAACGGTTTGGGTGGCGTCAGGAAAGAGGGTACTGTTTGGGCGGCCTTAGGAAAGAGGATATAATTTGGGGGCCGTCGGGAAAGAGGGTACAGTTTGGACGGGATATTTTGAGGAAGGTAACGGTTTGGGTGGCGTCAGGAAAGAGGGTATGGTTTTGGCGGCTTTAGGAAAGAGGGTATAATTTGAAGGGCGTCAGGAAAGAGGGTACGGATTGGACGGGATATTTTGAGGAAGGTAACATATTGGGTGGCCTTAGGAAAGAGGGTATTATTTGGGGGGGCGTCAGGAAAGAGGGTACGGTTTGGACGGGATATTTTGAGGAAGGTAACGGGTTGGGTGGTCTCAGGAAAGAGGGTACAGTTTGGGCGGTCTTAGGAAAGAGGGTATTATTTGGGGGGCGTCAGGAAAGAGGGTACGGTTTGGACGGGATATTTTGAGGAAGGTAACGGTTTGGGTGGTGTCAGGAAAGAGGGTACGGTTTGGGCGGCCTTAGGAAAGAGGGTATAATTTGGGGGGCTTCAGGAAAGAGGGTACGGTTTGGACGGGATATTTTGAGGAAGGTAACGGTTTGGATGGTGTCAGGAAAGAGGGTACGGTTTGGGCGGCCTTAGGAAAGAGGGTATAATTTGGGGGGCGTCATGAAAAAGGGTACGGTTTGGACGGGATATTTTGAGGAAGGTAACGGTTTGGGTGGCATCAGGAAAGAGGGTATGGTTTGGACGGGATGTTTTGAGGAAGGTAACGGTTTGGGTGGCATCAGGAAAGAGGGTATGGTTTCGACGGGATAGTTTGAGGAAGGTAACGGTTTGGGTGGCATCAGGAAAGAGGGTACGGTTTGGACGGGATAGTTTGAGGAAGGTAACGGTTTGGGTGGCATCAGGAAAGAGGGTACGGTTTGGACGTGATATTTTGAGGAAGGTAACGGTCTTGGTGGCATTAGGAAAGAGGGTATGGTTTGGACGGGATATTTTTAGGAAGGTAACGAGTTGGGTGGTTCAGGAAAGAGGGTACGGTTTGGGCGGCCTTAGGGAAGAGGGTGTAATTTGGGGGGCGTCAGGAAAGAGGGTACGGTTTGGACGGGATATTTTGAAGAAGGTAACGGTTTGAGTGGCCTTAGGAAAGAGGGTATTATATGGGGGGCGTCAAGGAAGAGGGTACGGTTTGGACGGGATATTTTGAGGAAGGTAACGGGTTTGGTGGTGTCAGGAAAGAGGGTACGGTTTGGGCAGCCTTAGGAAAGAGGGTATAATTTGGGGGGCGTCAGGAAAGAGGGTACGGTTTGGACAGTATATTTTGAGGAAGGTAACGGTTTGGGTGGCCTTAGGAAAGAGGGTATAATTTGGGGGGCGTCAAGAAAGAGGGTACGGTTTGGACAGTATATTTTGAGGAAGGTAACGGTTTGGGTGGCCTTAGGAAAGAGGGTATAATTTGTGGGGGTCAGGAAAGAGGGTACGGTTTGGACGGGATATTTTGAGGAAGGTAACGGGTTGGGTGGTGTCAGGAAAGAGGGTACGGTTTGGGCAGCCTTAGGAAAGAGGGTATAATTTGGGTGGCGTCAGGAAAGAGGGTACGTTTTGGACGGGATATTTTGAGGAAGGTAACGGTTTGGGTGGCGTCAGGAAAGAAGGTACAGTTTGGGGGGTCTTAGGAAAGAGGGTATAATTTGGGTGGCGTCAGGAAAGAGGGTACGGTTTGGACGGGATATTTTGAGGAAGGTAACGGTTTGGGTGGCGTCAGGAAAGAGGGTACGGTTTGGACGGGATATTTTGAGGAAGGTAACGGGTTGGATGGCGTCAGGAAAGAAGGTACAGTTTGGGGGGCCTTAGGAAAGAGGGTATAATTCGGGGGGCGTCATGAAAGAGGGTACGGTTTGGACGGGATATTTTGAGGAAGGTAACGGTTTGGGTGGCATCAGGAAAGAGGGTATAATTTGGGTGGCGTCAGGAAAGAGGGTACGGATTGGACGGGATATTTTGAGGAAGGTTATGGTTTGGGTAGCCTTAGGAGAGAGTGTACAGTTTGGGGGGCCTTAGGAAAGAGGGTATAATTTGGGTGGCTTCAGGAAAGAGGGTACAGTTTGGGAGGGCCTTAGGAAAGATAGTATAATTTGGGTGGCATCAGGAAAGAGGGTACAGTTTGGGGGGCCTTAGGAAAGAGGGTATAATTTGGGTGGCGTCAGGAAAGTGGGAACGGTTTGGACGGGATATTTTGAGGAAGGTAACGGTTTGGGTGGCCTTAATAAAGAGGGTATAATTTGGGTGGCATCAGGAAAGAGGGTACAGTTTGAGGGGCCTTAGGAAAGAGGGTATAATTTGGGTGGCGTCAGGAAAGAGGGTACGGTTTGGACGGGATATTTTGAGGAAGGTAACGGTTTGGGTAGCCTTAGGAAAGGGGGTATAATTTGGGTGGCGTCAGGTAAGAGGGTACGGTTTGGACGGTATATTTTGAGGAAGGTAACAGTTTGGGTGGCCTTAGGAAAGCTGGTATAATTTGGGGGGCGTCAAGAAAGAGGGTACGGTTTGGACAGTATATTTTGAGGAAGGTAACGGTTTGGGTGGCCTTAGGAAAGAGGGTATAATTTGTGGGGGTCAGGAAAGAGGGTACGGTTTGGACGGGATATTTTGAGGAAGGTAACGGGTTGGGTGGTGTCAGGAAAGAGGGTACGGTTTCGGCGGCCTTAGGAAAGAGGGTATAATTTGGGTGGCGTCAGGAAAGAGGGTACGGTTTGGACGGGATATTTTGAGGAAGGTAACGGTTTGGGTGGGGTCAGGAAAGAAGGTACAGTTTGGGGGGCCTTAGGAAAGAGGGTATAATTTGGGTGGTGTCAGGAAAGAGGGTACGGTTTGGACGGGATATTTTGAGGAAGGTAACGGTTTGGGTGGCGTCAGGAAAGAGGGTACGGTTTGGACAGGATATTTTGAGGAAGGTAACGGGTTGGATGGCGTCAGGAAAGAAGGTACAGTTTGGGGGGCCTTAGGAAAGAGGGTATAATTTGGGGGGCGTCATGAAAGAGGGTACGGTTTGGACGGGATATTTTGAGGAAGGTAACGGTTTGGGTGGCGTCAGGAAAGAGGGTACGGTTTGTACGGGATATTTTGAGGAAGGTTATGGTTTGGGTGGCCTTAGGAGAGAGTGTACAGTTTGGGGGGCCTTAGAAAAGAGGGTATAATTTGTGTGGCTTCAGGAAAGAGGGTACAGTTTGGGAGGGCCTTAGGAAAGATAGTATAATTTGGGTGGCATCAGGAAAGAGGGTACAGTTTGGGGGGCCTTAGGAAAGAGGGTATAATTTGGGTGGCGTCAGGAAAGTGGGAACGGTTTGGACGGGATATTTTGAGGAAGGTAACGGTTTGGGTGGCCTTAATAAAGAGAGTATAATTTGGGTGGCATCAGGAAAGAGGGTACAATTTGAGGGGCCTCAGGAAAGAGGGTATAATTTGGGTGGCGTCAGGAAAGAGGGTACGGTTTGGACGGGATATTTTGAGGAAGGTAACGGTTTGGGTGGCCTTAGGAAAGGGGGTATAATTTGGGTGGCGTCAGGTAAGAGGGTACGGTTTGGACGGTATATTTTGAGGAAGGTAACAGTTTGGGTGGCCTTAGGAAAGAGGGTATAATTTGGGTGGCATCAGTAAAGAGGGTACAGTTTGAGGGGCCTTAGGAAAGAGGGTATAATTTGGGTGGCGTCAGGAAAGAGGGTACAGTTTGAACGGGATATTTTGAAGAAGGTAACGGTTTGGGTGGCCTTAGGAAAGAGGGTATAATTTGGGTGGCGTCAGGAAAGAGGGTACAGTTTGGGGGGCCTTAGGAAAGAGGGTATTATTTGGGTGACGTCAGGAAAGAGTGTACGGTTTGGACGGGATATTTTGAGAAAGGTAACGGTTTGGGTGGCCTTAGGAAAGAGGGTATAATTTGGGTGGCGTCAGGAAAGAGGGTACGGTTTGGACGGGATATTTTGAGGAAGGTAACAGTTTGTGTGGCCTTAGGAAAGAGTGTATAATTTGGGTGGGGTCAGGAAAGAGGGTACGGTTTGGACGGGATATTTTGAGGAAGGTAACAGTTTGTGTGGCCTTAGGAAAGAGTGTATAATTTGGGTGGCGTCAGGAAAGAGGGTACGGTTTGGACGGGATATTTTGAGGAAGGTAACAGTTTGTGTGGCCTTAGGAAAGAGTGTATAATTTGGGTGGCGTCAGGAAAGAGGGTATGGTTTGGACGGGATATTTTGAGGAAGGTAACAGTTTTGTGGCCTTAGGAAAGTGTGTATAATTTGTGTGGCGTCAGGAAAGAGGGTTCGGTTTGGACGGGATATTTTGAGGAAGGTAACGGTTTGGGTGGCCTTAGGAAAGAGGGTATAATTGGCTGGCGTCAGGAAAGAGGGTACAGTTTGGGGGGCTTTAGGAAAGAGGGTATTATTTGGGTGGCGTCAGGAAAGAGGGTACGGTTTGGACGGGATATTTTGAGGAAGGTAACGGTTTGGGTGGCCTTAGGAAAGAGGGTATAATTTGGGTGGCGTCAGGAAAGAGGGTACGGTTTGGACGGGATATTTTGAGGAAGGTAACAGTTTGTGTGGCCTTAGGAAAGATTGTATAATTTGGGTGGCGTCAGGAAAGAGGGTACGGTTTGGACGGGATATTTTGAGGAAGGTAACAGTTTTGTTGTCTTAGGAAAGTGTGTATAATTTGTGTGGCGTCAGGAAAGATGGTTCGGTTTGGACGGGATATTTTGAGGAAGGTAACGGTTTGGGTGGCCTTAGGAAAGAGGGTATAATTGGCTGGCGTCAGGAAAGAGGGTACAGTTTGTGGGGCCTTAGGAAAGAGGGTATTATTTGGGTGGCGTCAGGAATGAGGGTACGGTTTGGACGGGATATTTTGAGGAAGGTAACGGTTTGGGTGGCCTTTAGGAAAGAGGGTATAATTTGGGTGGCGTCAGGAAAGAGGGTACGGTTTGGACGGGATATTTTGAGGAAGGTAACAGTTTGGGTGGCCTTAGGAAAGAGGGTATAATTTGGGTGGCGTCAGGAAAGAGGGTACAGTTTGGGGGGACCTTAGGAAAAAGGGTATAATTTTGGTGGCATCAGGAAAGAGGGTACAGTTTTGGGGTGCCTTAGAAAAGAGTGTATAATTTGGGTGGCATCAGGAAAGAGGGTACTGTTTGGACGGGATAGTTTGAGGAAGGTAATGGTTTGGGTGGCGTAAGGAAAGAGGGTACAGTTTGGGGGTCCTTAGGAAAGAGGCTATAATTTGGGTGGCATCAGGAAAGTGGGTACAGTTTAGGGGTCCTTAGGAAAGAGGTTATAATTTGGGTCTTATTAGGAAATATGGTACAGTTTAGGGTCCTTAGGAAAGAGTGTACAATTTGGGTGGCGTCAGGAAAGAGGGTACAGTTTGGGTGGCATCAGGAAAGAGCGTACAGTTTGGGTGGCATCAGGAAAGAGGGTACAGTTTTGGGGAGCTTTAGGAAAGAGTGTATAATTTGGGTGGCGTCAGGAAAGAGGGTACGGATTTGGACGGGATATTTTGAGGAAGGTAACGGTTTGGGTGGCGTTAGGAAAGAGGGTACAGTTTGGCTGGTATTGGGAAAGAGGCTATGTTTTTGTAGGGTTATGTTGAGGAAGGTAACGGGTTAGGTGGCATCAGTAAAGAGGGTAAGGTTTGGGCGGTATATTTTGAGGAAGTTACCGGTTTGGGAGGCATTAGGGAATAGGGTGTAGTTCGGGCAGGATGTTTTGAGGAGGTTAACAGTTTGTTTGGCATCAGGAAAGAGGGTGCTTTTTGGGCGGGATTATTTTGAGGAAGGAAACAGTTTGGGTGGCTTCAGGAGAGAGGTTTGGGTGGCATCAGAGGAGAGGGTACGCATTGGGTGGCATCAGGAAAGAGGGTATGGTTTGGGTGTCCTTAGGAAAGAGAGTACGGTTTGGGTGTCCTTAGGAAAGAGAGTACGGTTTGGGTGTCTTTAGGAAAGAGGGTACGATTGGGTAGCGTCAGGAAAAAAGGTACAGTTTTGTTGGGTTATATATAGGAAGGTAACGGTTTGTGTGGGCTTAGGAAAGAGGGTATAGTTTGGGTGGTATCTGGGAAGTGGGTACGGTATGGGTGCTATCAGGAAAGAGGGTACGTTTTGGGTGGTACTAGGAAAGAGGGTACAGTTTGGGTGGCATCATGGAAGCGGGTACATTTTGGGTGACATCAAGAATGAGGATATGGTTTTAGCAGGATATTTTAGGGAAAGTAACGGTTTGGGTGGCGTCAGGAAAGAAGGTACAGTTTTGGGTGATATTTTGAGGAGGGTAACTGTTTTGGGTGGCATCAGGAAATAGAGTACGGATTAGTTGGCATTAGGAAACAGGGTATGGTTTTAGCGGGATATTTTGGGGAAGGTAACCGTTTGGGTGGCATCAGGAAAGAGGGTACGGTTTGGGTGAGATGTTTTGAGGAAGGTAACAATTTTTGTGGCATCAGGAAAGAGGGTACGGTTTGGACGGGATGTTTTGAGGAAGGTAATGGTTTGGGTGGCATCAGGAAAGAGGGTACGGTTTGGACGGGATGTTTTGAGGAAGGTAACGGTTTGGGTGGCGTCAGGAAAGAGGTTACGGTTTGGACGGGATGTTTTGAGGAAGGTAACGGTTTGGGTGGCGTCAGGAAAGAGGGTACGGTTTGGACTGGATGTTTTGAGGAAGGTAACAGTTTGGGTGGCGTCAGGAAAGAGGGTACGGTTTGGACGGGATGTTTTGAGGAAGGTAACAGTTTGGGTGGCATCAGGAAAGAGGGTACGGATTGGACGGGATGTTCTGAGGAAGGTAACGGTTTGGGTGGCGTCAGGAAAGAGGGTACGGATTGGACGGGATGTTATGAGGAAGGTAACGCTTTGGGTGGCCTTAGGAAAGAGAGTACAATTTGGGTGGCCTCAGGAAAGAGGGTACGGTTTAGACGGGATATTTTGAGGAAGGTAACGGTTTGGGTGGCGTCAGGAAAGAGGGTACGGATTGGACGGGATGTTTTGAGGAAGGTAACAGTTTGGGTGGCATCAGGAAAGAGGGTACGGATTGGACGGGATGTTCTGAGGAAGGTAACGGTTTGGGTGGCGTCAGGAAAGAGGGTACGGATTGGACGGGATGTTATGAGGAAGGTAACGCTTTGGGTGGCCTTAGGAAAGAGAGTACAATTTGGGTGGCCTCAGGAAAGAGGGTACGGTTTAGACGGGATATTTTGAGGAAGGTAACGGTTTGGGTGGCGTCAGGAAAGAGGGTACGGATTGGACGGGATGTTCTGAGGAAGGTAACGGTTTGGGTGGCGTCAGGAAAGAGGGTACGGATTGGACGGGATGTTATGAGGAAGGTAACGGTTTGGGTGGCATCAGGAAAGAGGGTACGGTTTGGGTGTCCTTAGGAAAGGAGGTCTAATTTGGGTGGCATCAGGAAAGAGGGTACGGTTTGGGTGGCGTCAGGAAAGAGGGTACGGTTTGGACTTGATATTTTGACGAAGGTAACGGTTTGGGTGGCGTCAGGAAAGAGGGTACGGTTTGGGTGTCCTTAAGAAAGAGGGTCTAATTTGGGTGCATCAGGAAAGAGGGTACGGTTTGGGTGGCGTCAGGAAAGAGGGTATGGATTGGACGGGATGTTCTGAGGAAGGTAACGGTTTGGGTGGCATCAGTAAAGAGGGTTTAATTTGGGTGGCATCAGGAAAGAGGGTACGGTTTGGGTGGCCTTAGGAAAGAGAGTACAATTTGGGTGGCGTCAGGAAAGAGGGTACGGTTTGGACGGGATATTTTGAGGAAGGTAACGGTTTGGGTGTCCTTAGGAAAGAGGGTTTAATTTGGGTGGCATCAGGAAAGAGGGTACGGTTTGGGTGGCCTTAGGAAAGAGAGTACAATTTGGGTGGCGTCAGGAAAGAGGGTACGGTTTGTACGGGATATTTTGAGGAAGGTAACGGGTTGGGTGGCGTCAGGAAAGAGGGTACAGTTAGGGGGGCCTTAGGAAAGAGGGTATAATTTGGGTGGCATCAGGAAAGAGGGTACAGTTTGGGGGGCCTTAGGAAAGAGGGTATAATTTGGGTGGCGTCAGGAAAGAGGGTACGGTTTGGACGGGATATTTTGAGGAAGGTAACGGTTTGGGTGGCGTTATGAAAGAGGGTATAATTTGGGTGGCGTCAGGAAAGAGGGTACGGTTTGGACGGGATAGTTTGAGGAAGGTAATGGTTTGGGTGGCATCAGGAAAGAGGGTATGGTTTAACGGTTAAGTGCCGTTAGGAAAGAGGGTACAATTTGGGCGAGATATTTTGAGGAAGGTAACGGTTTGGGTGTCATCAGGAAAGAGGTTACTATTTGGGCGGGATATTTGAGAAAGGTTAGGTGGCATCATTAAAGTGGGTACGGTTTGGACGGGATGTTTTGAGGAAGGTAGCATTTTGGGTGTCATCAGGATAGAGGTTACTATTTGGGCGGGATATTTTGAGGAAGGTTAGGTTGCATCAGGAAAGAGGGTACGGTTTGGACGGGATATTTTGATGAAGGTATCATTTTGGGTGTCATCAGGAAAGAGGTTACTATTTGGGCGGGATATTTGAGGAAGGTTAGGTGGCATCATTAAAGAGGGTATGGTTTGGATGGGATATTTTTGAGGAAGGTTAGGTGGCATCAGGAAAGAGGGTACGGTTTGGACGGGATGCTTTGAGGAAGATAACGGTTTGGGTGGCATCAGGAAAGAGGGTACGTTTTGGATGGGATATTTTTGAGGAAGGTTAGGTGGCATCAGGAAAGAGGGTACTGTTTGGACGGGATGCTTTGAGGAAGATAACGGTTGGGGTGGCATCAGGAAAGAGGGTACTGTTTGGACGGGATATTTTGAGGAAGGTAACGGTTTGGGTGGCATCAGGAAAGAGGGTACAGTTTGGACGGGATGTTTTGAGGAAGGTAGCATTTTGGGTGTCATCAGGAAAGAGGTTACGATTTGGGCCGGATATTTTTAGGAAGGTCAGGTGGCATCAGGAAAGAGGGTACGATTTGGACGGGATATTTTGAGGAAGGTAACTGTTTCATCTAAGTACAACTGGTCTCATGTGCAACCTAAGGTCCAGAGGGTAATGAAGAATTTCAAGGCCCACTACAGCGAATGACTGATGGCGACACTTCAAGCAGCTCTGGAGGACTACTCTGACTTGAACTTAGCCATTATTTGGAGAGAACTTGGATTGAAGAATTTGACTGTTGTCGAGGAATCTTTCGCAGTTGTCAGGGCCTAGACCAGAGTTATTTCTGGAAGGTTCTCTGGCCAAGGTGAGGGAAGGACGTAGACAACTTTACTCCTGATGATTCTCTCAAACCTCTCAAGCCTTCAGTTAAGTCAGAGTATGACGTCGTAGTTGTTTGATAGCCATGATGAGCAGCTGACTAAGGAGGAAGTGGCTGACTTGGGCCGTTTAGCAAGGTGGGAAGAGGAGGAGGCCAATGAACCTTAGTATGTCGGTATAATAATTGGGGTGTGTTAGAACAACTACCAGAGGTCCCTTACCAATTAGTCCTCTTTTTCCTCAGTATCCCCCAATATTACGAAGTGCCGTTCTACATCCAACTACTGCCCTCTACTACGATTACCCTCCCCCCTCCCCTACCACTACCCACTCTTCTTCCCTCATTCCTTCCTAGCACCAGTGATATCCAGGCGTGTTTGTTTTCGTAGCTTTTGTGTTTCGGTGTTTTTGAAGATGTCAGACGTTTTGGAGATCCTTGCTCCCAAGTTGAGTTTATTATTTTTGGGAATAGACTTTTCAAAACTTTTGAGTATCTTTTTTGTTTGATCACTTACGCAGGAAAAATGAAAATGTCGGTGACATTTATGATTACTGTATATTACATAAAAAACTTCATACAAGAACTCAAACTTACCAGGTTATGACCTACCTTTAATTCATATGAGGCTGCCATCATGACGTAGCCTCTCATAAGAGGCAGTCATGAATTTAATTTGGGTCAGGTCAGAGAGAAACCCTATCTTTATCACATGAGGGTTTCCTCCCACCTAAGGCATACTGGAATATAAATGACGAATGCCCATGTTTTTGCCATTGGCATCACGTGGGTATTTGCTGTGGTTTTTAAACTGTTGGGTTTTAATTCATTTATCATACCTGTTAGCATTTTTTAATAAATTAAAATTTTTCAGAAAAAGAACTGTAGCTCGAGTGAGCGTCCCAAGTACCGTTGATCAAAAGACCGAAGCAATGTATTACGTTTTAAAAGAACGCTCGAGGTCGTCCTTGAAGTGTCCACCCCAGGAGATGAGGACAAAGATGCAGAAATATTTTGAGCCAAAAAAAAATGGCCTGATAAAGCAAAATGAAAATAAGGCTTACCAAATTTTAACATTAATAATAGGTAAGACTTTTATTATTAAATACTGTAGTTGAAATATTAAGAGACCAATAGTTTGACCATATTTTTTATCCCTGGTAAGTACGGATTTCTAAAACTACACCGTGAGTGGTACAATAAAAAACCAAGAGTTATTAGTACCCTAGGTGTACAGTGTTAGCTGTATTTGTTAATTGAGGCACTTGGCCAGGATAAGAAATACTGTTATAAAAATCTTTTGACTAATTTTTTGCTAATGTAGATTTCGTCCAGTTCAATTAGAAGGTTGAATTTGTCTCAAGTCACTAGTTGAAGGTTGAATTTGTCCAGAGTCAAAGGATGAATACTGTACTCTAGTTATGTTTGGTTAAGGTATGACAATTGCTACATTAACAAATTTATAGTCATTTTGGTTTCTAATACAGCTGTAGCTCAACTATTTTATAGAGAATAATGAAAGGGGAGAATAAAAATAAAATTAGTGCATATGTTGAGGCCTAGCTTTCCCATATGTAGTGAAATTCAAGAAAATAGACCTAATTAAAGATCTGATTTTCAGGGTTGTCATCTACAGACTAAAAGAACAGCACATTTCCGCACTGATTACAAGGCTCACTGTCTCGGTTAGATTTGGCAGAGGGTCTTTTGTCATCTGGACCTACTCCTATTCGTGGTTATGAAAACTGTTATGTACAGTGGTTAACATACTGTTAGTTGAGCAGGTCTAGGCAATGGTCAGCAAGTTAATAGGTTGAGTAGACCCACCCTAATGCAGCAGCATTCGTGTAAGGTTTCTCGATCTTCACACCTGCATGTTGAGTAACCACTACGCATATAGAGGGTTGACTGTCACGTCATTGATTATCTCCGGCATAAGTGTGGTTTGAGAGTAGAATGTGCCATCCTTACTCCCTGTATACCCTATTACGATATTTCTTGATTATCATTACAGGAGAGGTTGTTTGGCCACGCTTCATCCCTTGCAGAACTTGCCACTTTTAAAGTAGTGTACCACGTTTGGGAATGGTCTTGACCAAAGGTTTGAAAATTTTTTTTTATGACATATGTAGGTGGAATATCAATGTGACATATATTTATGATTAAATAACATTTATTAAAAACATTTGTTCTTACAAAAAGTCAAACTTGTCAGGTTGCGTCTCACTCGCTGTTAATTCCTATGATGCAGACATTATGACCTCGCCTCTCATCCGAGCCAGTCAAGAGTCGTTTAATTTGTATCAGGTCAGACGGATGCCCTATTTTTATCACTTGAGAACTTTGTCCCACCTAAGGAAGACGCCAATAGAATTGATGAATGCCCATGTATTTACCAAGGGCATGACCTATATTTTTCCAAGGGCATCACCTATGATATTTTGCTGTGGTCATCACCTAATGTTTTGCTGTGGGCATCACCTATGTTGTTGCCATGGGCATCACCTATGTTGTTGCCATGGGCATCACCTATGTTGTTGCCATGGGCATCACCTATGTTGTTGCCATGGGCATCACCTATGTTGTTGCCATGGGCATCACCTATGTTGTTGCCATGGGCATCACCTATGTTGTTGCCAGTGTCATTGCCTATGTTGCTGTCAGTGGCATCACCTATGTTGTTGCCATGGGCATCACCTATGTTGTTGCCTTGGGCATCACCTATGTTGTTGCCTTGGGCATCACCTATGTTGTTGCTTTGGGCATCACCTATGTTGTTGCCTTGGGCATCACCTATGTTGTTGCCTTGGGCATCACCTATGTTGTTGCCTTGGGCATATCCTATGTTGTTGCCTTGGGCATATCCTATGTTGTTGCCTTGGGCATATCCTATGTTGTTGCCTTGGGCATATCCTAGATTTTGCCTTGGGCATATCCTATGTTTTGCCTTGGGCATATCCTATATTTTGCCTTGGGCATATCCTATATTTTGCCTTGGGCATATCCTATATTTTTCCAGGGGCATCACCTATATTTTTCCAGGGGGCATCACATAGGTATTTGTAGAGGTTTTTATAAATGGCTTTAATTCATATACAATACATGTTAGCTTTTCATTTAATAATTTACAATTCAGAAATATAACTGTTGCTCAAGGGAGCATTCCAAGTAGATCAAAAGACCGAAGCAATGTATTACAGTTTGAAACATTGCTCCAGTTTGTCCTTGAAGTTTCCACCTCAGGAGTTTAGGAATACGATCTAGAAATATTAAGCTAAAAGAAACTCGCCTGATAAATGAAGGTGGGAAAACAAACTGAAATTAAGACTTACTGATTATAACTTAAAAAATATAATAGGTAAGCATTTTATTACTGAAATATTCAGCATTTTGAGAGGCCAGTAGGTTGGTCTTATTTTTTATTCGTAAAATGTGTACTGTAAATACAGATACATACAACTAAGCTATGAGGTTAACAATAATTGAATATGGGAATCATTAGATAGGTGGTCAATAACATTATGTTGGTATTATCTTTTTATACTTTGGCATTATCCCTAGTGTTGCTTTAGGCATATGCTAGGTGTGTTAGCCATGATAAACTGTTGAAAAATAATGTAAAATTTTTAGACTACATTTTGTAGACGTAGAATTTGTCTAGTTCAAATAAAAGGTTAAATTTCAGTCTAAAGTCAATGGATAAAAACTACTTTGTGATATTATGGGCATGACAACACACAATCCAGAATACTGTTGTCCATTTCCTAGAAAACTCCTGTAATTTTTATTTTTATTACAGGTGTACCTTGAATGTTATGAATGTAATAGAGAATTGTCCATATATTGAAGCATAGCTTCCCCATATGTAATGAAATTCAAGAGAATGAACTAATCTGATTTTCAAGGTTGTCATCTACAAACTAAAAAAATAGCACATTCAAAGACTGATTACAAGCCTCCCTTGTCATGCTTAGATTTGACAAAGGCTGTTTTATTATCTGAACTCGCTCCTATTATAATGGTAAGGAATTGATGAAAATAGAACTGGTGTAAATGTTATAACATTAAGCGACGATTTGATGGTAGAGAAAATTAATGTTTATAGTACTTGGCTGATATGCTGTGTAATATTTTTTTTCAAAGGTTTAAAGTTCTGTTCAAACCCTTTATTTATATACTGTATTTAAGTGGATATTTATGGGTATGTTGTGCAAGTGAAGCTTTAAGTAGAAACTAAATTCCTACTTACATATTTAACTTGACATATTATCAAATATCAAACTGGTACTGGAGGTAACCATAATTAAGAGAGTGGCAGTTAAGTCTGTTGAATCAAAATAAACTTAAAACTTGCACTTTTGCCATCTCCAAAGTAGCAACCAGGTACATCGATTCTGCAGAGGGGCAATTATTGGCACTAGCTCAATTATTTTTACATTAGGTACATATAAACTAGAGTTAATTGCTTGGCATACCAACTGTAGCTGATAAGTGCTTTGGGTTTGTTGCTTCATGTTGGCAAATGATTACACTTTTTGCAAAGACAAACAATAAAACATCATTGAAAATTAGTGGAAAAATTTTGATAATTGCTGGAAATCCTAAAAGGCAATTTATGAATAGAAATGGTTAAGGTACAAAGAAGGACCTTTCACCGGGCGTCACAGGCCTCTTCCCAGAAATAAGAATTTTCCTTCGTCAAAATCCCTTTTATGAATAGAAATGGTTATTTCACATGGAGGCAATCATTTTGCTATAAAACTGTTTGCTAATGAACAATTACGTATTTGATATCAAATGCCACCTGATGTAGAAAGATATCATTAATGCTGGAGGGATCAACATACAGTAGTTTACATATTCTAAGCCCTTTATGTGAAGCCTCTAAATTGCTCTGTTTTATACTAGTTTCAATATTGCTACTTGTTCAGTACTTTGGATCAGATGTATAAATCTTTCTGTACTGACTCCACATGCAAACAGGTCCTTACTTATACAACAGATGCACCTGGTTTAATTTAGTCTGTTTTATCCACTGGCACCCATCTCACTCAAAGGAGGCTGTCCCCTGCTTAGTACAAATGCCAACCTTTACAATGAAAATTTTGAGATGTTGCAGAAAAATCAGTTAAGAGAAATTTTTTCTTTATCTGCTTTCCACAACAAAAATAGCTTTACTGATTGATGGTGTGTGTGTCTGTAAGAGATGCAAATTCATTGCGAATTGCTTGTGGGGCAGTGGCGAGGCTCATCGTTTTAAGGAGATAGTGTCCTAACAAGGCTGGCTTGACCTGAAGGTTGGCGAGTTTTTTCCTGGAATTCAGGGGCCCAGTTGCTGGACTGGTCTCCTTTTGATAGGGAGAGTAGCTTGTAATTTTGGCTTGAAGAGTGCAACATCTTGAAAAGACTGAAGCCACTGATGGTTGCCTCACGAGAGAGAGGGACGTAACGGTGACGTAGTCTAGCATGCCTAAGGTGGGCATTCCAAAGGCAGGTTCTGGAGACGAAGTCAATTACCACTTGTCCTTGTAGTGATTGTCCGAGAGAAGAATAGCCATGGAGGAGAGCCAACTACACTGACATGTCCTTGGTGGGTGGGCTGTGATGGAAGTTACGCTTAGGCAGTATATTTTTTCTAATATGAACAACTTCTAATGGTGAATTGCTTGTGGTCTGCTGCCAAGTAGCCGAGAGCGCTGTCATTGGGAACGCAAAGATGGTGAACTATGCTTGGCGAGGACGAAGCCAGAGGAAACTGGTGAGATCTGAAACATTTTGACATACAAATATTGCCAGAACTGGTTAGAGGGACAAAAGAGTAATGGAATCATCTAGTAGCTGGTTCCCTCAAAAGTTTCCCTGATGATAGGTGAGGGTCCAGAGGTGAGTTTCATCCGGTAAACCAAATGAATAGAGGCCTTGGTGGTGCAGTGTTGATATGGAGAAGGGTTCCATGTCAACATCAGTTGAACATGGGTGTGTCAGGCATAAGCCCAAGGATAAAGTTCCTGTGTTCCAAGTGATCTCAGGCCTCTAAACGTACAGACGAATATTGAGTAGGTGCTCCACACAGTAAGGATTGTAATGAAGGTAAGGGAAAAAGATTTTCTCTAAATGGAAAACATATACTTTTCAATTTCTTTTCAACGTAAATGCACATAAATATTTTGGAACTTTGTCGCTTGTTGAAACTAATTTAATTTACAGTAATACACTACATAAGACATTACAAATGTCCAAAACCCCATTATAATAATTGTGCCTTTTTCTGTCTTCCCCAGATGTACGTTGAATTTTTTTTATTTTTTCAGAAATGCTGCAGGACACCTTATTAAACCTGGTTTCCTTCATGTCAGCAATGCCCTTTGATGCACGTTTATTGGATGCACAAAAAAGAAAGCATGGACGCTGTGTGAGGTCGTCTTGACCTGGTTTCAATACTGCTGCTTGCTGGAGGTTGAGCGCTACCTGCTGAATAAAGGGTTGGAGTTGAAGGCCCTACTTACTGTTGACAGTTCTCCCGGACATCCATCCTCTGTCAGGGTAACAAATCCTAATCCTAATGTGCCAGTGTTCTTTTTTCCTCTGAGCACCACTGCCCTCATGCAACCTATAGACCAGAGGGTGATTAAGAATTTCAAGTGCCTCTACAGCGGACGAGTTATGGCGAGACTTAGCAGCTGTGAAGGACTACTCTGACATGAACATACCCAGTGTTAGAAGAGAACTTGGATTGAAGACCTTACTTGTCAAGGAGTCTTTTGTAGTCGTCAGGCCCAAGACCATGAGTGGTTGCTGGAAACTCTTGTGGCCAGGGAGAGAGGCCGATGAATGCAGGGTGAGTTGTGTATTATTTAAACTTAATTTTTCTAATTACAGTAAATTGTGTATACTGAATGGGTTGTGTAATAGTATGTTCAGTATTATATATACTAAGTTTACATTTATTTGTACCCAGAGTTATTACATAGTAATGAATATATTTTTTGGGCTCGAGCCATGTCTTGCTGATGGAAGTTCCTTCTAACAACTTCTGCAGTATAATATTTCTGTGATTGATATTACAAGAGAATTACTGTCGGGTATCACGGGGTTCCAACCCCTGGAAACGACTATCTGAAGATATCGTGTATAATAAGGGACGTATCCTAAGATAACCATAGATATCTGCACCCCAAACAGACCTTTCCCAGTCTAGTCCACTAAGGGGTAGGATAAGTAAGGGGCCGTTACACATCCTATCACCTTCCAGTGCCCCAATATGGTCCCGCTTCTCATTCCTTCGATCGCAGCTTTTGGCTACAGTTCGATTGTTTTTGTGGTAGCTTACCTTTACTAGTGTATTTTATGTAGTTATGGTGCCCACATGCCAAAAGGTAGTTGTGTGAGAAAGACCACCTTTAATGCCACAGGAGCGAGGGATTGAATTTGAGTGGAATAAGGTGGAAGGGATGCAGTTGCGGAAGGTAATTCGGTAATGATTCAATGACCTGTTAGGACGTGCCTGGTGTCTGCCTTTGAAGTGGAGGGCCAGTCAAGTGTGCGGCGATTCCTGGTAATTGGATGTGGCTTGTGTCCACTTCCCTGCAAGGCCAGAATAATCTAATTTTGAGGAAGTAAATCTTAGGTTTTTGTAGGTGAACCTGTGGAAGGATCATTACTGATGTATGGGTTGTATGTGCTGCCCTCGGGCACACACAGCAAGAGACAATTCTACTTGGAGGTAGTCGGGGGTTATGGAGGATTGTATTACAATTTGTAAGAAGGCTCCATGTCGTCCTTAAGTTTCCACCCCAGTAGCTAAGGAAAAAGATATAGAAATCTTTAAGCTAAAACGTAATTGCCTGATAAATGGAGGGGAAAAAAATTGTTTACCAATTTGTAACCTTTTTAATAGACAATAATTTTATTACTGTGAAATAGTTATCACTTTGAGGCTGATAGATTGGTCATATTTTTTGTCTTTAAAATGTGCAAGTACAGATATATAATAAGCAATGAGGTGAACAATAGCAAATGAAAATGGGGATTTTTAAACCAATAGTTGGTTAGTACATTATTCAGGTATTAACTTTTTTTACTTTTGGGCTTATCTGTAGTATTGCTTTAGGCTTATGCCAGGTGTATTTTCTGTAATACAGTTGAAAATATAAAATCTTTTGACTTAATTCTTGCAGATGTAGAATTTGTGTACAATTAAAAGGTCGAATTTCAGTCTCAAGTCACTGGATGAATACTCTACTTTGTGATGTTAGGGGCATGACAAAACCACACTGATACTGTTGTCTACTTCCAAGAAAATTATCCTGAAACTTATTTTATTACAGGTGTTCCTTATGTATGAAGGGAATAGAAGAGAATTAAGGTCCATATATTAAAGATTAAAGGTTTAAAGGTCGCTCATGAATGGCAGAGGCAAGGGACAGTGACATTGCCTTAGCCATCAGGACAATGCCATAGAGACTGACCATTTATGATCAGAGCCTAAGCAGCACATTTCAAAATAGAGGAAGAGGAGGAGGAGAAAAAGAAGCCCAAGCAATGAGGAAGAAGAAGAAGCCCAAACAAGAAGGAAGAAGCCCAAGCAGCATATTTCAAAGAGGAGGAACAAGGAGAGGGAGACCAAAGCGAAGGTGGATGGACTGTATCAAGGATGACCTTCGATCAAAGGGATTAACCGGTGATGAGGTGTGGGTAAGAGGTAGATGGAGAAAGCTGACCAGAAACATGACCCCACATAGAAGTGGGAAAAGATGTAGACAAAGAAGCAGCAGCACATTTCAAGACTGATTACAAGGCTCCCCTGTCGTGCTTAGATTTGGCCAAGGATCATTAATCCTCTGAACCCACTCCTATTAATGGTAGGGAATAGATGATAATAGAACTGGTGTAAGTGGTATAACATTAAATGATTATCTGATGGTATACAAAATTATTTTTTATTTGTATTACTGTTGACATGCTGCCTTTTTTTTTTTTTTTGGATAGTTATGGGTATGTGGTGCAAGTGAAGATTTTAGTAGAAATTAAATGCTACTTAGATAATTAATTTTAAATGAAATTATCAAATATCATACTGTAAGAGGTGACCATAATAAGTGTTACTGAAGGTAACCGTAACAAGTGTGTGGCAGTTTCACAGTACGAAAAACTTTGGTTAAAAGTGTGTCCACACTCGATAAACTTGCCACATACGCTTAGCCATATCCTAAGTAGTGGTTAGGTAAATAGTTTCTGGAGAGGGGCAGTAAGTGGCACTAGCTTGGAAGATTATTTTTCAGATTTGGTACGTACAGACTATAGCCGATGTTCATTGCTTGTTTGTTGCTTCATGTTGGCAAATGATTAAACATTTTGCAAAGGCAGTCGGAATAAGTCATGCGTGGGAAGCTGTAATGGAAAATTTTGGATATTTTTTTTTTTTGGCTATTTTTTTTTTCTTTAATCATGAAAGAATTTTTGAATAAAAATGGTCATTTCACATGGAGGCAATCATCCGGCTATAAAATTGGTTGCTAATAAACAGTTACTGATTTAAAATCCAATGCCACATGACGTAACTTTGATGGCTGTTTTTCCGGTCTCATACAGCAGGGGAACCCCACTCTAACAAAAGGTCATGAATGCTGGAGGGATAGATGTACTTTACATCATGTTTACATAATGTTCTAAGCTCTCATGTGAAGCGTCTAAGTTAGTTAATTTTACACTTTGTTCAATATTGCTACTTTTCCAGTACAGTACTTGGAATCAGATGTATATTTCTTTCTGCACTTAGGATGGTACCTGGTTTCACATGCAAACAGGTCATATAACCTCATAACCTTATATAGAACAGAGATGCACCTCAGGTGTATTTTCTTCTGCTATCTGTTGAATCCATTGCCACCCATCTTGTACAAAGGAGGCTGTGCCCTGCTTAGTACAGATGCCAACCTTTACAATGAAAATTTGTGGGACTTGTTGCAGAATAAGGAGTTACAAGAAAGTTTTTTTCAACTTTGAAAGCAGGTGAAGTTCCAAGAAAATTTTGTTTCAACTTTGAAAGCAGGTGAAGTTCCAAGAAAATTTTGTTTCAACTTTGAAACCTGTTTTCCCCAACAAATATAGCTTAACTGGCCAAGGGTGAGAATGTCTGTAAGCAATGTAAAATCATTGCAATTTTGGGGGGTGGGGGGTCAGGGCAGCAGGTCTCCATGTCCTATGGAGATATCGGGTCCTGAATCTGGCTTTATCCGGTTGCCGGACTGTTCCCCTTTGATAGGGAGATTAGCCTGTAATCTTATCTTGAAAGGACAGTTTGACGTCTTTGACAGTGAAGCCAGTGTTGCTTGCGTCATCAGAGAGAAGGAAGTAGCAGTGGTGCATGTTGTAGGCGAGTACATGCTGGCCGTAGACGACCACATATTCTACTATCCCTGTAGTGATGGTTAGAGAGAAGAATTTTCAGGGAGGAGAGCTAACCACACTGGCATGTCCGTGGTGGTGTGTGATAGAAGTCACGTTTAGCACATTTTTTACCAATTTGAATAACTTCTAATGGTGGATCACTTGTGGTCTGCCGCTAAGTAGCTGAGAGCGCAGTCATTGGTATCGGAAAGATGGTGAACTATGCCTGGCAAGGACAAGTCAGGGGATCTCTGGCTGAGATCCAAAGCAGTTGTGACATGCAAATAGATTGTCAGAACGTGTTTTGAGGGCAAAAGTGTAATGGAACCATCTAGTAGCTGGTTCCTTTGAAAGTTTTCCCCATGATAGGTGGCATGCAGTGATATTTCATCCTGTAAAGCAAATGATTAAAGACTTTTTTGAAGCCTTGGTGGTGCAATACTGATGTGGAGAAGGGTACCATGTCAACATCAGTTGAACATGGGTATGTCAGCCATAAGCCCAAGGTAAAGTTCCTGTTTCCCATGTGATTTCAGGCCTCGAAATGGAGAGAATAATATTGAGTAGGTGCCACACAGTTTGAAGATTGTAACAAAGGTAAGGAAAAAAAACCTGCTCTGAATAGAAAGTGTGCTTTTGCAATTTCTCCAATTTTACGTAAATTAATGTAATTTTTTTTAGAATTTGTCGCTTGCTGAAAAAAAAATTGGAATTGCAATAACAGATACTACGTACATTACAATATACAAAACCCTATTCTAATAACTGTGCCTTTTTCTGTCTTCCCCATGTGCATGTTGATTTTTTTTTGCAGAAATGCTGCAGTACAAGTTATTAAACCTGCCCTTATAAGTCAACAATGTCCTTTGCACTTAGAGGCTGCAACAGTAATTTGCTGCACGTTTACTGGATGCACAAGGAGAGGTCTTCTTAACCTGGTTCAGTATTGCTGCTTGCCGAGGTTGAGCACTACCTGCTGAATAAAGGGTTGAAGTTCAAATTCCTACTTACCACTGACAGTTCTCCCAGGCAGCCATCCTCTGTCGCAGTGTTCTTTCCTTCAAGCGCCACTGCCCTCATGCAACCTATGGACCAAAGGGTGATTGAGAATTTCAAGGCCCACTACAGTCGACGAGTGATGGCAAGACTTGAAGCAGTTGTGGAGGACTACCCTGACCTGACCTTAGCCAGTATTAGGAGAGAACTTCGATTAAAGACTTTGACTGTTGTAAAGGAATCTTTTGTAGTTGTCAGGCATAAGACTAGATTTATTTCTGGTAACTTCTGTGGCCAGGGTGTGCGAAGGACGTAGACAGCTTTACTCCTGATGATGCTTTCAAACACTTACGATTGAGACTTCGAGGAAAGTGCAAGTTGAAATCTTCACGGAATAGGCAGAGTATGACATCTTAGTCATTTGATGGTTATGACAAGGAGCAGACTGAGGAGGAAATGGCGGACTTACTCCGTTTAGCAAGTAAGGAAGAGGAGGAAGCCGATGAACCTGATATGGAGAGTGAGTTATGTAATATTAAAAATTTCTCTTTCTAGATACTGATTGTATACTTGAATGGGTTGTGTAATATGTTCAGTATTGTAAATACTATGTTCACATATATATGGACCCAGAGTTATTACATAGTAATGAATATATTTTAAAGTTTTTCTACACTAGTACATAGTCATAAATGTAGCCTACCTGTACTAGTGTGTTTTATGTAGTTAATACGTTGCCCACACGCCTAACAGTAGTTGTGCGAGACACAGACTACCTTTGAAGCTGCCGGAGCGAGGGATCGATTTTGAGTGGAAAGAGCTGGAAAGGAAGCAGTTGCGGAAGGAAATGCGGTAATGATCCCATGAATAATGAACTGTCAAGACAAGCCTGGTGTCTGCCTTTGAGGGGGAGGGCTAGTCAAGTGTGTGAAGATTCCTGCCAATTGGATGTGGCTTGTGTCCACTTGCCTGCAAGGCTGATAAAATGTCCAAAATTTATAATATAGAGGAAGTACGGTAAATCTTAAGAAGGTTTTTGTAGGCAAACCTGCGCAAGGATCATACTGATGAGGCATGGTTGTGCTGCCATCTGGTGCACAAAGCAAGAGGTAATTCTACTTGGTGGTAGTCTGTGGCTAATGGAGGAGTGTGTTACAGTTTGAAACTATGCCCCATGTCGTCCTTGAAATTTTTACCCCAGGAGATAAGGAAAAAGATCTAGAAATATCCAAGCCAAAACAAAATTGCCTCATAAATGGAGGGAAAAAAAAAAAATTTAGTTTACCCAATTGTAGCCTTTATAATAGGCAAGTTATCATTTTGTGAGGCCATATAATGTTTGTAAGTTAAATGTGTAAGTACGGATATATAATCCTAAACATTTGTACAATGACACTAATTGAATATGGGAATTGTTTAATAGAGAGGTGGACAGTATGTGATACAAGGCTCCCTTGTCCTGCTTAGATTTGGCCAAGGATAATCTTTCATCTGGACCCACTCCTGTTGATGGTAAGGAGTCGATAAAAAATAGAATTGGCCTAAATGTTAAAAATTAAATGACTATTTCTCTGATGGTATACAAACTTATTCCATATGTGTTGTACTTGGTTGACATTCTGTAATATTTTTACTAAGATTTGAAGTTCTGTTTAAACCCTTTATTTATATATTCAAATGGATAGTTATGAGTATGTGGTGCAAGTGAAGCTTTTAGTAAGAATTAAATGTTACTTGCACGAGTAACTTTACATAAAATAATCATCATACTGTTACTGGAGGTATCCATCATAAGTGTGGCAGTTATGATTTAAAATCCAATGCCACCTGATGTAGAAAAAGTCCTTAATGCTGGAGGGATCGATGTACTTTACATCATGTTCACATGATGTTCTAAGCTCTTATGTGAAGCCTCCAAATTGGTTTCTTTTACAATAGTTTCTATATTGCTACTTGTTCAGTACTTTGGATCAGATGTATGGTCCCTATCTCCTCGGAGTGTCCTCTCTAAGGTTGGACAACGACCCCATGGACGGGCAGGTATGTGGGGATGAGTTTTGAGCCTTCAGCTTTGCAATTACCTACGTCACCGACCTAGGACCATTAAAGGATCCTAATGTTCATGTTACCCTGCATAAACGGTGACGGCTAAAAGCAACACATTCTAAGGAAATCCAAGGGGCTATGACGAGCTCTAAGGTATGGTGGTGAGTCAGTGCCGTTCAGGAACTCGGATATAGGTGGTACCATAAATCTGGAGGGCATAGACGTCCTCCCTCTGGGGGACCTAGATTTTACTCCCAGGTACTAGAATTCCCATTCAACGGATTCGTTCGATTGAAAGAGATTGCCTTGGTTAGATTAGACAAGGTACCGAAGGTAACGGTATTATTTCCTAAAGGGCAGGCCCGATCTGTCTGGACCAGGATGTTGTCAGCCTGGGGGGTACGATAATTCCAGGCTCTGCCCTTCCAGTTCGACCTACACGTTTGTTGGTCTGATCGGGTCAGTTGTGGGAAGTACGTTCTGTCTGAGACCTCTATCAGACAGGTATTGATAGTCGGTTTCCCACTCGTCATCACAGCCTTCCTCTGGTTCGACGATTTTGTATCTGACCCCCCATCATCAGGTGGTCTACCTCACTGATTCCCCAGGTACACAGCCCAACTCCGTTGGGATGTTTTGCCTGCATGCAGCCCTAGATCCGAACCCTCAGGCTCCTTTCATGGACACCAGAGAGGAAGCTACAGGAGTAGAAGACAGTCCCGACATCAAGGCGGACCTAGGAAAAAGGGGGCTCGGAGAAGGGAAGGACCTAGATTCACTCCCTCACAACGCGGTGGTCCTGGTAGAGGGAAGACTTTACCACTTTCGTGACCATTGGACTCGGTCTGTGGGATCATAGCATAGTCTCTAACGGTTTGAGATGAAAATGGCCTCAAGGTCCTCCTCCTCCGCCAGTGACCTTCTCCCAGAAATACACTCCCGTCCTGAAAGAGTACACCACAGGGTTACTCAAGAAAAAGCAATCAAACGACTATCTCTTAGGTATGGACCTTACTTCCCCGTGGGACCGTCACCACCTCTGTCGATCTTACCGACCGCTATTAGCTTGCGCCTATAGCTCGAAACTTCTCTTCTTATCTGGGTTTCCACCTAAGCAGGAAAGCCTTTGTGTTCAAGACATGCCCTTCGGCCTCAACATTGATCCCAGGATATTCACGAAACTGGGAGAGGCAGTGTTAGAACAACTCAGGAACCAAGAGATACAGATCATTGCTTATCTGGCCGGTTGGCTCATTTGGGCCCGGCCGGCCATAGAAGGTAACAGAGCTACGAAGGAATTTCTTCGATCGCTCGACAACCTGTGATTTCGGGTCAATCTCCATAAGTCTCGCCTGCGACCATCAGGCCACTTAGAATGGTTAGCCATTCAGTGGGACCTTTCGAAGCACACGTTGTCTCTCCCTTCCAAAGTAAGAGGAATAGGTTCCAAGATCAAGAATTTCTCAAGCACAAACAGGTGTCCAAAGAGCCTAGAAAGTATCCTCGGCCTTTCCCAATTCACTTCAGTAACAGATCTCCTAATAAAAGCCAAACTCAAGACATCAATCGATTTTGGAGAAAGAGAGCTACAGTACCTATAAGAAGACAAGGTCTCGAAGATCCCCTCTGTCGGGAAAATGAGACTACGCCCATGGTCCGAACCGAAGAACCTCTCCAAAGCGGTTCCTCTACAATTCCCACCTCCACAAGTGACATTCCATTCAGCCGTGTCTCTAAGTGGATGGGGGGATTTCTCCGAACATCAGATGTTTCAGGTTCTTGGTCACTAGCCATGAAACAGTCCCATATCAATGTTCTCGAAGCCATGGCAGTGTTCTTGACCCTGAAGAGAGAGACTCCTCCGAGGTCGACCCACATCAGAGTAGTGTCAGACAGCACAGACGAGGTACACTACGGAAACAGGGGAGGATCCAAGTCACCCAACCTGAATCAGGTCCTGGTCACTTTCTTCGCCTGGGCAACAGAAAAGAACTGGTTCCTGTCAGCACCTCACCTAGCGGGAGGCCAGGGTGTGAGAACGGGCTCACTATCCAGGACGAGTTCCCTGGAGTCAGAATTTCACTCCGGTGGATACTCAGGTTCGTTCCAGGCATCCAGGTAGATCTATTCACATCTCAGATCAATCACAAACTTCCTTGTTATGTGACCCCAATCCTGGACCCTCGGGCTCATGCCATGGTCGCATTACCCCGGGATTGGAACCATTAGAGGAAGATTTCCCTATCTCTCCCAGTGAATCTTCTAAAAACTTTAACACCGACTGCGCTCCTTCCGGGGCGCAGTGGTTTTAGTACCACCTCACTGCCCAAGAACAGTTGGTTTCCTCTCCTCCTCGAGTGGAAACTCCGTCCCATCCGGATTCCGTTCCTCAAACTGACCCGAGTATTCCAAACTCACTGTCGGATTACTCAAGGATGTCCAAAACCCTAACTTTGTGGACTACAGGAAGTAGGCAGCTCGTAGAGACTCGAACATTGAACCGGAAAACGATTTCTTCATCGAATCAGTCAAAAGGGACTCGACAATTCGCCAATATGATTCGGCCGTTAACCCCCAAATAGGTGGTCCCCTTGGAAAGTTATTCCTCTTCTCCAAGATACTTTTCTATGTCCGGTCACCACTCTCAGGGCCTTTTTAGCCACGACTGCTACCCGATCGTCTGGCCCCTTGTTTATCAGGGAACAAGGAGGTACCATTCCCATACGTGGTATTAGGCTATAGATCCTATACTTCGTTTGACAAGCCAATCCGGGACCATTTCCCCCAGAAGATGGACTTTGATGACCTTATAAAGTTCACGGGTTGGGAATCTCCTATGGTCTTCAAACGCCACTATCTAATGAACTTACAGGCTCTTAAATACCCAACAGTTGCAGCTGGGAGCCGTATCTCTCCCCAGTGATCTTTTGTTCTTCCTTTCATCCATCTCTTTTCTTCTCCCTCCTACCCGCCACTCGCACCACGACGCCGCTTCCTTGGTAGTTCGATAGCCCTAAGTTTATTACATATTAGGTTATGTTTGTAACTATTATTGATTACCGTTGTTACAGGGTTGGGATATTCTTAGCCATGTCAGTTTTGTAGCATGTTTCCTCTGATACTCGGAGGCTTCCCTGTTATCATGTTTGTTTACCTTAATTATTTATGATTTTCTTTACATGGTGTTGTTTTTCTCCCCTCATTAAATTAGTTATTGTTGGGCTTGGAAGGCATTCTCTGGTACATTTTCACCCGGCGCCACAGATCGACCCAGAAAAGGGATTTTGACGAAGGAAAAATCTATTTCTGGGGAGAGACCTGTGGCGCCCGGTGAAACCCTTCCCCTTTATTTTACACAATCCCACCCTTTCCTTTCCAAGCCATCATGGCCAATACAGAAGGATGTTGTTCAGATGGCGCTCGCGTCGTGGCGTGGGTGGTGTGGCGCTGGTGGTTGGCAAGGGCCTTTGTATCGGCCCATCCCTTTGACGAAGGAATTAACTAAATGGAAGACAACCTGTGAATAGTGGATTTCACGCGCCTTTGCTTTATACACGACACCCTAAAGGTGCTCGCGCGAGGGTTGTAACCTCAGCATTCCATGCTTTTATCTTTCTCTGGTATAATTGGAAGGTTTTATCAGAAAAGGTATATAAGAAGGACTCTTTTCACCGGGCGCCACAGGTCTCTCCCCAGAAATAGATTTTTCCTTCGTCAAAATCCCTTATTTATATATTCAAATGGATAGTTATGAGTATGTGGTGCAAGTGAAGCTTTTAGTAAGAATTAAATGTTACTTGCACGAGTAACTTTACATAAAATAATCATCATACTGTTACTGGAGGTATCCATCATAAGTGTGGCAGTTATGATTTAAAATCCAATGCCACCTGATGTAGAAAAAGTCCTTAATGCTGGAGGGATCGATGTACTTTACATCATGTTCACATGATGTTCTAAGCTCTTATGTGAAGCCTCCAAATTGGTTTCTTTTACAATAGTTTCTATATTGCTACTTGTTCAGTACTTTGGATCAGATGTATATTCTTTTTGTACTGAGAATGATACCTGGCTTCACATGCAAACAGGTGGTAACCTCTTATACTATACAACAGATGCAATATAGATGCACTTAATGTTTTCTAATATCTGTTGAATACAGTGCCACCTATCTCGCTGTGCCGTTCTTAGTAGAAATGCCAACCTTTACAATGGAAATTTGAGAATTGTTGCAGAAACATTTTTTTTGCCAAGTTTCTTCCTATGCTGGAGGGTAAATGGCGGGTCTTGTCTTGTGGAGATGTCGGGTCTTGTCTTGTGGAGATGTCGGGTCTTGTCTTATGGTGATTTCAGGTCTTTGTCGTCTTCTGGAGGTGTCGGGTTTTGACAAGGCTAGCATGATCCGAAGGTTGGCGACTGTTTTCTTCTAGGACCCAGCTGCCGGACTGGCCCCCTTTGATGGTGAGAGTATCCTATAATTTTAGCTTGGTGAATTGACAGAGCGACATCTAGACGACTCTGAAGCCACTTGGTCGTCGCCCAAGAGAAGGAAGTAGCTGCGTTGCAGTTTGTCATCCTAGAGGTATGTAGACGCTGGATGGAGACGACATTAATTACTACTCTGTAGTGATGGTCGTAGAGAAGAATGGTCATGAAGAGCTAACCGCGCTGGCAAATCTGTGGCGGGCTGTGATGGGAGTAATGCCTAGCCCATATATTTTTCCAAATTGCACAGCTAATAATAGTGTATCGCTCGTGATCTGCCGCCAATTACCGGAGAGCGCAGTCATTAGAATCCGAAAGTGAACTATGCCTGGCGAGGACGAAGCCTGAGGAAACTGGTTGAGATCTGAAGCAGTTGTGCAAATAGATTTTCAGAACAGGTTATAGGGACGAAAGAGTAATGGAACAATCTAGTAGCAGGTACCTTCAAATGTTTCCCTCAGATACAGGTGGGATACAGAGAAGTGTTTCATCCGGTAAAGCAAATGATTAGAGGCCTTGGTGGTGCAATGCTGATGTGGAGAAGGGTTCATGTCAACATCAGTTGAACATGGGTGTGTCAGGTGTAATCTCAAGGATGAAATTTGTGTCCCATGTGATCCCAGGACTCGTAACGGAGACGAATATTGAGTAGGTGCCCCACACAGTGTGAAGATTGATGAAGGTAAGGGGAAAAGGTATGCTCTGAATTGAAAAAGTTTCCTTTTAAAATTTCACTTTTACGTAAATGCATAAATATTTTTATAATTTTTGAGGCTTGTTGAAAAAAATATTTTGGATTTACAGTAATAGATACATTTGACATCACAATGTCACAAACCCCATTATAATAATTGTGCCTTTTCCTGTCTTCCCCAGGTGTACATTGATTTTTTTTTGCAGAAATGGGGCAGGACAACTTATTAAACCTGGCTTCATTTATGTCAGCAATGCTCTTGGCACTTTAACGCTGCAGCAGTAATTTGCTGCACATTTACTGGAAGCTCAAAAAGAAAGCATGGATGTCGTGTGAGGTCTTATAAAGCTGGTTTCAATACTGCTTCTTGACCTGGTTTTCAATACTGCTTCTTGGCCTGGTTTTCAATACTGTACTGCTTCTTGGCCTGGTTTTCAATACTGTACTGCTTCTTGGCCTGGTTTTCAATACTGCTTCTTGGCCTGGTTTTCAATACTGCTTCTTGACCTGGTTTTCAATACTGCCTCTTGACCTGGTTTTCAATACTGCTTCTTGGCCTGGTTTTCAATACTGCTTCTTGGCCTGGTTTTCAATACTGCTTCTTGGCCTGGTTTTCAATACTGCTTCTTGACCTGGTTTCAATACCGCTTCTTGACCTGGTTTCAATACTGCTTCTTGACTTGGTTTCAATACTGCTTCTTAACCTGGTTTCAATACTGCTTCTTGACCTGGTTTTAATACTACTGCTTGTTGGAGGTTGAGCACTACCTGCTGAATAAAGGGTTGAAGTTCTAGGCCCTACTTACTGCTGACAGCACTCCGGGACATCCATCATTCGATGCGGTAACAAATCCTAATCCTAATGTGCAAATGGTGTTCTTTCATGCAAGCACAACTGGTCTCATGTGCAGCCTAAAGACCAGAGGGTAATTAAGAATTTCAAGGCCCATTACAGCGGACGAGTGATGGCGAGACTTCAAGCAGCTGTGGAGAACTACTCTAACTTGAACTTAGCCACTGTTAGGAGAGAACTTGGATTGAAGACTTTGACTGTTGTCGAGGAATCTTTCACAGTTGTCAGGGCCAAGACCAGAGTTATTTCTGGAAGCTTCTGTGGCCAAGGTGTGGGAAGGATGTAGACAGCTTTACTCCTGATGATGCTTTCAAACACTTAAGATTGTGACTAAAATGAGGAAAGTGGAAATCTTAAGTCTTCATGGAAGTCAGAGTATGACGTCTTAGTTGTTTGATGGCCATGACGAGCAGCAGACTAAGGAGAAAGTGGCTGACTTGGTCAATTAAGCAAGTGGGGAAGAGGAGGAGGCCAATGAACCTTGTATGGAGGGTGAGTTATTTAATATTCAAACTTTTCTAAATAAACTGATTGTATATTGCATGGGTTGTGTAATAGTATGTTCAGTATTGTACATACTACAGTTTGTTTACATAAATCTATACCCATAGTTATTACATTGTTGAATGTGTACCTGTACTGTAGTAGTGTATTTTACATGGCTATTACGTTGCCCGCACGCCAAACAGCAGTTGTGTAAGAAAGATCGACCGCCTTTTACGTTGCTGGAGCGAGGGATCCATTTTGAGTAGAAAGCTGGAAGGGATGCAGTTGCGGAAGGTAGTAGAGTAATGATTCCATGCCCTTATTAGGACTGGCTTAGTGTCTGCCTTTGAGGGGGAGGCCTGGTCAAGTATGTTACGATTCCTGGCAATTGGATGTGGCTTGTCCACTTGCATGGACAGGCCGTAAACATTTTCAGACTTGATGATTTAAATGATGTAAATTATAATGTTTCTGTAGGTGAACCTGCAGCAGGATCTTTACTTATGAATGGCTAGGCTCTGCTGCCCTTGGGCGCACACAGACAATTCTACAATTCTATTTGGAGTTAGTCTTGGGCTTTGAAGGAGGCGGAGGAGGAGTCGGAGGCGGCGGAAGGTGAATAGTTGCACGTGATCGCCGCAGAGGGAGGGAGAGATTGAGAGGGCTACACTTAGGGCTCTAGAAGGAGGGAATATTATCAATGATGCCTTCAGTTGGTTGCACAGATCTAACACGGGGCTCTAGAGGAGGCGTATCGTCATGCAAGTGGACCCAAATGATGCCCTCCGGTGCACCAAGAGTTAGAGAAAGAGAAGAGGTAACTATGTTGGAGCGAGCCTAGTTTGCAACGTAACTCTCCTTGTGTCTGGATGTGGGCCACAGGATGATGGTGGGTCAGGGTTGGTGGATCTCAGTCTTGTAGAGATTTCAGGTCTTAAGACATTCAGCTTGATCTGAAGGTCAGCGAGTGTCTTTCCTGGGGCCCAGTTGCTGGACTGGGCCCCTTTGATAGGGGGAGTAGCCTGTAATTCTTGGTTGGTGAAGGGTCAGTGGCACATCTTGAAGGCTCTGAAACCACTGTTGATTGCAACGCCAGAGAGAAAGAAGTAGCGGTGGCGCAGTCTGGCATGCTGGAGGCATGTAGATGCTGGCATGAGACGTTGATAACTTCTGTCTGTATTAATGGTTGGAGAGAAGAATGGCCTTGGAGTGCCCGCCTCACTGGCCTGTCTGTGGCGGGCTGTGATCGAGGTCACGCTTAGCTCGTCTTATTTTTTTTCCAACTTGAATAACTTCTAATGGTGGGTCGCTCATGGTCCGCTGCCAAGTAGCTGAGAATGAAGTCATTGGAATCCAAAAGATGGTGAAGTATGCCAGGCAAGGACGAAGCCAGAGGAAAGTGAATGAGATCCAAAGCAGACGACTTAAAAATAGATTGTCAGAACAGGCTATAGAGGCAGAATAGTAATGGAACCATCTAGTTGCTGGTTCCCTCAAAAGTTGCCTTCAGGATAGGTGAGATCCAGAGAGGTGAGTTTTATAAGGTGAAGCAAATGATTAAAGGCATTTGTGGTGCAATGCTGATGTGGGAAAGGGTTCAATGTCAACATCAATCGAGTATGGGTGTATCAGGGGTAAACCAAAGGTCAAGTTCCTATGGGCCATGTGATCCCAGGCCTCTAAACGGAGGGAAGATTATTAAGTAGGTGCCCCTCAGTGTGAAGATTGTAACAAAAGAAAAGGGCATGCTCTGAATGGAAAGAGTGTATTTTTGCAATTTCTCCAATTTTCCGTATATGCATGTAATTTTAAAATTGTCACTTGTTGAAAAAATATTAGATTTACAGTAATAGATACTACGTACATTACAATATACAAAACTCCATTCTATTAATTTTCTTTTTTTGTTTCCCCATGTGCATGCTGGTTTTTTTTTTTTTCAGAAATGCTGTAGGACAACTTATTAAACCTGGCTCAAGGAGGAGGGAATATTATCAATGATGCCTTTGGTTAGTTGCATAGAGCTAACACGTGGCTCTAGAGGAGGAGTATCGTCATGTGAGTGGACCCAAATGATGCCCTCCAGTGCACCAAAAGTTAGAAAGAGAAGAGGTATCTATGTTGGAGCGAGCCTAGTTTGCAGCGTAATTCTCCTTGTGCCTGGATGTGAGCCACAGGATGTTGGTGGGTCTGTCTTGTGGAGATTTCAGGTCTTTTAAGTCGCTCAGCTTGATCCGAAGGTCGGCTAGTTTCTTCTCCTGGAGCCCAGTTGCTGGACTGGACCCCTTTGAGAAGGGGAGTAGCATGTAATTTTTGTTTGGTGAAGGGTCAGTGGGAGGTCTCGAAGGCTCTGAAACCATTGTTGGTTGCAACTCCAGAGAGAAAGAAGTAACGGTGACGCAGTCTGGCACGCTGTAGGCGTGTAGATGTTGGCATGAAATGTCGATTACTACTGTGTGTATTGATGGTCGGAGAGAAGAATGTCCTTGGAGTGCCTGCCTCGCTGGCCTGTCTGTGGTGGGCTGTGAACGAAGTCACTTGAACAACTTCTAATGGTGGATTGCTTATGGTCCGCCGCCAAGTACAGTAGCTGAGAGTGCAGTCATTGGGATCCGAAAGATGGTAAAATATGCCTGGCAAGGACGAAGCCAGAGGAAAGTGGATGAGATCCAAAGCAGTTGACTTACAAATATTGTCAGGACAGGTTATAGGGGCAGAATAGTAATGGAACCATCTAGTAGCTGGTTCCCTCAAAAGTTGCCTTCAGGATAGGTGAGATCCAGAGAGGTGAATTTCATCAGGTGAAGCAAATGGTTAGAGGTATTTGTGGTACAATGCTGATGTGGAAAAGGGTTCAATGTCAAAATCAATTGAGTATTGGTGTATCAGGGGTAAGGCAAAGGATAAGTTCCTATGTCCCATGTGATCCCAGGCTTCTAAACGGAGGGAAGATTATTGAGTAAGTGCCCCTCGGTGTGAAGATTGTAACAAAGTAAAGAAAAAGAGCATGCTCTGAATGGAAAGTTTGTGTTTGTGCAGTTTCTCCAATTTTCTGTAAATGCATGTAATTTTAAAAAATTTTCACTTGTGGAGAGAAATTAGATTTACAGTAAGATACTACATACATAACAATTTACAAAACCCCATTCTATTAATTCTTTAACTGTTTTCCCCCATGTGCATGTTTTTTTTTCTTACAGAAATGCTGTAGGACAACTTATTAAACCTGGCTTTATATATGTCGGCAATGCCATTTGCACTAACGCCACAACACTATTTTGTTGCACTTTTACTTGAAGCACAAAAAGAAATCATGGACGTAATGTGAGGATTTTATTGATTGTTTCAATAATGCTTCTTGCCAGAGGTTAAACACTATCTGCTGAATAAAAGATTGAAGTTCAAGGTCCTACTTACCTCTGACAGTTCTCCTGGACATCTATCCTCCGTTGTAGTAACAAATCCTAATCCTAATGTGCAAGTGGTATTCCTGCCTCTGAGCACCACTCCCTCATGCAACCAATGGACCAAAGGGTGATTAAGAATTTCAAGGGCCACTAAAGCGAACGAGGGATGGCGAGACTTCAAGCATCTGTGAAGGACTACCCTGACCTGAACTTGACCAGTATTAGAAAGAATTTGGAATGAAGACTTTTCACAAGGAATATTTCGTATTAGTCAGGCCCAACACCCAAATTATTTCTGGAAACTTCTGTGGCCAGGGTGTAGGAAGGACGTAGACAGCTTTACTCCTGATGATGCTCTCAAACACTTTAGATTGTGACTTCAATGAGGAAAGTGGAAGTCCAAGCCTTCATGGAAGTCAGAGTATGACGTCTTGGTTGTTTGATGGCCATGACGAGCAGCAGACTGAGGAGGAAGTGGCTGATTTGGGCTGTTTAGCAAAGGGGGAAGAGGAGGAGGTTGATGAATCTTATATGGAGGGTGAGTTATTTAATATTCAAACTTTACTAAATAAGCTGATTGTATACTGCACAAGTTGCGTAATAGTATGTTCAATATTGTACATACTACAGTTTTACATATATCTATACCCATAGTTTCTGGGTCGACCTGTGACGGCCGGCGAAAAAGTCCTTCTTTGTACTTTTTCTGATATAAATCTTCCAAATATACCAGAGAAAATTAAAAGCATGGAATGCAGAGGTTACAACCCTCGCGCGAGTACGTTAACTAGTTCTCACCCAATGAGTATCCATATAGCGGAGCATAACTCAAGGCGGAGCTAAGCATAACTCAAGGCGGAGCTAAGGGTGTCGGTATAAAACGACCCCAATTAATGACTCATACACTAACGTACCTATTAATAGTGTTAGCTATATTAACAGTAACCACATCAATAAAAACGTTTATAATATTAAACGTACTATCATCAACTCTGATACTAAGAGGAGGCTTGAATAACTCGTGATCGTATAAAAACGGAGAACGGGAAATTCACCTCTCTTACTCGAGCTAACAAAGAAAACGAGAGAAGGGATAACTCATATCTGTAGAACAGGGAACGAGCAGTCTCTGTTTTCGCTCTCAAGGTTACATAATAAAAAACTAACATCACACAATAAAACAAGAAAATTAATAAAATTGATTGCTTTTCTTAGTAATTGTAATAACCAAGAACGAAGAATAACGACAACGTAACAAATAAACAAGGATATAGTCTAAATCGAAGCCTCTGAGGCGAGTACAAACTAACAGACTAAATCGCTAAACTTTAATTCGCTATTCTTCGTAGGTCCAAATTGGACTTGCATGCAATTAAATACCATAGTATAAACTAATAAAAATTAATGATAACACAAAAAGGCCATAAAACGTAAGTGATATAACCTAGATGACAGAGTACCAGATGGGCAAAAATAACTAGAATATTTACCGAAGCGAACATAACCCAAAATGGCTGCCGATACCTCGGCAGGACAATCGCTTCCAAAACTAAAAACCACCATATTGGAAACAGAACAAATGCCCGGTACTGTCAAAAGCTGCCAAATCAAACTATGGTACTTAACATTGGTAAGGGTGAAGTAGCAACGTCAGTCATGTTGAATTAACGACAATCACTTTGAAAAACACGGGGCAAAACACTTATCAACTTTGCGGACAAGTCCAAAACAGAAGGATGACCTGGTGAGCGCGAGTGGTAGGTGTCGGTAGGGTAACCCAACTGTATTCTCTAGGGCCTGTCACGGCCCTCCCCCTTTGATGAAGGGATTATCTAAATGGAAGACAGCCTGTGAATAGTGTTTTACAAACGCCCTTGTTAGATATACGACACCAACAAGGTGCTCGCGCGAGGGTTGTAACCTCTGCATTCCATGCTTTTAATTTTCTCTGGTAACAAAGAAGGACTTTTTCGCCGGGCGTCACAGGTCTCTCCCCAGAAATAGATTTTTCCTTCGTCAAAATCCCTTTATCTTTATATATTTCGGCATTATCTCTCGTGTTGCTTTAGGCTTATGCTAGGTGTGTTAGCTGTAATAAACCATGTTGAAAAATAATGAAAAATCTTTGGACTAAATTTTGTAGATGCTGAATTTGTCTAGTTCAAATAAAATGTTAAATTTCAGTCTAAAGTCAATGGATGAAAACTACTTTTTGTGATAATAGGGGCATGACAACACACAAAACAAATTACTGTTGTCCACTTCCTAGAAAACTACTGTAATTTTCATTTTTATTACAGGTGTACCTTGAATGTTATGAATGTAATTGGAGAGAATTGTCCATATATTGAAGCGTAGATTCCCCATATGTAATGAAATTTAAGAGAATAAACTAATCGGATTTTCATGGTTGTCATCTACAAACTAAAAAAATAGCAGATTTAAAGACTGATGACAAACCTCCCTTGTCGTGCTTAGATTTGACAAAGGCTGTTTTATTATCTGAACCCGCTCCTATTAATGGTAAGGAATTGATGAGAATAGAACTGGTGTAAATGTTATAACATTAAGCGACGATTTGATGGTAGAGAAAATTAATGTTTATAGTACTTGGCTGATATGCTGTGTAATATTTTTTTTCAAAGGTTTAAAGTTGTTCAAACCCTTTATTTATATATTGTATTGAAGTGGATAGTTATGGGTATATGGTGCAAGTGAAGCTTTAAGTAGAAACTAAATGTCTACTTACATATTTAACTTGACATATTAAATATCATACTGGTACTGGAGGTAACCATAATTACGAGTCTGGCAGTTAAGTCTGTTGAATCAAAATAAACTTAAAACTTGCACTTTTGCCATCTCCAAAGTAGCAGTCAGGTACATCGCTTCTGCAGAGGGGCAGTAAATGGCACTAGCTCAATTACGTATTTTAACATTAGGTACATTCAAACTAGAGTTGATAAGTGCTTTTCATACAAACTGTAGCTGATAAGTGCTTTGGGTGTGTTGCTTCATGTTGGCAATTAACTTTTTGCAAAGGCAAACAGAATAAGAAATGATTGAAAATTTAATGGAAAAATTTAAATTGTTGGAAATCCTGAAAGGCATTTTATGAATAGAAATGGTTGATATTTCACATGGAGGCAATAATTTTGCTATAAAACTGTTTGCTAATGAACAATTACGTATCTAATATCAAAAGCCAACTGATGTAGAAAGATATCATTAATGCTGGAGGGATCAACATACTTTACGTATTCTAAGCCCTTTATGTGAAGCCTTTAAATTGCTCTGTTTTATACTAGTTTCAATATTGCTACTTGTTCAGTACTTTGGATCAGATGTATATATCTTTCTGTGCTTAGGATGGTACCTGGCTTAACATGCAAACAGGTCAATAACCTCTTAAACAACAGATGCACCTGGTTTAATTTCTTCTAACTGGTGTGTATCCAGTGGCACCCATCTCACTCAAAGGACGCTGTGCCCTGCTTAGTACAAATGCCAACCTTTACAATGAAAATTTTGAGAATTTGCAGAAAAATCAGTTAAGAGAGATTTTCTTCCTTTGAAATCTGCCTTCCACAACATAAATACTTAACTGGTTGAAGGTGAGAATGTCTTTAAGTGATGCAAATTCATTGCGAATTTCTGGTGAGTCAGAGTGACGGGTCTCATAATCTTGTGGAGGTCGGGTCCTAACAAGTCTGGCTTGATCTGAAGGTTGGTGAGTTTTTTCTAGGGGCCCAGTTGCTGGACTGGTCCCCTTATGATAGGGAAAGTAGCTTTCATTTTGCCTTGGTGAAGAATGCAACATCCTGAAAAGACTGAAAGGGACGTAACGACGACGTAGTCTAGCATGCCTAAGGGCGGGCATTCCTAAGGCAGGTTCCGGAGACTGTCAATTACCACTGTCCCTGTAGTGATTGTCTGAGAGAAGAATAGCCATGGAGGAGAGCCAACTGCACTGGCATGTCCTTGGTGGGTGGGCTGTGATGGAAGTTACGCTTAGCCAGTATATTTTTTCCAATATGAACAACTTCTAATGGTGAATCGCTTGTGGTCTGCTACCAAGTAGCTGAGAACGCTGTCATTGGGATCGGAAAGATGGTGAACTATGCTTGGCGAGGACGAAGCCAGAGGAAATTGGCTGAGATCTGAAGCATTGTGACATGCAAATGTTGCCAGAACTGGTTAGAGGGACAAAAGAGTAATGGAACCGTCTAGTAGCTGGTTCCCTCAAAAGTTTCCCTCATGATAGCTGGGATCCAGAGGCGAGTTTCATCCGGTAAACCAAATGAATAGAGGCCTTGGTGGTGCAGTGTTGATATGGAGAAGGGTTCCATGTCAACATCGGTTGAACATAGATGTGTCAGGCATAAGCCCAAGGATAAAGTTCCTGTGTTCCAAGTGATCTCAGGCCTCTAAACGTACAGACGAATATTGAGTAGGTGCTCCACACACAAAAAGTATTGTGATGATGGTAAGGGAAAAAGGCGTATACTTTTTCACTTTCTTTATTTAACGTAAATGCATATGAATTTTTTGGAATTTTGTCGCTTGTTGAAAAGAATTTAATTTACAGTAATACACTACATAGACAACAAGTTTCCAAAACCCTATTATAATAGTGCATTTTTCTATCTTCCTCAGATGTATGTTGATTTTTTTTTCACAAATATAGGACATTACAAATGTCCAAAACCCCATTATAATAATTGTGCCTTTTTCTGTCTTCCCCAGATGTACGTTGAATTTTTTTTTCAGAAATGCTGCACCAAACCTTATTAAACCTGGTTTCCTTAATGTCAGCAATGCCCTTTGCTGCACGTTTACTGGATGCACAAAAAAGAAAGCATGGATGCTGTGCGAGGTTTTCTTGACCCGGTTTCAATACTGCTGCTTGATTGAGGTTGAGCGCTACCTGCTGAATAAAGAGTTGGAGTTCAAGGCCCTACTTACTGCTGACAATTCTCCCGGACATCCATCCTCTGTCAGGATAACAAATCCTAATCCTAATATGCCAGTGTTCTTTTTTCCTCCGAGCACCACTGCCCTCATGCAACCTTTAGACCAAAGCGTGATTAAGAATTTCAAGTGCCACTACAGCGGACGAGTGATGGCGAGACTCAGCAGCTGTGAAGGACTACTCTAACCTGAACATACCCAGTATTAGAAGAGAACTTGGATTGAAGACTTTACTTGTCAAGGAATCTTTTGTAGTCGTCTGGCCCATGAGCATGAGTGGTTGCTGGAAACACTTGTGGCCAGGGAGAGAGGCCGATGAATGCAGGGTGAGTTGTGTATTTCTGGGTCGATCTGTGGCGCCGGGTGAAAAGAGTCCTTCTTATATACCTTTTCTGATAAAACCTTCCAATTATACCAGAGAAAGATAAAAGCATGGAATGCTGAGGTTACAACCCTCGCGCGAGCACCTTTAGGGTGTCGTGTATAAAGCAAAGGCGCGTGAAATCCACTATTCACAGGTTGTCTTCCATTTAGTTAATTCCTTCGTCAAAGGGATGGGCCGATACAAAGGCCCTTGCCAACCACCAGCGCCACACCACCCACGCCACGACGCGAGCGCCATCTGAACAACATCCTTCTTTTTGGAATTCAAAGTGTTGAATGTTTTCGTTGTGCTCTCGGTCTTTTTTATCTATCGTGGATTTATTTTGTCATGTCCGAAGCTCCATCTTCACACATTCCAATGTTAAGTACCATAGTTTGTTTTGACAGTATTTTATTGTACCGGGCTTGTGTTTTATATCCAGTATAGTCTGTTTTATTATTCCCGTCTGGCCGTTCATGGCGGCCATTGTTTGTTCACTTGTTTGGGAATTCATCTTTATCTGCCCGTTTAGTACTCTGTCACTTAGGTTCTTGGTCAAGTCCCTGGCCTTATGCCTTTAGAACCGTTATTATTTTTATTTTTATTTTATGCTCATGGTACTTTTTGCAAGTAAGTCCAGCCTACGATCGAGATAGCGATTTAGCTTTGTTTTTGTTTAGTAACCGCCCGAGGCGTTCGTCACTCGACTCGGTTAAAGGAACAGTGCTATTTATTTTAAGTTTTAACGGATGCTATTCTTCGATCGTAGTATTATATGGATGTACATTTTTATTTTATACGTTTATAATAGTGTTTTGTGATTTTTAGTCCTGTTTTTGTGTCCAAGAGAGCGAGAGATTGGGGTCCCCGTTTTCTGTTCGCAGTCACGAGTTTCCCCTTTATCTCGTTTTCTTTCTTTGCTCTGGTGGTTGAGCGGATTTCCCGTTTTCCGTTTTGTGCGTTCAACGGGTTCTCCCTCCCTCACCTCTCCCCCTCGGGGTGGATGATAACTTACGAGTTATTTATTTTTTCGTGACTTTTCAATTGTTAGCGTTATTTTGGTCCGTGTTCGTCCTCTCCCCGTTACGGCTCGGGAGTAGTTTATGAACTTTTTCCACTCCGCCTTGAGTTCTACTCCGGCTTGAGGGATTCTCAATGACTTTCGTTCTATTGTTATATTTATATATTGTTTACTACATGGGACAGGCTTCATATTGTTTAGATACGACCCTCCGGTGGCCCTTACTGCGGTCTCAGGCCACGGCCATATCCACAATAGCCATTGTTATTACAATTGTGTTTTTATTCACAATAATTATTCAGGACCTTTCTTCTCCCTCCGGCCTCACCGGAGTTTGTAAATACGCTTTGCTATGATCTAAGCCTTAGCCCTTAGCTGCGGCTTGGCTTTTATATCTTCACAATTGAATTATTAGCCACAATTGAATTATTCAGAGTATCTCATTATCCTCCGGCGTCACCGGAGGTCGCCCATACACTTCACACTTATATTTGCCTTGCCTTTGGCTAAGACGGCATTATTCAGGACATCTCATTACGCTCCGGCTTCACCGGAGGTCGCCCATACACTTAACACTTATATTTGCCTTGCCTTTAGCTAAGGCTGGTGTTTATATTTATTTTAAGGGCATGTCACTGCTTCCCCGACCCTCGCAGGTCGGCAGATTGCTTTAAGTTATTTATCCTTATGTCATTATCAGACATTAGGTAAATTACAAATATACAAACATTTGGATATTATAGTGCCAACAATGGTTTTGGCCGAATAGCGATTTAAACGTTTGCGATTTAGTCTGTTAGTTTGTACTCGCCCCAGGAAGGCTCGATTTAGACTATATCCTTATTTATTGGTTAAGTTGTCGTTATTCTTCGTTTTTGGTTATTACAATGACTAAAAATTAAAAAGAAAAAGGAAAAATAAAAATAAAATAAAAACAATCAGTTTTATTTTACTTTCCTTATATTATTGTGTGATGTTAGCTTTTATTATGTAACCTTGAGAGTGAGAACATAGGGTGCTCGTTTATTAGCTCGAGTAAGGGAGGTGATTTTCCCGTTCTCCGTTTTTATACGTTCACGAGTTATTCAGGCCTCCTCTTATTATCAGAGTTGATGATAGTACGTTTAATGTTATACACGTTTTATTGATGTGGTTACTGTTAATATAGCTAACACACTTAGTAGGAACGTTGGTGTATGAGTCATTAATTGGGTTCGATTTATACCGACACCCTTAGCTCCGCCTTGAGTTATGTTTAGCTCCGCCTTGAGTTATGTTTAGCTCCGCCTTGAGTTATACGCCGCTATAATGGATACTCATTGGGTGAGAACTAGTCAGATATTTGGAGTGCAACGGTGAAATCCGGCACTCAGACTCCGGCTGAGACCTTTTTGCACACGAACCTTTGTCATGTTTGATCTCAATTACACCTTTCCGGCCCCTTTTTTCATCGAATCTCCGGCTACGCTGGAGATAACTCAAACATTCATTGAGGTTAATGTTATCGTACCGGTGACGGTCACGATCTCACGGGGACTAGCCTTTGCTACCGGATCTCCCATACAAACAGAGATCAAGCAGACGTCCAGAACCGGAGTTAACAATGTGATACCGATGAGGATTTCACAGTTTCATTATTACGGTTTCTTTTTCATCGAATCTCCGGCTTAACCGGATATCGTACAGGCGATCAGCATTGAGGTTAATATTAGATTGCCTCTGGTTCACGTTGTCACTATGACGGACCTTTGTTTGTACCGGGGATGGTTACCGGAGATCCGGTACAGTCGGAGATCACTCAGACCACGGGTGGCCAATCTTTTGTTTTACCTGTAAAAAAAAAAAAAAAAAAAAAAAAAAAAAAAAAAAAAAAAAAAAAAAAAAAAAAAAAAATAATTATTATTTATGAACGTAACTATGCCTATATTTATGCATGTATTTAATTCTAACTGTATAAATATGGTTAAATATCCATACAACATCGTGTTCAAATAGAATTAAATTAATTATGCCTATATTTATGCATGTATTTAATTCTAACTATGTATAAATATGGATAAATATCCATACAACATCGTGTTCAAATAGAATTAAATTAATTATGCCTATATTTATGCATGTATTTAATTCTAACTATGTATAAATATGGATAAATATCCATACAACATCGTGTTCAAATAGAATTAAATTAATTATGCCTATATTTATGCATGTATTTAATTCTAACTATGTATAAATATGGATAAATATCCATACAACATCGTGTTCAAATAGAATTAAATTAATTATGCCTATATATATGCATATTCAATCCTAACTGTCTAAATATGGCTAAATATCCATACAACATAGTGTTCAAATAGAAATACATTAATTATGCCTATATTTATGCATAGTCAATTCTAACTATGTCTAGATATGGATAAATATCCATACAACATAGTGTTCATATAGAAATAAATTTCCACCCAGTGGCGAATGCGCCAACAGTGTCACATTTCATGAATACAAGTGTCGCACTATACCCCAGAAGATAATACATTAAATAACTTGTCTTTAAAATGGCTTTTTAAGAGTATACAGCTGATCCCAGCCTGTGAATAGGATCGCTAACCAAAGTTCAAGGAACATCCAGACTCATGTCCCCTTTGTGTTACAGAAGGTTCGCCTGCATGGTTCCCATCAGGATGATGATGATTCTCTCTGGCCTGCAAAGAGAGGCTCTCCACCCTTGGGTATCGAAGTTGGGAAGGAATGCTCCATCTAGAGGTCCCTATCTCCTCGGAGTGTCCTCTCTAAGGTTGGACAACGACCCCATGGACGGGCAGGTATGTGGGGATGAGTTTTGAGCCTTCAGCTTTGCAATTACCTACGTCACCGACCTAGGACCATTAAAGGATCCTAATGTTCATGTTACCCTGCATAGACTGTGACGGCTAAAAGCAACACATTCTAAGGAAATCCAAGGGGCTATGATGAGCTCTAAGGTAGGGTGGTGAGTCAGTGCCGTTCAGGAACTCGGATATAGGTGGTACCATAAATCTGGAGGGCATAGACGTCCTCCCTCTGGGGGACCTAGATTTTACTCCCAGGTACTAGAATTCCCATTCAACGGATTCGTTCGATTGAAAGAGATTGCCTTGGTTAGCTTAGACAAGGTACCGAAGGTAACGGTATTATTTCCTAAAGGGCAGGCCCGATCTGTCTGGACCAGGATGTTGTCAGCCTGGGGGGTACGATAATTCCAGGCTCTGCCCTTCCAGTTCGACCTACACGTTTGTTGGTCTGATCGGGTCAGTTGTGGGAAGTACGTTCTGTCTGAGACCTCTATCAGACAGGAATTGATAGTCGGTTTCCCACTCGTCATCACAGCCTTCCTCTGGTTCGACGATTTTGTATCTGACCCCCCATCATCAGGTGGTCTACCTCACTGATTCCCCAGGTACACAGTCCAACTCCGTTGGGATGTTTTGCCTGCATGCAGCCCTAGATCCGAACCCTCAGGCTCCTTTCATGGACACCAGAGAGGAAGCTACAGGAGTAGAAGACAGTCCCGACATCAAGGCGGACCTAGGAAAAAGGGGGCTCGGAGAAGGGAAGGACCTAGATTCACTCCCTCACAACGCGGTGGTCTTGGTAGAGGGAAGACTTTACCACTTTCGTGACCATTGGACTCGGTCTGTGGGATCATAGCATAGTCTCTAACGGTTTGAGATGAAAATGGCCTCAAGGTCCTCCTCCTCCGCCAGTGACCTTCTCCCAGAAATACACTCCCGTCCTGAAAGAGTACACCACAGGGTTACTCAAGAAAAAGCAATCAAACGACTATCTCTTAGGTATGGACCTTACTTCCCCGTGGGACCGTCACCACCTCTGTCGATCTTACCGACCGCTATTAGCTTGCGCCTATAGCTCGAAACTTCTCTTCTTATCTGGGTTTCCACCTAAGCAGGAAAGCCTTTGTGTTCAAGACATACCCTTCGGCCTCAACATTGATCCCAGGATATTCACGAAACTGGGAGAGGCAGTGTTAGAACAACTCGGGAACCAAGAGATACTGATCATTGCTTATCTGGCCGGTTGGCTCATTTGGGCCCGGCCGGCCATAGAAGGTAACAGAGCTACGAAGGAATTTCTTCGATCGCTCGACAACCTGTGATTTCGGGTCAATCTCCATAAGTCTCGCCTGCGACCATCAGGCCACTTAGAATGGTTAGCCATTCAGTGGGACCTTTCGAAGCACACGTTGTCTCTCCCTTCCAAAAGTAAGAGGAATAGGTTCCAAGATCAAGAATTTCTCAAGCACAAACAGGTGTCCAAAGAGCCTAGAAAGTATCCTCGGCCTTTCCCAATTCACTTTAGTAACAGATCTCCTAATAAAAGCCAAACTCAAGACATCAATCGATTTTGGAGAAAGAGAGCTACAGTACCTATAAGAAGACAAGGTCTCGAAGATCCCCTCTGTCGGGAAAATGAGACTACGCCCATGGTCCGAACCGAAGAACCTCTCCAAAGCGGTTCCTCTACAATTCCCACCTCCACAAGTGACATTCCATTCAGCTGTGTCTCTAAGTGGATGGGGGGATTTCTCCGAACATCAGATGTTTCAGGTTCTTGGTCACTAGCCATGAAACAGTCCCATATCAATGTTCTCGAAGCCATGGCAGTGTTCTTGACCCTGAAGAGAGAGACTCCTCCGAGGTCGACCCACATCAGAGTAGTGTCAGACAGCACAGCCGAGGTACACTACGGAAACAGGGGAGGATCCAAGTCACCCAACCTGAATCAGATCCTGGTCACTTTCTTCGCCTGGGCAACAGAAAAGAACTGGTTCCTGTCAGCACCTCACCTAGCGGGAGGCCAGGATGTGAGAACGGGCTCACTATCCAGGACGAGTTCCCTGGAGTCAGAATTTCACTCCGGTGGATACTCAGGTTCGTTCCAGGCATCCAGGTAGATCTATTCACATCTCAGATCAATCACAAACTTCCTTGTTATGTGACCCCAATCCTGGACCCTCGGGCTCATGCCATGGACGCATTACCCCGGGATTGGAATCATTAGAGGAAGATTTCCCTATCTCTCCCAGTGAATCTTCTAAAAACTTTAACACCGACTGCGCTCCTTCCGGGGCGCAGTGGTTTTAGTACCACCTCACTGCCCAAGAACAGTTGGTTTCCTCTCCTCCTCGAGTGGAAACTCCGTCCCATCCGGATTCCGTTCCTCAAACTGACCCGAGTATTCCAAACTCACTGTGTCAGATTACTCAAGGATGTCCAAAACCCTAACTTTGTGGACTACAGGAAGTTGGCAGCTCGTAGAGACTCGAACATTGAACCGGAAAACGATTTCTTACTCGAATCAGTCAAAAGGGACTTGACAATTCGCCAATATGATTCGGCCGTTAACCCCCAAAATAGGTGGTCCCCTTGGAAAGTTATTCCTCTTCTCCAAGATACTTTTCTATGTCCGGTCACCACTCTCAGGGCCTTTTTAGCCACGACTGCTACCCGATCGTCTGGCCCCTTGTTTATCAGGGAACAAGGAGGTACCATTCCCATACGTGGTATTAGGCTATAGATCCTATACTTCGTTTGACAAGCCAATCCGGGATCATTTCCCCCAGAAGATGGACTTTGATGACCTTATAAAGTTCACGGGTTGGGAATCTCCTATGGTCTTCAAACGCCACTATCTAATGAACTTACAGGCTCTTAAATACCCAACAGTTGCAGCTGGGAGCCGTATCTCTCCCCAGTGATCTTTTGTTCTTCCTTTCATCCATCTCTTTTCTTCTCCCTCCTACCCGCCACTCGTACCACGACGCCGCTTCCTTGGTGGTTCGTTAGCCCTAAGTTTATTACATATTAGGTTATGTTTGTAACTATTATTGATTACCGTTGTTACAGGGTTGGGATATTCTTAGCCATGTCAGTTTTGTAGCATGTTTCCTCTGATACTCGGAGGCTTCCCTGTTATCATGTTTGTTTACCTTAATTATTTATGATTTTCTTTACATGGTGTTGTTTCTCTCCCCTCTTTAAATTAGTTATTGTTGGGCTTGGAAGGCATTCTCTGGTACATTTTCACCCGGCGCCACAGATCGACCCAGAAAAGGGATTTTGACGAAGGAAAAATCTATTTCTGGGGAGAGACCTGTGGCGCCCGGTGAAACCCTTCCCCTTTATTTTACACAATCCCACCCTTTCCTTTCCAAGCCATCATGGCCAATACAGAAGGATGTTGTTCAGATGGCGCTCGCGTCGTGGCGTGGGTGGTGTGGCGCTGGTGGTTGGCAAGGGCCTTTGTATCGGCCCATCCCTTTGACGAAGGAATTAACTAAATGGAAGACAACCTGTGAATAGTGGATTTCACGCGCCTTTGCTTTATACACGACACCCTAAAGGTGCTCGCGCGAGGGTTGTAACCTCAGCATTCCATGCTTTTATCTTTCTCTGGTATAATTGGAAGGTTTTATCAGAAAAGGTATATAAGAAGGACTCTTTTCACCGGGCGCCACAGGTCTCTCCCCAGAAATAGATTTTTCCTTCGTCAAAATCCCTTTATTAAACTTTTTCTAATTACAGTACAGTGTGTATACTGAATGGGTTGTGTAATAGTATGTTCAGTATTATATATACTGATTTTGCATATATTTGTACCCCGAGTTATTACATAGTAATGAATATATTTTTTGGGCTCGAGCCATGTCTTGCTGATGGAAGTTCCTTCTAACAACTTCAGCAGTATAATATTTCTGCGATTGATATTACAAGAGAATTACTGTCGGGTATCACGGGGTTCCAACCCCCGGAAAAGACTATCCCAAGATATCGTGTATAATGAGGGACATATCCTAAGACAACCATAGATATGTGCACCCCAAACAGACCTTCCCCAGTCTAGTCCACTAAGGGGTAGGATAAGTAAGGAGCCGTTACACATCCTATCACCTTCCAGTGCCCCAATACGGTCCCGCTTCTCATTCCTTCGATCGCAGCTTTTGGCTACAGTTTGATGGTTTTTGTAGTAGCCTACCTTTACTAGTGTATTTTATGTAGTTATGTTGCCCACATGCCAAAAGGTAGTTGTGTGAGAAAGACCACCTTTGATGCCACAGGAGCGAGGGATTGAATTTGAGTGGAATAAGCTGGAAGGGATGCAGTTGCGGAAGGTAATACGGTAATGATTCAATGACCTGTTAGGACGTGCCTGGTGTCTGCCTTTGAAGTGGAGGGCCAGTCAAGTGTGCGATGATTCCAGGTGATTGGATGTGGCTTGTGTTCGCTTCCCTGCAAGGCTGGAATAGTCTTATTTTGAGGAAGTAAATCTTAGGTTTTTGTAGGTAAACCTGCGAAAGGATCATTACTGATGTGTGGGTCGTATGTGCTGCCCTCGGGGACACACAGCAAGAGACAATTCTACTTGGAGGTTGTCTGGGGTTATGGAAGAGTGTATTACAATTTGTAACAATGCCCCATGTTGTCCTTGAAGTTTCCACCCCAGTAGCTAAGGAAAAAGATATAGAAATCTTTTAAGCTAAAATGTAATTTCCTGATAAATGGAGGGGAAAATCTGAAATTTAGTTTACTGATTTGTAACCTTTTTAATAGGCAAGAATTTTATTACTGTGAAATAGTTATCGTTTTGAGAGGCCAATAGATTAATAGATTGGTCATATTTTTGTTTGTTTGTAAAATGTGCAAGTACAGATATATAAAACTAACGATGAGGTGAAAAATAGCAAATGAATATGGGGATTGTTAAACCAATAGTGGGTCAGTACATGATGCAGGTATTAACTTTTTATAGTTTGACATTATCTGTACTATAGCTTTAGGCTTATGCCAGGTGTATTTTCTGTAATAAACAGTTAAAAATATAAAATCTTTTGATTACTACTTGTAGATGTAAAATTTGTATAGTTCAATTAAAAGGCCAAATTTCAGTCTCAAGTCACTGGATGAATACTCTACTTTTTTGATGTCAGGGCCATGACAATACCACACTATCTAAAATACTGTTGTCCACTTCCAAGAAAATTATCCTGAAACTTTTATTATTACAGGTGTTCTTTATGTATGAAGGGAATAGAAGAGAATTAAGGTCCCAAAATTAAAGATTAAAAGGTTTAAAGGTCGCTCATGAATGGCAGAGGCAAGGGACAGTGACATTGCTTTAGCCATCAGAACAATGCTGTCGAGACTGACCATTTATGATCAGAGCCCAAGCAGCACATTTCAAAAAAGAGGAAGAGGAGGAGAAAAAGAAACCCAAGCAAGGAGGAAGAAGAAGAAGCCCAAACAAGAAGGAAGAAGCCCAAGCAGCATATTTCAAAGAGGAGGAACAAGGAGAGGGAGACCAAAGCGAAGGTGAATGGACTGTATCAAGGATGACCTTCGATCAAAGGGATTAACCGGTGATGAGGTGTGGAACAGAGGTAGTTGGAGAAAGCTGGCCAGAAACATTGACCCCACATGGAAGTGGGAAAAGATGTAGTCAAAGAAGCAGCAGCCCAAGCAGCACATTTCAAGACTGATTACAAGGCTCCCCTGTCATGCTTAGATTTGGCCAAGGATCATTAATCATCTGGACCCACTCCTATTAATGGTAGGGAATTGATGAAAATAGAACTGGTGTAAATGGTATAACATTAAATGACACTGATGGTATACAAAATTATTCTGTATTTGTATTACTGTTGACATGCAGTAATTTTTTTTTTTTTTTATACTAATGTTTAATGTTCTGTTCAACCCTTTAATTTATATATTTAAATGGATAGTTATGGATATGTGGTGCAAGCAAAGATTTTAGTAGAAATTAAATGCTACTTGCATAATTGATTTTAAATAAAATTATCAAATATCATACTGTAAGAGGTAACCGTAACAAGTGTGTGGCAGTTTCAGTATGAAAAACCTTTGTTAAAAGTGTGTCCACTCTCGATAAACTAGCCATATACGCTTAGCCATATCCTAAGTAGTGGTTAGGTAAATCGTTTCTGCAGAGGGGCAGTAAGTGGCACTAGCTTGGAAGGTTATTTTTCAGATTTGGTATTTACAAACTAGAGCCGATGTTCATTGCTTGTTTGTTGCTTCATGCTGGCAAATGATTAAACATTTTGCAAAGGCAATCGGAATAAGAAGTCATGAGTGGGAAGCTATAATGGAAAATTTTGGATATTTTTTTTTTTTTGGCTTTTTTTTTTTCTTTAATCATGAAAGAATTTTTGAATAAAAATGGTCATTTAACATGGAGGCAATCATTCGGCTATAAAATTGGTTGCTAATGAGCAGTTACTGATATGAAATCCAATGCCACATGATGTAACTTTGATGGCTGCTTTTCCGGTCCTATACAGTAGGGGAACCCCACTCTTAGCAAAATGTCATGAATGCTGGAGGGATAGATGTAATTTAAATAGTTCACATAATGTTCTAAGCTCTCGTGTGAAGTCTAAATTAGTGAATTTTACACTTGGTTCAATATTGCTACTTTTCCAGTACTTGGAATCAGATGTATATTTCTCTCTGCACTTAAGATGGTACCTGGCTTCACATGCACACTGGTCATATAACCTCATAACCTTTTATAGAACAGAGACGCACCTCAGGTTTATTTTCTTCTATCTGTTGAATCCATTGCCACCCATCTTGCTCAAAGGAGGCTGTGCCCTGCTTAGTACAAATGCCAACCTTTACAATGAAAATTTGTTGGACTTGTTGCAGAATAAGGAGTTACAAGAAAAAAAAATTTCCTTTGAAACCTTTTTTACCCAACAAATAAGCTTGACTGGCCAAGGGTTTAGAATGTTTGTAAGCAATGCAAGATCCTTGTGAATTGCTGTTGGGTCAGAGTGGCGTGTCTCCACATTTTATGGAGATGTTGGGTCTTAAGTGTGGCTTGATCCAGTTGGCAAGTCTCACCTGGGGCCCATTTCTCAGGCTGGTTCTCATTGATAGGGAGAGTTGCCTGTAATATTATCTTGAAAGGACTGTGTGACGTCTTTAACGGTGAATCCTGTGTTGGTTGTGTCGCCTGAAGGAAGGAAGTAGCAGCGGCGTAGTCTGCCTTGCTGTAGACGAGTAGACTGTGGCCGGAGACGACGACAATGACTACTGTCCCTGTAGTGATGGTTGGAGAGAAGAATAGTCATGGAGGAGAGCCAACCATGTTGGCATGTCCGTCGTGGGCTGTGATGGAAGTCCCGTTTCGCCCATGTTTTTATGAATTTGAACAACTTCTAATGATGGATCGATGGATCTCTTGTGGTCCGCCACCCAGTAGCTGAGAGCGCAGTCATTGGTATCGGAAAGGTGGTGAACCATGCCTGGCAAGGACGAGGTCAGAGTAACTCTGGCTAAGATCCGAAACAGTTGTGACATGCAGATTGTCGGAATGAGTTTTGGGGACGAAAGAGTAATGGAACCATCTAGTAGCTGGTTCACTCAAAAGTTTTCCTCATGATAGGTGGCATCTGGAGATGTTTCATCCAGTAAAGCAAATAATTAGAGGCTTTGGTGGTGCAATGCTGATGTGGAGAAGGGTTCCAGGTCAACGTCAGTTGAACATTGACATGTCAGGTACAAGCCCAGGGTTAAGTTCTTGTCCCGTGTGATCCTAAGCATCTAAACGGAGAGAAGAACATAGAGTAGGTGGCCCGAACATTCTGAAGATTATAATGAAGGTAAGGGAGAAGGACCTGCCCTGAATGGAAAATTTATATATTTTTACTTATTCTAACGTAAATGCGTGTAATTTTTTAGAATTTTTTGTTTCTTGTTGAATAGAATATTAGGGATTTACACTAATAGATACTATGGATGACAGTACCATGACCAAAACCCATTATAATAATTGTGCTTTATTCTGTCTTCCCCATGTGTACGTTTTATTTTTTTGCAGAAATGCTGCAGGACAGCTTGTTAAATCTGGTTTCATTTATGTCAGCAATGCCCTTGGGAATTCAATGCTGCAACAGTAATTTGCTTCACGTTTACTGGATGCACAAATAGAAAGCACAGACGTTGTCAGGACTTCTTGACTTTGTTTCAATACTGTTTCTTGCCATATGTTGAGCACTAACTGCTGAATAAAGGGTTGAAGTTCAAGGTCCTACTTGCTGGTGACAGTTCTCCTGTACATCCATCCTGTCATGGTAACAAATCTTGATGTGCAAGTGGTGGTCTTTCCACCAAGCATCACTGCCTTCATATAGCCTATGGACCAGAGGGTGATTAAGCATCTCAAGTCCCACTACAGTGGACGAGTGATGGCAAGACTTCAAGCAGCTGTGGAGGGCTACCATGACCTCAACTTAGCCAATATTATAAGAAAACTTGGGTTGAATACTTTGACTGTTGTCAAGGAATCTTTCATAGTGTATGAGGCCGAAGACCTGAGTTATTTCTGGAAACTTCTGCGGCCAAGGTGTGGGAAGGACTTAGCCAGCTTTGTTCCTGATGATGCTTTCAAACACTTAAGATTGTGACTTCAACAACGAAAGTGGAAGTCTAAGGCTTCATAGAATAGGCAGAGTATGACTTCTTAGCTGTTTGATGGCCATGACAAGCAGCAGACTGAATAGGAAATGGCTGACTTAGTCTGTTCAGCAAGTGAGGAAGAGGAGGAGGCCGATGAACCTGACATGGAGGGTGAGTTATGCAATATTAAAAGTTTTTTTCTAGATACTGATTGTATACTGAATGGGTTGTGTAATAGTATGCTCAGTATTGTACTTACTATGTTCACATACATGTACCCACAGTTATTACATAGTAGGGAATATATTTTGAAGTTTGTCTACACTGGTACATATCATACATGTAGCCTACCTGCACTAGTGTATTTTATGTAGTTAATACGTTGCCCACATGCCTAACGGTAGTTGTGCGAGACAGACAGACTACCTTTGAAGCCGCTGGAGCGAGGGATCAATTTTTAGTGGAATGAGCTAAAAAGGAAGCAGTTGCGGAAGGAAATACGGTAATGATTCCATGAATGATGAACTGTCAAGATGGGCCTGGTGTCTGCCTTTATTGGGGAGGGCTGGTCAAGTGTGTGACAATTCCTGGCAATTGGATGTGGCTTGTGTCCACTTGCCTGCAAGGTTGGTAAAATGTCAAAACTATAATTTAGAGGAAGTAAATCTTAAGAAGGTTTTTGTAGGCAAACCTTCGCAAGGATCGTTAACTGATGTGAGGCTCTGATGTGGTGCCCTCGGGTACACAAAGAGAGAATTCTATGTGGAGGTAGTCTGGGGCTATGGTAGTGAGTGTTACAGTTTCAAACTATGCTCCATGTCGTCCTTGAAGTTTCCACCCAAGGAGCTAAGGAAAAAGATCTAGAAATATTTGATCTAGAAGAAAATTGCCTGATAAATGGGGGAAAAACTGAAATTGTTTACCAAATTGTAACATTATAATAGGCAAGAATTTTGACATAGTTATTTTGAGAGGCCAATAATAGGTCTCTCTCTCTCCCTCTCTCTCTCTTTTTTTTTTTTTTTTTTTTTTTTTTTTTTTTTTATAAATGCATAAGTATGCATAGATAAACCTAAGCCATGAGTTCAATAACAATTATTGAATATGGGAATAGTTTAACCAAAAGGTGGTTGGTATGTGATGTAGGTATTGCCTTTTCATACTTGGCATTATATGTATGTTGCTGTAGGCTTATGCTAGGTGTATTTCTGTAAAGTGTTGAAATATTGTAAAAATCTTTTGACTAATTTTTGTTGATGTAGATTTGTCTAGTTCAATTAAAAGGAAATTTCAGTCTCAAGTCACTGGATGAATACTTTGTGATGTTAGGGGCATGACAATAACCACACTATCTAAAATACTGTTGTCCACTTCCAAGAAAACTATCCTGAATCTTTTATTTATTACAGGTGTACCTTTAATGTTATGAAGGGAATAGAAGAGAATTAAGGTCCATATATTGAAGATTAAAGGTTTAAAGGTCGCTCATGAATGGCAGAGGCAAGGGACAGTGACATTGCCTTAGCAATCAGGACAATGCCATAGAGACTGACCATTTATGATCAGAACCCAAGCAGCACATTTCAAAAAAGAGGAAGAGGAGGAGGAGAAAAGAAGCCCAAGCAAGGAGGAAGAAGAAGCCCAAACAAGAAGGAAGAAGCCCAAGCAGCATATTTCAAAGAGGAGGAACAAGGAGAGGGAGACCAAAGCGAAGGTGGATGGACTGTATCAAGGATGACCTTCGATCAAAGGGATTAACCGGTGATGAGGTGTGGCACAGAGGTAGATGGAGAAAGCTGACCAGAAACATCGACCCCACATAGAAGTGGGAAAAGATGTAGACAAAGAAGCAGCAGCCAAGCAGCACATTTCAAGACTGATTGCAAGGCTCCCCTGTCGTGCTTAGATTTGGCCAAGGATCATTAATCATGTGGACCCACTCCTATTAATGGTAGGGAATTGATGAAAATAGAACTGGTGTAAATGGTATAACATTAAATGACTGTCTGATGGTATACAAAATTATTCTGTATTTGTATTACTGTTGACATGCTGTAATTTTTTTTTTTTTTTTTTTACTAAGGTTTAATGTTCTGTTCAACCCCTTAATTTATATATTTAAGTGGAAGTAGTTATGGATATGTGGTGCAAGCAAAGATTTTAGTAGAAGTAGTGACCATAATAAGTGTGTTACTGGAGGTAACCGTAACAAGTGTGTGGCAGTTTCACAGTATGAAAAACTTTGGTTAAAAGTGTGTCCACTCTTGATAAACTAGCCACATACGCTTAGCCATATCTTAAGTAGTGGTTAGGTAAATCGTTTCTGCAGAGGGCAGTAAGTGGCACTAGCTTGGAAGATTATTTTTAGATTTGGTACGTACAAACTATAGCCGATGTAGGCTGCTTGTTTGTTGCTTCATGTTGGCAAATGATTAAACATTTTGCAAAGGCAATCGGAATAAGTCATGAGTGGGAAATTTTAATGGAAAATTTTGGATATTTTAAATCATGAAAGAATTCTTTAATAAAAATGGTCATTTCACATGGAGGCAATCATTTGGCTATAAAATTGGTTGCTAATGAGCAGTTACTGATATGAAATCCAATGCCACATGACGTAACTTTGATGGCTGCTTTTTCGGTCCCACATAGCAGGGGAACCCCACACTCTAACCAAAGATCATGAATGCTGGAGGGATAGATGTACTTCACATAGTTTACATAATGTTATAAGCTCTCACGTGAAGCGCCTAAATTAGTTAATTTTACACTTGGTTCAATATTGCTACTTTTCCAGTACTTGAATCAGATGTATATTTCTTCTGTACTTAAGATGGTACCTGGCTTCACATGCAAATAGGTCATATAACCTCATAACCTTTATACAACAGAGATGCACCTCAGGTTTATTTTCTTCTATCTGTTGAATCCATTGCCACCCATCTTGCTCAAAGGAGGCTGTGCCCTGCTTAGTACAAATGCCAACCTTTACAATGAAAATTTTGGACTTGTTGCAGAAAAAGGAGTTACAAGAGAAAATTTTCCTTTAAATCCTGCTTTCCCCAACAAATATATCTGGACTTGCCAAGGGTGATGCATTGTGAATTGCTGTTGGGTCAGAGTGGGGTCTCCACGTTTTATGGAGATGTCAGGTCTTAAGTCTGGCTTGATCTGGTTGGCGAGTCTCGCCTGGGGCCTAGTTGCTTGGACTGGTCCCTTTGATAGGGAGTAGCCTGTAATTTTATCTTGAAAAGGACAGTGTGACATCTTTAACAGTGAAGCCAGTGTTGGTTGTGTCGCCAGAAGGAAGGAAGTAGCAGCGGCGTAGTCTGCCTTGCTGTAGCAAGTAGACTGTGGCCGGAGACGACGACAATGACTACTGTCCCTGTAGTGATGGTTGGAGAGAAGAATGTCATGGAGGAGAGCCAACCATGTTGGCATGTCCGTCGTGGGCTGTGATGGAAGTCGTTTAGCCCATGTTTTTATGAATTTGAACAACTTCTAATGATGGATCGCTTGGGTCCGCCACCAAGTAGCTGAGAGCGCAGTCATTGGTATCGGAAAGGTGGTGAACCATGCCTGGCAAGGACGAGGTCAGAGTAACTCTGGCTGAGATCCGAAACAGTTGTGACATGCAAATAGATTGTCAGAACCGTTTTGGGGACGAAAGAGTAATGGAACCATCTAGTAGCTGTTCCCTTGAAAGTTTTCCTCAGGATAGGTGGCATCTGGTGATGTTTCATCCAGTAAAGCAAATAATTAGAGGCTTTGGTGGTGCAATGCTGATGTGGAGAAGGGTTCCAGGTCAACATCAGTTGAACATGGGCATGTCAGGTGTAAGCCTAGGGTTAAGTTCCTGTGTCCCATGTGATCCCAAGCATCTAAACGGAGAGATGAATAGAGTAGGTGCCCCGCACATTCTGAAGATTATAATGAAGGTAAGGGAGAAGGACCTGCTCTGAATGAAAAATTTATATATTTTCAATTAATCTATTTAACGTAAATGCGTGTAATTTCTTAAAATTTTTTGTCACTTGTTGAGTAAAATATTTGGGATTTACAGTAATAGATACTATGGACAATACAATGTCCAAAACCCCATTATAATAATTGTGCTTTTTCTGTCTTCCCCATGTGTACGTTTTATTTTTTTTTCAGAAATGCTGCAGGACAGCTTGTTAAACCTGGCTTCATTTATGTCAGCAATGCCCTTAACACTTAATGCTGCAACAGTAATTTGCTTCACATTTACTGGATGCAGAAAAAGAAAGCAAGGACATTGTGCCAGGTCTTCTTGACCTGGTTTCAATATTTTTCTTGCCAGAGGTTGAGTGCTACCTGCTGAATAAAGGGTTGGAGTTCAAGGTTCTACTTACCACTGACAGTTCTCCTAGACATCCATCCTGACATGGTAACAAATCTTATGTGCAAGTGGTGGTCTTTCCTCCGAGCACCACTGCCTTCATATAGCCTATGGGCCAGAGGGTGATTAAGCATTCAAGTCCCACTACAGTGGACGAGTGATGGCAAGACTTCAAGCAGCTGTGGAGGACTACCATGACCTCAACTTAGCCAATATTATAAGAGAACTTGGATTGAATACTTTGACTGTTGTCCAGGAATCTTTCATAGTCGTGAGGCCGAAGACCAGAGTTATTTCTGGAAACTTCTGCGGCCAGGGTGTGGGAAGGACTTAGCCAGCTTTGTTCCTGATGATGCTTTCAAACACTTAATTGTGATTTGAACTTGTGATTTGAACGAAGAAAGTGGAAGTCAAAGGCTTCATAGAATAGGTAGAGTATGACGACTTAGGTTATTTGATGGCCATGACAAGCAGCAGACTGAGTAGGAAATGGCTGACTTAGTCAGTTCAGCAAGTGAAGAACAGGAGGAGGCTGATGAACCTGACATGGAGGGTGAGTTATGCAATATTAAAAGTTTCTTTTTCTAGATACTGATTGTATACTGAATGGGTTGTGTAATAGTATGTTTAGTATTGTGCATACTTTACATATGTATGTACCCAGAGTTATTACATAGTAATGAATATATTTTGAAGTTTGTGTGCACTGGTACATATCATATATGTAGCCTACCTGTGTTAGTGTATTTTATGTAGTTATTACATTGCCCACACGCCTAACAGTAGTTGTGCGAGACACAGACTACCTTTGAAGCCGCCCAAGCGTGGGATCGATTTTTAGTGGAAAGAGCTGGAAAGGAAGCGGTTGCGGAAGGAAATACGGTAATGATTCCATGAATGATGAACTGTCAAGATGGGCCTGGTCTGCCTTTGGGGGGAGGGCTGGTCAAGTGTGTGACGATTCCTGGCAATTGGATGTGGCTTGTCTCCACTTGCCTGCAAGGTTGGTAAAATGTCTAAACTTTATAATTTAGAGGAAGTAAACCTTAAGAAGGTTTTTGTAGGCAAACCTTCGCAAGGATCGTTACTGATGGAAGCTCGGATGTGTGCCCTCGGTACACAAAGCAAGAGAATTCTACTGTGGAGGTAGTCTGGGCTATGGTAGTGAGTGTTACAGTTTGAAACTATGCTCCATGTCGTCCTTGAAGTTTCCACCCAGGAGCTAAGGAAAAAGATCTAGAAATATTTGAGCTAGAAGAAAATTGCCTGATAAATGGGGGAAAAAAATTAAATTTTTTACCAACTTGTAACCTTTATAATAGGCAAGAATTTTACTACTACGTAATAGTTATCATTTTGAGAGGCCAATAATTGGTTATAATTTTTGCTCGAAAATGTAAGTATGCATAAGTAAACCTAAGGTATGAGGTGTTTATAACAATAATTGAATATGGGAATTGTTTAACAAATAAGTGGTCTGTATGTGATGTAGGTATTACCTTTTATACTTGCTCATTATATGTAGTATTGCTTTAGGCTTATGCTAGGTGTATTTTCTGTAATAAACAGTATTGCAAATATTATAAAAAATCTTTAGACTAAGCGTTGATAGTGTAGGATTTATCTAGTTCGATTAAGGAGCCGAATTTGTCTCCGTCACTGGATGAATACTGTACTGTGTGATGTTAGGGGGATGACAATACCACACAATCTAAAATACTGTTGTCCACCTCCAAGAAAACTGTCCTGAAACTTTTATTTTTATTACAGGTGTACCTTTAATGTTATGAAGGGAATAGAAGGGAATTAGTGTCCATATATTAAAGATTAAAGGTTTAAAGGTCGCTCATGAATGGCAGAGGCAAGGGACAGTGACATTGCCTTACAATCAGGACAATGCCGTAGAGACTGACCATTTATGATCAGAGTCCAAGCAGCACATTTCAAAAAAGAGGAAGAGGAGGAGGAGAAGAAGAAGCCCAAGCAAGGAGGAAGAAGAAGAAGCCCAAACAAGAAGGAAGAAGCCCAAGCAGCATATTTCAAAGAGGAGGAACAAGGAGAGGGAGACCAAAGCGAAGGTGGATGGACTGTATCAAGGATGACCTTCGATCAAAGGGATTAACCGGTGATGAGGTGTGGCACAGAGGTAGATGGAGAAAGCTGACCAGAAACATCGACCCCACATAGAAGTGGGAAAAGATGTAGACAAAGAAGCAGCAGCAGCAGCAGATTTCAAGACTGATTACAAGGCTCCCCTGTCGTGCTTAGATTTGGCCAAGGATCATTAATCGTCTGGACCCACTCCTATTAATGGTAGGGAATTGATGAAAATAGAACTGGTGTAAATGGTATAACATTAAATGACTGATGGTATACAAAATTATTCTGTATTTGTATTACTGTTGACATGCTGTAATTTTTTTTTTTTTTTTTTTACTAAGGTTTAATGTTCTGTTCAACCCCTTAATTTATATATTTAAGTGGATAGTTATGGTATGTGGTGCAAGCGAAGATTTTAGTAGAAATTAAATGCTACTTGCATAATTAGTTTTAAAAAATTATCAAATATCATACTGTAAGAGGTGACCATAATAAGTGTGTTACTGGAGGTAACTGTAACAAGTGTGTGGCAGTTTCACAGTATGAAAAACTTTGGTTAAAAGTGTGTCCACTCTCGATAAACTTGCCACATACGCTTAGCCATATCCTTAAGTAGTGGTTAGGTAATCGTTTCTGCAGAGGGCAGTAAGTGGCACTAGCTTGGAAGATTATTTTTCAGATTTGGTACGTACAAACTATAGCCGATGTAGGCTGCTTGTTGTTGCTTCATGTTGGCAAATGATTAAACATTTTGCTAAGGCAATGGAATAAGTCATGAGTGGGAAATTTTAATGGAAAATTTTGGATATTTTTTTGAAATCATGAAAGAATTCTTTAATAAAAATGGTCATTTCACATGGAGGCAATCATTCGGCTATAAAATTGGTTGCTAATGAGCAGTTACTGATTTAAAATCCAATGCTACATGATGAAAAAAAAGAACCTCTAGTGCTGGAGGGATCGATGTACTTTCACATAATGTTCTAAGCTCTCTGAATTAGTTAATTTTACACTTGGTTCAATATTGCTACTTTTCCAGTACTTGGAATCAGATGTATATTTCTTCTGTACTTAGGATGGTACCTGGCTTCACATGCAAACAGGTCATATAACCTTTTATATCAACAGAGATGCACCTCAGGTTTTTTTCTTTTAATCCATTGCCACCCATCTTGCTCAAAGGAGGCTGTGCACTGCTTAGTACAAATGCCAACCTTTACAATGAAAATTTGTGGGACTTGTTGCAGAAAAAGGAGTTACAGAAAAATTTTTCTTTGAAACTGCTTTCCCCAACAAATATAGCTTACTGGCCAAGGGTGAAATGTCTGTAAGCATGCAAATCATTGTGAATTGCTGGTGGGTCCAGTGTGGATCTCACGTTTATGGAGATGTCAGGTCTTTAAGTCTGGCTTGATCTGGTTGGCGAGTCTCGCCTAGTTGCTGGACTGGTCCCCTTTGATAGGGAGAGTAGCCTGTAATTTTATCTGAAAAGTGCACATCTTTGAAGAAGCCAATGTTGGCTGCGTTGCCAGAGAGAAGTAGCAGGCGACGCAGTCTGGCTTGCAAGACTGGCCGGAGACAATATCAATTACTACTGACCCTGTAGTGATGGTCGGAGAGAAGAATGCATGGAGGAGAGCCACCATGTTGGCATGTCCGTGGTGGGCTGTGATGAAAGTCGAATGTTGAACAACTTCTAATGATGGATCGCTTTGGTCGCCACCAAGTAGCTGAGAGCGCAGTCATTGGTATCGGAAAGATGGTGAACCATGCCTGGCAAGGACGAGGTCAGAGGAACTCTGGCTGAGATGCGAAATAGTTGTGACATGCAAATAGATTGTCAGAACGTTTTGGGGACGAAAGAGTAATGGAACCATCTAGTAGCTGTTCCCTTGAAAGTTTTCCTCAGGATAGGTGGCATCTGGAGAAGATTTTCATCCAGTAAAGCAAATAATTAGAGGCTTTGGTGGTGCAATGCTGATGTGGAAAGGGTTCCAGGTCAACATCAGTTGAACATGGGCATGTCAGGTGTAAGCTAGGGTTAAGTTCGTGTCCCATGTGATCCCAGGCATCTAAACGGAGAGATGAATTTAGAGTAGGTGCCCCGCACATTCTGAAGATTATAATGAAGGTAAGGGAGAAGGACCTGCTCTGAATGAAAAATTTATATATTTTCAATTAATCTAACGTAAATGCTTGTAATTTCTTAAATTTTTGTCACTTGTTGAGTAAAATATTTGGGATTTACAGTAATAGATACTATGGATGACATTATAATGTCCAAAACCCCATTATAATAATGTGCTTTTTTGTCTTCCCCATGTGTACATTTTTTTTTTTTTCAGAAATGCTGCAGGACAGTTATTAAACCTGGCTTCATTTATGTCAGCAATGCCCTTGGCACTTAAGCTGCAATAGTAATTGCTTCACATTTACTGGATGCAGAAAAAGAAAGTAAGGACATTGTGCCAGGTCGTCTTGACCTGGTTTCAATCATTTTTCTTGCCAGAGGTTGAGTGCTACCTGCATGAATAAAGGGTTGGAGTTCAAGGTTCTACTTACCACTGACAGTTCTCTGACATCCATCCTGACATGGTAACAAATCTTATGTGCTAGCGGTGGTCTTTCCTCTGAGCACCACTGCCTTCATATAGCCTATGGGCCAGAGGGTGATTAAGCATTCAAGTCCCACTACAGTCGGATGAGTGATGGCAAGACTTCAAGCAGCTGTGGAGGACTACCATGACCTCAACTTAGCCAATATTATAAGAGAACTTGGATTGAATACTTTGACTGTTGTCCAGGAATCTTTCATAGTCGTGAGGCCGAAGACCAGAGTTATTTCTGGAAACTTCTGCGGCCAGGGTGTGGGAAGGACTTAGCCAGCTTTGTTCCTGATGATGCTTTCAAACACTTAAGATTGTGATTTGAACGAAGAAAGTGGAAGTCAAAGGCTTCATAGAATAGGTAGAGTATGACGACTTAGGTTATTTGATGGCCATGACAAGCAGCAGACTGAGTAGGAAATGGCTGACTTAGTCAGTTCAGCAAGTGAAGAACAGGAGGAGGCTGATGAACCTGACATGGAGGGTGAGTTATGCAATATTAAAAGTTTCTTTTTCTAGATACTGATTGTATACTGAATGGGTTGTGTACTGATTGTATACTGAATGGGTTGTGTAATAGTATTAGTATTGTGCATACTTTACATATGTATGTACCCAGAGTTATTACATAGTAATGAATATATTTTGAAGTTTGTGTGCACTGGTACATATCATATATGTAGCCTACCTGTGTTAGTGTATTTTATGTAGTTATTACATTGCCCACACGCCTAACAGTAGTTGTGCGAGACACAGACTACCTTTGAAGCCGCCCAAGCGTGGGATCGATTTTTAGTGGAAAGAGCTGGAAAGGAAGCGGTTGCGGAAGGAAATACGGTAATGATTCCATGAATGATGAACTGTCAAGATGGGGCTGGTATCTGCCTTTGAGGGGGAGGGCTGGTCAAGTGTGGGACGATTCCTGGCAATTGGATGTGGCTTGTCTACTTGCTTGCATAGGTTGGAAAAATGTCTAAACTTTATAATTTAGAGGAAGTACGGTAAGTCTTAAGAAGGTTTTTGTAGGCAAACCTGCGTAAGGATCATACTGATTAGGCTCGGATGTGTTGCCGTCTGGTACACAAAGCAAGAGGTAATTCTACTTGGTGGTAGTCTGTGGCTGATTGCGGAGTGTTACAGTTTGAGACTATGCCCCATGTCGTCCTTGAAGTTTCCACCCCAGGAGCTAAGGAAAAAGATCTAGAAATATTTGAGCTAGAAGAAAATTGCCTGATAAATGGGGGAAAAAAATTAAATTTTTTACCAACTTGTAACCTTTATAATAGGCAAGAATTTTACTACTACGTAAGTTATCATTTTGAGAGGCCAATAATTGGTTATAATTTTTGCTCGAAAAATGTAAGTATGCATAAGTAAACCTAAGGTATGAGGTGTTTTATAACAATAATTGAGTATGGGAATTGTTTAACAAATAAGTGGTCTGTATGTGATGTAGGTATTACCTTTTATACTTGCTCATTATATGTAGTATTGCTTTAGGCTTATGCTAGGTGTATTTTCTGTAATAAACAGTATTGCAAATATTATAAAAAATCTTTAGACTAAGCGTTGATAGTGTAGGATTTATCTAGTTCGATTAAGGAGCCGAATTTGTCTCCGTCACTGGATGAATACTGTACTGTGTGATGTTAGGGGGATGACAATACCACACAATCTAAAATACTGTTGTCCACCTCCAAGAAAACTGTCCTGAAACTTTTATTTTTATTACAGGTGTACCTTTAATGTTATGAAGGGAATAGAAGGGAATTAGTCCATATATTAAAGATTAAAGGTTTAAAGGTCGCTCATGAATGGCAGAGGCAAGGGACAGTGACATTGCCTTAGAATCAGGACAATGCCGTAGAGACTGACCATTTATGATCAGAGTCCAAGCAGCACATTTCAAAAAAGAGGAAGAGGAGGAGGAAGAAGAAGAAGCCCAAGCAAGGAGGAAGAAGAAGAAGAAGCCCAAGTACCACATTTCAAGAGGAGAAACGAGAAGGAGAGGGAGATCAAAGTGAAGGTGGATGGACTGTATCAAGGATGACCTTCGATTAAAGGGATTAACCGGTGATGAGGTGTGGCACAGAGGTAGATGGAGAAAGCTGACCAGAAACATCGACCCCACATAGAAATGGGAAAAGATGTAGACAAAGCAGCAGCAGCAGCAGATTTCAAGACCGATTACAAGGCTCCCTTGTCGTGCTTAGATTTGGCCAAGGATCATTAATCGTCTGGACCCACTCCTATTAATGGTAGGGAATTGATGGTAATAGAACTGGTGTAAATGGTATAGCATTAAATGAATGACTGATGGTATACAAAATTATTCTGTTTGTATTACTGTTGACATGCTGTAATTTTTTTTTTATTTTTTTTTTATTTTTTTTTTTAAGGTTTAAAGTTCTGTTCAACCCCTTGGTTTATATATTTTAAGTGGATAGTTATAGGTGTGGGGTGCAAGTGAAGATTTTAGTAGAAATTAAATGCTACTTGCATAATTAGTTTTAAATGAAATTATCAAATATCATACTGTAAGAGGTGACTATAATAAGTGTTACTGGAGGTAATGTAACAAGTGTGTGGCAGTTTCACAGTATGAAAAACCTTGGTTAAAAGTGTCTCCACTCTCGATAAACTTGCCACATACGCTTAGCCATATCCTAAGTAGTGGTTAGGTTAATCGCTTCTGCAGAGGGGCAGTAAGTTGCACTAGCTGGGAAGATTATTGTTCAGATTTGGTACGTACAAACTATAGCCGATGTAGGCTGCTTGTTAGTTGCTTCATGTTGGCAAATGATTAAACATTTTGCTAAGGCAACTGGAATAAGTCATGAGTGGGAAGCTATAATGGAGAATTTTGGATATTTTTTTTTGAAGTCATGAAAGAATTAATATAAACGGTCATTTCACATGGAGGCAATCATTCGGCTATAAAATTGGTGGCTAATGAGCAGTTACTGATTTAAAATCCAATGCCACATGACGAAACTTTGATGGCTGCTTTTCCGGTCCCACATAGCAGGGGAACCCCACTCTCTTAACCAAAGGTCATGAATGCTAGAGGGATCGATGTAGATCACATAGTTCACATAATGTTCTAAGCTCTCTTGTGAATCCTCTAAATTAGTTAATTTTACACCTTTTTCAATATTGCTACTTTTCCAGTACTTGAGATGAGATGTATATTTCTTTCTGCACTTCGGATGGTACCTGGTTTCACATGCAAACAGGTCTTATAACCTCTCAACCTTATATAGAACAGAGACGCACCTCAGGTTAATTTTCTTCTGCTATCTGTTGAATCCATTGCCACCCATCTTGCTCAAAGGAGGCTGTGACGTGCTTAGTACAAATGCCATCCTTTACAATGAAAATTTGTGGGACTTGTTGCAGGATAAGGAGTTACAAGAAAAATTTTTTTAACTTTGAAACCTAATTTCCCCAACAAATATAGATCGACTGGCCAAGGGTGAGAATGTCTGTGAGCTATTAAAATCATCGCAAGTTGCTGGTGGGTCTCGATGTCCTATGGAGATGTCAGGTTTTGAATCTGGCTTTATCTGGTTGGCGAGTCTCTCCTCCTGGGGCCTAGTTGCTGGACTGGTCCCCTTTGATAGGGAAACTAGCCTGTAATTTTATCTTGAAATGACAGTGTGACGTCTTTGACAGAAGCCAATGTTGCTTTCGTTGCAGAGAGAAGGAAGTAGCAGTGGTGCATGTTGTAGGTGAGTAGATGCTGGCCGAGACGACCACATTTTCTACTATCCCTGTAGTGATGGTCGGAGAGAAGAATGTCATGGAGGAGAGCCAACCATGTTATGTCCGTGGTGGGCTGTGATAGAAGTCACGTTCAGCACATGTTTTTCCAATTTGAATAACTTCTAATGGTGGATCCTTGTGGTCTGCCACCAAGTAGCTGAGAGCGCAGTCATTGGTATCGGAAAGATGTGAACTATGCCTGGCAAGGAAGGTCAGAGGAACTCTGGCTGAGAACCAAAGCAGTTGTGACATGCAAATAGATTGTCAGAACGTGTTTTGAGGGCAAAAGGGTAATGGAACCATCTAGTAGCTGGTTCCCTTGAAAGTTTTCCTCAGGATAGGTGGCTTGCAGTGATTTTCATCCAGTAAAGCAAATGATTAGAGGCCTTTTTGAAGCCTTGCTGGTGCAGTACTGATGTGTAGAAGGGTACCATGTCAAATCAGTTGAACAAGGGTATGTCAGGTAAGCCCAAGGTTAAGTTTGTTTCCCATGTGATTTCAGGCCTCGAAATGGAGAGAAGAATATTGAGTAGGTGCCCCACACAGTGTGAAGATTGTAACAAGGTAAGGGAAAACATGCTCTGAATGGAAAGTGTGTATTTTGCAATTTCTCCATTTTACGTAAATTAATGTAATTTTTTTTTAAATTTGTCGCTTGCTGAAAAAAGAAAAATTGGATTGCAGTAACAGATACTAGGTACATTACAATATACAAAACCTATTCTAATAACTGCCTTTTCTGTCTTCCCCATGTGCATGTTATTTTTTTTTGCAGAAATGCTGCAGGACAACTTATTAAACCTGCCTTTATTTATGTCAGCAATGCCCTTGCGCATTAAGGCTGCAACTAATTGCTGCACATTTACTGGATGCACAAGGTCTTCATACTGGTTCAGTGTTGCTGCTTGCTGAGGTTGAGCACTACCTGCAGAATAAAGGGTTGGAGTTCAAGGTCCTACTTACCACTGACAGTTCTCCCTGGCATCCATCCTCTGTCGCAGTGTATTTTCCTTCAAGTGCCACTGCCCTCATAAGCCTATGGGCCAAAGGGTGATCAAGAATTCAAGCCCACTAACAGTCGATGATGATGGCAAGACTTCAAGCAGTTGTGGACTACCATGACCTGACCTTAGCCAGTATTAGGAGAGAACTTGGATTAAAGACTTTGACTGTTGTCAAGGAATCTTTCGTAGTCGTCAGGCAGAAGACCAGATTTATTTCTGGAAACTTCTGCGGCCGGGTGTGGGAAGGACGTAGACAGCTTTACTTCCTGATGATGCTTTCAAACACTTACGATTGAGACTTTGAGGAAAGTGGAAGTCGAAGTCTTCACGGAATAGGCAGAGTATGACATCTTAGTCATTTGATGGATATGACAAGGAGCAGACTGAGGAGGAAATGGCGGACTTATCCGTTTGCAAGTGAGGAAGAGGAGGAAGCTGATGAACCTGATATGGAGGGTGAGTTATGTAATATTAAAAATTTCTTTCTAGATACTGATTGTATACTGAATGGGTTATGTAATAGTATGTTCAGTATTGTACATACTATGTTCACATAGATATGTACCCAGAGTTATTACATAGTAATGAATATATTTTGAAGTTTGTTCTACACTGGTACATATCATATATGTAGCCTACCTGTGTAGTGTATTTTATGTAGTTATTACGTTGCCCACACGCCTAACAGGCAGTTGTGCGAGACACAGACTACCTTTGAAGCCGCCGGAGCGAGGGATCGATTTTTAGTGGAAAAGGAAGCAGTTGCGGAAGGAAATACGGTAATGATTCCATGAATGATGAACTGTCAAGATGGGGCTGGTATCTGCCTTTGAGGGGGAGGGCTGGTCAAGTGTGGGACGATTCCTGGCAATTGGATGTGGCTTGTCTACTTGCTTGCATAGGTTGGAAAAATGTCTAAACTTTATAATTTAGAGGAAGTACGGTAAGTCTTAAGAAGGTTTTTGTAGGCAAACCTGCGTAAGGATCATACTGATTAGGCTCGGATGTGTTGCCGTCTGGTACACAAAGCAAGAGGTAATTCTACTTGGTGGTAGTCTGTGGCTGATTGCGGAGTGTTAGAGTTTGAGACTATGCCCCATGTCGTCCTTGAAGTTTCCACCCCAGGAGCTAAGGAAAAAGATCTAGAAATATTTGAGCTAGAAGAAAATTGCCTGATAAATGGGGGAAAAAATTAAATTTTTTACCAACTTGTAACCTTTATAATAGGCAAGAATTTTACTACTACGTAATAGTTATCATTTTGAGAGGCCAATAATTGGTTATAATTTTTGCTCGAAAAATGATAAGTATGCATAAGTAAACCTAAGGTATGAGGTGTTTTATAACAATAATTGAGTATGGGAATTGTTTAACAAATAAGTGGTCTGTATGTGATGTAGGTATTACCTTTTATACTTGCTCATTATATGTAGTATTGCTTTAGGCTTATGCTAGGTGTATTTTCTGTAATAAACAGTATTGCAAATATTATAAAAAATCTTTAGACTAAGCGTTGATAGTGTAGGATTTATCTAGTTCGATTAAGGAGCCGAATTTGTCTCCGTCACTGGATGAATACTGTACTGTGTGATGTTAGGGGGATGACAATACCACACAATCTAAAATACTGTTGTCCACCTCCAAGAAAACTGTCCTGAAACTTTTATTTTTATTACAGGTGTACCTTTAATGTTATGAAGGGAATAGAAGGGAATTAGTGTCCATATATTAAAGATTAAAGGTTTAAAGGTCGCTCATGAATGGCAGAGGCAAGGGACAGTGACATTGCCTAGTAATCAGGACAATGCCATAGAGACTGACCATTTATGATCAGAGTCCAAGCAGCACATTTCAAAAAAGAGGAAGAGGAGGAGGAAGAAGAAGAAACCCAAGCAAGGAGGAAGAAGAAGAAGAAGCCCAAGTACCACATTTCAAGAGGAGAAACGAGAAGGAGAGGGAGATCAAAGTGAAGGTGGATGGACTGTATCAAGGATGACCTTCGATTAAAGGGATTAACCGGTGATGAGGTGTGGCACAGAGGTAGATGGAGAAAGCTGACCAGAAACATCGACCCCACATAGAAATGGGAAAAGATGTAGACAAAGCAGCAGCAGCAGCAGATTTCAAGACCGATTACAAGGCTCCCTTGTCGTGCTTAGATTTGGCCAAGGATCATTAATCGTCTGGACCCACTCCTATTAATGGTAGGGAATTGATGGTAATAGAACTGGTGTAAGTGGTATAGCATTAAAAGACTGTCAGATGGTATACAAAATTATTCTGTTGTATTACTGTTGACATGCTGTAATTTTTTTTTTATTTTTTTTTTATTTTTTTTTTTTTAAGGTTTAAAGTTCTGTTCAACCCCCTTGGTTTATATATTTTAAGTGGATAGTTATAGGTGTGGGGTGCAAGTGAAGATTTTAGTAGAAATTAAATGCTACTTGCATAATTAGTTTTAAATGAAATTATCAAATATCATACTGTAAGAGGTGACTATTGTGTTACTGGAGGTAATCGTAACAAGTGTGTGGCAGTTTCACAGTATGAAAAACCTTGGTTAAAAGTGTCTCCACTCTCGATAAACTTGCCACATACGCTTAGCCATATCCTAAGTAGTGGTTAGGTTAATCGCTTCTGCAGAGGGGCAGTAAGTTGCACTAGCTGGGAAGATTATTGTTCAGATTTGGTACGTACAAACTAAAGCCGATGTAGGCTGCTTGTTAGTTGCTTCATGTTGGCAAATGATTAAACATTTTGCTAAGGCAACTGGAATAAGTCATGAGTGGGAAGCTATAATGGAGAATTTTGGATATTTTTTTTTGAAGTCATGAAAGAATTAATATAAACGGTCATTTCACATGGAGGCAATCATTCGGCTATAAAATTGGTGGCTAATGAGCAGTTACTGATTTAAAATCCAATGCCACATGACGAAACTTTGATGGCTGCTTTTCCGGTCCCACATAGCAGGGGAACCCCACTCTCTTAACCAAAGGTCATGAATGCTAGAGGGATCGATGTAGATCACATAGTTCACATAATGTTCTAAGCTCTCTTGTGAATCCTCTAAATTAGTTAATTTTACACCTTTTTCAATATTGCTACTTTTCCAGTACTTGAGATGAGATGTATATTTCTTTCTGCACTTCGGATGGTACCTGGTTTCACATGCAAACAGGTCTTATAACCTCTCAACCTTATATAGAACAGAGACGCACCTCAGGTTAATTTTCTTCTGCTATCTGTTGAATCCATTGCCACCCATCTTGCTCAAAGGAGGCTGTGACGTGCTTAGTACAAATGCCATCCTTTACAATGAAAATTTGTGGGACTTGTTGCAGGATAAGGAGTTACAAGAAAAATTTTTTTAACTTTGAAACCTAATTTCCCCAACAAATATAGATTGACTGGCCAAGGGTGAGAATGTCTGTGAGCTATGTAAAATCATCGCAAGTTGCTGGTGGGTCTCGATGTCCTATTGAGATGTCGGGTTTTGAATCTGGCTTTATCTGGTTGGCGAGTCTCTCCTCCTGGGGCCTAGTTGCTGGACTGGTCCCCTTTGATAGGGAAACTAGCCTGTAAATTTATCTTGAGATGACAGAAACGTCTTTGACAGAAGCCAATGTTGCTTTCGTCGTCAGAGAGAAGGAAGTGGCAGCGACGCAGTCTGGCTTGCTGTAGGCGAATAGATGGTGTCCGGAGATGAAGATAGTTACTACTGTCCCTGTAGTGATGGTTGGAGAGAAGAATGGTCATGGAGGAGAGCCAACCATGTTGACATGTCCGTAATGGGCTGTGATAGAAGTCATGTTTAGCCCATGTTTTTTTCCCAATTTGAATAACTCTTAATGGTGGATCACTTGTGGTCTGCCGCCAAGTAGCTGAGAGTGCAGTCATTGGTATCAGAAAGATGATGAACTATGCCTGGCAAGTGAGATCCGAAGCAGTTGTGACATGCAAATAGATTGTCAAAACGTGTTTTGAGGGCAAAAGGGTAATGGAACCATCTAGTAGCTGGTTCCCTTGAAAGTTTTCCTCAGGATAGGTGGCTTGTGGAGATGTTTCATCCTGTAAAGCAAATGATAAGAGGCCTTATTTGAAGCCTTGGTGGTGCAATACTGATGAGTAGAAGGGTACCATGTCTAAATCAGTTGAACAAGGGTATGTCAGCCGTAAGTCGAAGGTCAAGTTCCTGTTTCCCATGTGATTCCAGGCCTCGAAATGGAGAGAATAATATTGTGTAGGTGCCCCACACAGTGTGAAGATTGTAACAATGGTAAGGGAAAAAGTGCATGCTCTGAATGGTAAGTGTGTATTTGCAATTTCTCCAATTTTACGTAAATTAATGTAATTTTTTTTTTTAATTTGTCGCTTGCTGAAAAAAAAAAATTGGATTTGCAGTAACAGATACTACGTACATTACAATATACAAAACCCTATTCTAATAACTGTGCCTTTTTCTGTCTTCCCCATGTGCATGGTGATTTTTTTACAGAAGTGCTGCAGGACAACTTATTAAACCTGCCTTTATTTATGTCAGCAATGCCCTTTGCACTTAGAGGCTGCCATAGTAATTTGCTGCACATTTACTGGATGCACAAGAAGTGGTCTTCATATCTGGTTCAGTATTGCTGCTTGCCAAGGTTGAGCACTACCTGCTGAAGAAAGGGTTGGAGTTCAAGGTCCTACTTACCACTGACAGTTCTCCCTGGCATCCATCCTCTGTCGCAGTGTTCCTTCCTTCAAGTGCCACTGCCCTCATGCTACCTATGGACCAAAGGGTGATTCAAGAATTTCAAGGCCCACTAAAGTCGACGAGTGATGGCAAGACTTAAAGCAGTTGAGGACTACCCTGACCTGACCTTAGCCAGTATTAGGAGAGAACTTTGTTTAAAGACTTTGACTGTTATAAAGGAATCTTTTGCAGTTGTCAGGCATAAGACCAGATTTATTACTGGAAACTTCTGCGGCCATGGTGTGTGAAGGACGTAGACAGCTTTACTCCTGATGATGCTTTCAAACACTTCGAGAGACTTCGAGGAAAGTGGGAGTCGAAGTCTTCACGGAATAGGCAGAGTATGACATCTTAGTCATTTGATGGCTATGACAAGTAGCAGACCGAGGAGGAAATGGCGGACTTAAGCAGACTGAGGAGGAAAGGCAGACTTACTCCGTTTAGCAATTGAGGAAGAGGAGGAAGCCGATGAACCTGATATGGAGGGTGAGTTATGTAATATTAAAAATTTCTCTTTCTAGATACTGATTGTATACTGAATGGGTTGTGTAATAGTATGTTCAGTATTGTACTTACTATGTTCACATGTATATGTACCCAGAGTTTTTACATAGTAATGAATTTATTTTGAAGTTTGTCTACACTGGTACATATCATATATGTAGCCTACCTGTGCTTGTTTATTTTATGTAGTTATTACGTTGTCCACACGCCTAACGGTAGTTGTGCGAGACAGACAGACTACCTTTGAAGCCGTCGGGGGCGAGGGATCGATTTTTAGTGGAATGAGCTGGAAAGGAAGCAGTTGCGGAAGGAAATACGGTAATGATTCCATGAATGATGAACTGTCAAGATGGGTCTGGTGTCTGCCTTTGTGGGGGAGGGCTGGTCAAGTATGTGACAATTCGTGGCAATTGGATGTGGCTTGTGTCCACTTGCCCGCAAGGCTGGTAAAATGTCCAAACTTAATAATTTAGATGAAGTAAACCTTAAGAAGGTTTTTGTAGCAAACCTTCGCAAGGATCGTTACTGATGCGAGGCTCGGATGTGCTGCCCTCGGGTACACAAAGCAAGAGAGAATTCTATGTGGAGGTAGTCTGGGGCTATGGTAGTGAGTGTTATAGTTTGAAACTATGCTCCATGTCGTCCTTGAAGTTTCCACCCAAGGAGCTAAGGAAAAAGATCTAGAAATATTTGATCTAGCAGAAAATTGCCTGATAAATGGGGGTAAAAACTGAAATTTAGTTCACCAAATTATAACCTTTATAATAGGCAAGAATTTTATGACATAGTTATTTTGAGAGGCCAATAATTTTTTTTTTTTTATATATAATTTATGCGTAGATAAACCTAAGCCATGAGTTGTTCAATAACAATTATTGAATATGGGAATAGTTTAACCAAAAGGTGGTTGGTATGTGATGTAGGTATTGCCTTTTCATACTCTGGCATTATATGTAATATTGCTGTAGACTTATGCTAGGTGTATTATCTGCAATCAAGTGTTGAAAATATTATATAAGATCTTTTGACAATTTTTTTTTTATGTAGAGTTTATCTAGTTCAATTAAAAGGGTAAATTTCAGTCTCAAATCATTGGATGAATACTGTACTTAGTGATGTTAGGGGCATGACAAAACCACACTATCTAAAATACTGTTGTCCACTTCCAAGAAAATTATCCTGAAACTTTAATTTTTATTACAGGTGTTCCTTATGTATGAAGGGAATAGAAGAGAATTAGTGTCCATTTAAGGTTTAAAGGTCGCTCATGAATGGCAGAGGCAAGGGATAGTGACATTGCCTTAGCAATCAGGACAATGCCATAGAGACTGACCATTTATGATCAGAGTCCAAGCAGCACATTTCAAAAAAGAGGAAGAGGAGGAAGAAGAAGAAGAAGCCCAAGCAAGGAGGAAGAAGAAGAAGCCCAAACAAGAAGGAAGAAGCCCAAGCAGCATATTTCAAGAGGAGGAACAAGGAGAGGGAGACCAAAGCGAAGGTGGATGGACTGTATCAAGGATGACCTTCGATCAAAGGGATTAACCGGTGATGAGGTGTAGGACAGAGGTAGTTGGAGAAAGCTGACCAGAAACATGACCCCACATGGAAGTGGGAAAAGATGTAGACAAAGAAGCAGTAGCAGCAGCAACAGCATCCCAAGCAGCACATTTCAAGACTGATTACAAGGCTCCCCTGTTGTGCTTAGATTTGGCCAAGGATCATTAATCGTCTGGACCCACTCCTATTAATGGTAGGGAATTGATGATGATAGAACTGGTGTAAATGGTATAGCATTAAATGACTATCTGATGGTATACAAATTTATTCTGATTTTGTATTACTGTTGACATGGTTTTTTTTTTTTTTTTTTTTTCTTTTCATACTAAGGTTTAATGTTCTGTTCAACCCCTTAATTTCTATATTTAAGTGGATAGTTATAGGTATGTGGAGCAAGTGAAGATTTTAGTAGAAATTAAATGCTACTTGCAAAATTAACTTTAAATAAAATTATCAAATATCATACTGTAAGAGGTGACCATAATAAGTGTGTTACTGGAGGTAACCGTAACAAGTGTGTGGCTGTTTCACACTATGAAAAACTTTGGTTAAAAGTGTCTACTCTTGATAAACTTCTCACATATGCTTAGCCATATCCTAATTAGTGGTTAGGTTAATCATTTCTGCAGATAGGCAGTAAGTGGCACTAGCTTGGAAGGTTATTTTTCAGATTTGGTACGTACAAACTATAGCCGATGTAGGCTGCTTGTTTGTTGCTTCATGTTGGCAAATGATTAAACATTTTGCTAAGGCAATTGGAATAAGTCATGAGTGGGAAATTTTGATGTAAAATTTTGGATAAGTTTTTTGAAATCATGAAAGAATTCTTTAATAAAAATGGTCATTTCACTAGAGGCAATCATCCGGCTATAAAATTGGTTGCTAATGAGCAGTTACTGATATGAAATCCAATGCCACATGACATAACTTTGATAGCTGCTTTTTCAGTCCCACATAGCAGGGGAACCCCACTCTCTAAGAAAAGGTCATGAATGCTGGAGGGATAGATGTACTTTAAATCATGTTTACATAACGTTCTAATCTCTCGTGTGAAGCGTCTAAGTTAGTTAATTTTACATTTGGTTCAATATTGCTACTTTTCCAGTACTCGGAATCAGATGTATATTTCATTCTGTACTTAGGATGGTACCTGGCTTCACATGCAAACAGGTCATACAACCTCAAAACCTTTTATAGAACAGAAATGCACCTATCTGTTGAATCCATTGCCACCCATCTTGCTCAAAGGAGGCTTTGCCCTGCTTAGTACAAATGCCAACTTTTTACAATGAAAATTTGTGGGACTTGTTGCAGAATAAGGAGTTATGAGAAAAAGTTTTTTTTCTTTGAAATCTGCTTTCCCCAACAAATATAGCTTGACCGGCCAAGGGTGAGAATGTCTGTGAGCTATGTAAAATCATCGCAAGTTGCTGGTGGGTCTCAATGTCCTATGGAGATGTCGAGTCTTGAATCTGGCTTAATCTGGTTGGCGAGTCTCTCCTCCTGGGGCCTAGTTGCTGGACTGGTCCCCTTTGATAGGGAAACTAGCCTGTAATTTTATCTTGAAATGACAGTGTGATGTCTTTGGCAGAAGCCAATGTTGCTTTCATTGCAGAGAAAAGGATGTAGCAGTGGCGCATGCTGTAGGCGAGTAGACGCTGGCTGGAGACGACCAAAATTTCTACTATCCCTGAAGTGATGGTCGGAGAAAAGAATGTTCATGGAGAGCTAACCACACTGGTATGTCCGTGGTGGGCTGTGATAGAAGTCACGTTTAGCGCACATTTTTTTCAATTTTGAATAACTTCTAATGTTGGATCACTTGTGGTCTGCCGCCAAGTAGCTGAGAGCGCAGTCATTGGTATCGGAAAGATGAACTATGCCTGGCAAGGACGAAGGCAGAGGAACTCTGGCTGAGATCGGAAGCAGTTGTGACATGCAAATAGATTGTCAGAATGTGTTTTGAGGGCAAAAGGGTAATGGAACCATCTAGTAGCTGGTTCCTTTGAAAGTTTTCCTCAGGATAGGAGGCATGCAGTGATATTCATCCAGTAAAGCAAATGATTAGAGGTCTTTTTTGAAGCCTTGGTGGTGCAATACTGATATGTATAAGGGTACCATGTCAGTCAGTTAAACAAGGGTATGTCAGGCATAAGCCCAAGGTTAAGTTCATGTTTCCCATGTGATTTCAGGCCTCGAAATGGGTAGAATTAATATTGAGTAGGTGCCCCACACAGTGTGAAGATTGTAACAAAGGTAAGGAAAAAAAAATGCTCTGAATGGAAAGTGTGTTTTTGCAATTTCTCCAATTTTATGTAAATTAATGCAATTTTTTTTAGAATTTTGTCGCTTGCTGAAAAAAAATATTAGGTTTGCAGTAACAGATACTACGTACATTACAATATACAAAACTATATTCTAATAACTGTGCCTTTTTATGTCTTCCCCATTTGCATGTTGAGTTTTTTTGCAGAAATGCTGCAGTACAACTTATTAAACCTGCCTTTATTTATTAGTCAGCAATGCCCTTTGCACTTAGAGGCTGCAACAGTAATTTGCTGCACATTTACTGGATGCACAAGAAGAAAGCATTAACGTTGTTGTGCGAGGTCGTCTTAACCAGGTTTCAGTATTGCTGCTTGCTGGAGGTTGAGCACTACCTGCTGAAGAAAGGGTTGGAGTTCGTCCTACTTACCACTGACAGTTCTCCCTGGCATCCATCCTCTGTCGTGTTCCTTCCTTAAAGTGCCACTCCCCTCATGCAACGTATGGACCAAAGGGTGATTTAAGAATTTCAAGGCCCACTACAGTCGCCGAGTGATGACAAGACTTAAAGCAGTTGTTGAGGACTACCCTGACCTGACCTTAGCCAGTATTAGGAGAGAACTTTGATTAAAGACTTTGACTGTTGTAAAGGAATCTTATTTAGTTGACAGGCATAAGACCAGATTTATTTCTGGAAACTTCTGTGGCCGGGGTGTGGGAAGGACGTAGACAGCTTTACTCCTGATGATGCTTTCAAACACTTACGATTGAGACTTCGGGGAAAGTGGAAGTCGAAATCTTCATGGAATAGGCAGAGTATGACATCTTAGTCATTTGATGGCTATGACAAGGAGCAGACTGAGGAGGAAATGACCGACTTACTCCATTTAGCAAGCAAGGAAGAGGAAGAAGCCGATGAACCTGATATGGTGGGTGTGTTATGTAATATTAAAACTTTCTCTTTCTAGATACTGATTGAATACTGAAGGGGTTGTGTAATAGTATGTTCAGTATTGTACATACTATGTTCACATGTATATGTACCCAGAGTTTTTACATAGTAATGAATATATTTTGAAGTTTGTCTACACTGGTACATATTTATGTAGCTTACCTGTACTAGTTTATTTTATGTAGTTATTACGTTGTCCACATGCCTAACTGTAGTTGTGCGAGACAGACAGACTACCTTTGAAGCCGCCGGAGCGAGGGATCAATTTTTAGTGGAATGAGCTAGAAAGGAAGCAGTTGCGGAAGGAAATACGGTAATGATTTTATGAAAGATGAACTGTCAAGATGGGCCTGGTGTCTGCCTTTGAGGGGGAAGGCTAGTCAAGTGTGTGACGATTCCTGGCAATTGGATGTGGCTTGGTGTCCACTTGCCTGCAAGGCTGGTAAAATATCCAAACTTTATAATTTAGAGGAAGTACGGTAAGTCTTAAGAAGGTTTTTGTAGGCAAACCTGCGAAAGGATCTTACTGATGAGGCTCGGATGTGCTGCCGTCTGGTACACAAAGCAAGAGGTAATTCTACTTGGTGTTAGTCTGTGGCTAATGGAAGTGTGTTACAGTTTGAAACTATGCCCCACATCGTCCTTGAAATTTCTACCCCAGGAGATAAGGAAAAAGATTAGAAATATCCAAGCCAAAACAAAATTGCCTCATAAATGGATTGAAAAACCAAAATTTAGTTTACCCAATTGTAACCTTTATAATAGGCAAGAATCTTATTAGTATGAAATAGATATCATTTTGAGAGGCCAATAGATTGGTCATATTTTATTTGTAAGTGAAATGTATTAAGTACTGATATATAAACCTAAGCCATGAGATTTACAATGACAATAATTATAATTGAATATGGGAATTGTTTAAAGAGATGGTCAGTATGTGATACAATGCTCCCTTGTCCTTCTTAGATTTGGCCAAGGATAATTTTTCATCTGGACACGCTCCTATTGATGGTAAGGAGTTGATGAAAAATAGAATTGGTGTAAATGTTATAACATTAAATGACTATTTGTCTGATGGTATACAAAATTATTCCGTATTTGTAATACTTGGTTGACATGCTGTAATATTTTTACTAAGATTTAAACTTCTGTTCAAACCCTTTATTTATATATTCAAATGGATAGTAATGAGTATGTGGAGCAAGTGAAGCTTTTAGTAAGAATTAAATGTTAATTGCATGAGTAACTTTACCTAAAATTATCATCATACTGTTCCTGGAGGTAACCATAATAAGTGTGGCAATTATGATTTAAAATCCAATGCCACCTGATGTAGAAAAAGTCCTTTAATGCTGGAGGGATCGATGTAGTTTACATCATGTTCACATAATGTTCTAAGCTCTTTTGTGAAGCCTCCAAATTGGTTTCTTTTACAGTAGTTTCTATAATGCTACTTGTTCAGTACTTTGGATCAATGTATAGTTCTTTTTGTACTTTGATACCTGGCTTCACATGCAAACAGGTGATAACCTCTTATACAACAGATGCAATATAGATGCTTATGTTTTCTAATACAGTATCTGTTAAATCCAGTGCCACCCATCACGCTGTGCCATTCTTAGTAGAAAGGCCAACCTTTACAATGGAAATTTATGAGAATTGTTGTAGAAAATGGTTACGAAAATTTTTTGTTTTGGCAAGTTTCTTCCTTTGCTGGTGGGTCAGTGGCGGGTCTTGTCTTGTGGAGATGTCGGGTCTTGTCTCATGGTGATTTCAGGTCTTGTCGTTTTATGAGGTGTCGGGTTTTCACAAGGCTGGCATGATCCGAAGGTTGGCGAGTGTTTTCTTCTAGGACCCAGCTGCTGGACTGGTTCCCTTTGATAGTGAGAGTATCCTATAATTTTGGCTTGGTGAATGTACAGAGCGACATCTAGACGACTCTGAAGCCAGTATGGGTCGTCGCCAAAGAGAAGGAAGTAGCCGCGTTGCAGTTTGTCATACTGGAGGTATGTAGATGCTGGCCAGAGACGACATTGATTACTACTGTCTGTAGTTATGGTGGTAGAGAAGAATGGTCATGAAGAGCCAACTGCGCTGGAAAATCCGTGGCGGGCCGTGATGGGAGTAATGCCTAGCCCATATATTTTTCCAAATTGCACAGCTGACAAGTGTATCGCTCGTGATCCGCCGCCAATTACCGGAGAGCGCAGTCATTAGAATCTGAAAGTGAACTAAGCCTGGTGAGGAAGCCTGAGGAAACTGGTTGAGATCTGAAATAGTTGTGCAAATAGATTTTCAGAACAGGTTATAGGGGCGAAAGAGTAATGGAACAATCTAGTAGCTGATGCCCTCAAAAGTTTCCCTCAGGATAGGTGCAATACAGAGAAGTGTTTCACCCGGTAAAGCTAATGATTAGAGGCCTTGGTGTTGCAATGCTGTGGAGAAGGGTTCATGTCAACATCAGTTGAAAATGTGTGTCAGGTGTAATCCCAAGGATGGAGTTCCTGTGTCCCATGTGATCCCAGGACTCTAAACGGTGACTTATCATTGAGTAGGTGCCCCACACAGTGTGGAGATTGATGAAGGTAAGGGAAAAGGCATGCTCTGAATTAAAAAGTTTCCTTCTAAAATTTCTCTATTTTAAGTAAATGCATAAATATTTTTAGAATTTTTTGTCGCTTGTTGAAAAAAATATTTTGGATTTACAGAAAAAAATACTACATTTAACATTACAATGTCATAAACCCCATTATAATACAGTAATTGTGCCTTTTCCTGTCTTCCCCAGTTGTACATTGATTTTTTTGCAGAAATGGTGCAGGACAACTTATTAAACCTGGCTTCATTTATGTCAGCAATGCTCTTGGCACTTTAACGCTGCAACAGTAATTTGCTGCACGTTTACTAGATGCACAAAAAGAAAGCATGGTTGTGTGAGGTCTTATTAACCTTGTTTTAATACTGCTTCTTGCTGGAGGTTAAGCACTACGGAATAAAGGGTTAAAGTTCAAGGCCCTACTTACTGCTGACAGCACTCCGGGGCATTCATCCTTCGACTCGGTGACAAATCCTAATCCTAATGTGCAAATGGTGTTCTTTCATCCAAGCACAACTGGTCTCATGTGCAACCTAAGGACCAGAGGGTAATTAAGAATTTCAAGGCCCACTGCAGCGAATGAGTGATGGCGACACTTCAAGCACCTGTGGAGGACTACTCTTGACTTGAACTTAGCTACTATTAGGAGAGAACTTGGATTGAAGACCTTGACTGTTGTCAAAGAATCTTTCGCAGTTGTCAGAGCCAAGACCAAAGTTATTTCTGGAAGCTTCTGTGGCCAAGGTGTGGGAAGGACGTAGACAGCTTCACTCCTGATGATTCTTTCAAACACTCAAGATTGTGACTTCAATGAGGAAAATGGAAGTCCAAGCCTTCATGGAAGTCAGAGTATGAAGTCTTAGTTGTTTGATGGCCATGACGAGCAGCAGACTAAGGAGGAAGTGGCTGACTTGGTCCGTTAAGCAAGTGGGGAAGAGGAGGAGGCCGATGAGCCTTATATGGAGGGTGAGTTATTTATTATTCAAACTTTTTTAAATAAACTTATTGTATATTGCATGGGTTGTGTAATAATAAATTCAGTATTGTACATACTACAGTTTTTTTACATAAATCTATACCTAAAGTTATTAGATACTAATAAATATATTTTTAAGTTTTTCTGCACTACATTTTGTTGAATGTGTACCTGTACTGTACTAGTGTATTTTACATAGCTATTACGTTGCCCACACGCCAAACAGCAGTTGTGTAAGAAAGATCAACCACCTTTTACGTTGCAGGAGCGAGGGATCCATTTTGAGTGGAATGACCTGGAAGGGATGCAGTTGCGGAATTAGTACAGTAATGATTCAATGCCCTTATTAGGACTGGCCTAGTGTCTGCCTTTGAGGGGGAGGGCTGGTCAAGTATGTGGCGATTCCTGGCAATTGGATGTGGCTTGTCCACTTGCTTTGACAGGCCGTAAACATATTCAAACTTGATGATTTAAATGAAGTAAATTATAAGGTTTCTGTCGGTGAACCTGCTGATGGATCTTTACTTACGAATGGCTTGGCTCAGTTTCCCTTGGGCCCGCAAAAACAATTCTACTTGGAGTTGGTCTTGGGCTTTGAAGGAGGAGGAGGTGGTGGAGGCAGAAGGTAAATAGTTGCTCGTGATCCCCGCAGAGAGAGAGAGAGAGGGAGTGAGAGGGCTACACTTAGGGCTCTAAAAAGTGGGAATATTATCAATGATGCCTTTGGTTAGTTGCACAGAGCTAACACAGGGCTCTAGAGGAGAAGTATCATCATCTGAGTGGACCCAAATGATGCCCTCCGGTGCACCAAGAGTTAGAGAAAGAGAAGAGGTAGCTATGTAGGAGCGAGCCTAGTTTGACACTTAATTCTTCTTGTGCCTGGATGTGAGCCACAGGATGATGGTGGGTCTGTCTTGTGGAGATTTCAGGTCTTAAGTCGTCCAGCTTGATCCGAAGGTCGGCGAGAGTCTTCTCCTGAGGCCCAGTTGCTGGACTGGGCCCTTTTGATAGGGAGAGTAGCCTGTAATTTTGGCTTGGTGAAGGGTCAGTGGGAGGTCTCGAAGGCTCTGAAACCACTGTTGGGTGCAACACCAGAGAGAAAGGAGTAACGGTGACGCAGTCTGGCATGCTGGAGGCGTGTAGATGCTGGCATGAGACTTCGACTAATACTGTCTGTATTGATGGTTGGAGAGAAGAATTCCCTTGGAGTGCCTGCCTCACTGGCTTGTCTGTGGCGGGCTGTGAACGAAGTCACGCTTTGCTCTTATATTTTTTCCAACTTGAACAACTTCTAATGGTGGATCGCTCATGGTTCGCTGCGAAGTACAGTAGCTGAGAGTGCAGTCATTGGGATCCGAAAGATGGTAAAGTAGGCCTGGCAAGGACGAAGCTAGAGGAAACTGGAAATTGGATGATATCCAAAGCAGTTGACTTACAAATATTGTCAGAACAGGTTATAGGGGCAGAAGAGTAATGGAACCATCTAGTAGCTGGTTCCCTCAAAAGTTGCCTTCAGGATAGGTGAGATCCAGAAAGGTGAGTTTAATCAGGTGAAGCAAATGATTGGAGGCATTTGTGGTGCAATGCTGATGTAGAAAACGAGTTCAATGTCAACATCAGTTGAGTATGAGTGTATGATGGGTAAGCCAAAGGATAAGTTCCTATGTCCCATGTGATCCCAGGCCTCTAAACTGAGGGAAGAATATTGAGTAAGTGCCCCTCAGTATGAAGATTGTAACAAAGTAAAGAAAAGGGCATGGTATGAATGGAAAGTTGTATTTTTGCAATTTTCCATGTTTCCATGTAATTTTAAAAGTTTGTCCCTTGTGGAGAAAATATTAGATTTACTGTAATGGATACAACATAAATTACAATTTACTAAACCCCATTCTATTAATTGTCTTTTTCTGTTTTCCCCATGTGCATGTTTTTTTTTCCTGCAGAAATGCTGTAGGACAACTTATTAAACCTGTCTTAATATATGTCGGCAATGCCCTTTGCACTTGACGCCGCAACACTAATTTGCTGCACGTTTACTGGAAGCACAAGAAGAAAGCATAGACGTGATGTAAGGATTTTCTTGACCTGGTTTTAATACTGCTTCTTGCCAGAGGTTAAACACTATCTGCTGAATAAAGGATTGAAGTTCAAGGTCCTACTTACCTCTGACAGTTCTCCTGGACATCAATCCTCTGTTGTTGTAACCAATCCTAATCCTTATGTGCAAGTGGTATTCTTGCCACTTAGCACCACTCCCTCATGCAACCAATGGACCAAAGGGTGATTAAGAATTTCAAGGGCCACTAAAGCGAACGAGGGATGGCAAGACTTCAAGCAGCTGTTAAGGACTTCCATGACCTGAACTTAACCAGTATTAGAAAGAATTTGGATTGAAGACTTGTCACAAGGAATATTTCGTAGTCGTCAGGCCCAACACCCAAATTATTTCTGGAAACTTCTGTGGCCAGGGTGTAGGAAGGATGTAGCCAACTTTACTCCTGATGATGCTTTCAAACACTTAAGATTGTGACTTCAGTGAGGAAAATGGAAGTCCATGCCTTCATGGAAGTCAAGAGTATGACGTCTTACTTGTTTGATGGCCATGACGAGCAGCAGACTAAGGAGGAAGTGGCTGACTTGGGCTGTTTAGCAAGTGGGAAAGAGGAGGAGGCCAATGAACCTTATATGGAGGGTGAGTTATTTAATATTCAAACTTTTTTAAATAAACTGATTGTATACTGCATGGGTTGTGTAATAGTAAGTTCAGTATTGTATATACTTCAGTTTGTTAACTTAATGGATTTTGAACGAAGCGAAAAATGTATTTTTGGGCTCAGGCCATGTCGTCCTGATGGAAGTTCCTTCATAGTAGCTTCCTAGGTTATATTTAACTACAGTGATACATCCCAGAAAATTTTACTTAAGGTATCCAGAATTCTAACTACTGGCGCGAATATCCCTGGCTTTCGCCTTTAGGTATATCTAGACCCATAGTTATTACATAACTAATGAATATATTTAGGTTTTTCTGCACTACATATTGTTGTATGTGTACCTGTACTGTACTAGGGTATTTTACATGGCTATTATGTTGCCCACACGCCAAACAGTAGTTGTGTGAGAAAGATCGACCACCTTTTACTTTGCTGGAGCGAGCGATCCATTTTGAGTGGAATGAGCTGGAAGGGATGCAGTTGCGGAATTAGTACAGTAATGATTCCATACCCTTATTAGGACTGGCCTAGAGTCTGCCTTTGAGGGGAAGGGCTGGTCAAGTGTGTGGCGATTCCTGGCCATTGGATGTGGCTCGTGCAGTTACTTGGACAGGCCAGAAAAATGTCCAAACTTGATGATTTAGATGAAAAAAATTATAAGGTTTCTGTAGGTGAACCTGCAGAAGGATCATAACTGGTGAATGGCTTGGCTGTTTTGTCCTTGGGGACACAGACAATTTTACTTGGAGTTAGTCTTGGGCTGTGAAGGATGAGGAAGAGGAATAAGGTAAATGGTTGCACGTGGTCCCCACAGAGAGAGAGAGCGAGAGAGATTGAGAAGGCTACACTTAGGGCTCTAGAAGGAGGGAATATTATCAATGATGCCTTCGATTGGTTGCACAGAGCTAACGTGGGGCTTTAGAGGGGTATCATCTGAATGGACCCAAATGATGCCCTCCGGTGCACCAAGAGTTAGAGAAAGAGAAAAGGTAGCTATGTTGGAGCGAGCCTAGTTTACAACGTAATTCTCCTTGTGCCTGGATGTGAGCCACAGGATGATGATGGGTCAGAGTTGGTGGGTCTCAGTCTTGTGGAGATTTCGGTTCTTTAGATGTCCAGCTTGATCCGAAGGTCGGCGAGTTTCATTAGGTTAAGAAAATTAGAGGCCTTGGTGGTGCAATGCTGATGTGGAGATGGGTTTCATGTCAACATAAGTTGAGTATGCATATATCAGGGGTAAGTCCAAAGTTAAGTTCCTGTCCCATGTGATACCAGGCCTCTAAACGGAGGGAAGATTGAGTAGATGCCCCACACACTTTGAAGATTGTAACAAAGGTAATGGAAAAGAGCATGCTCTGAATGGGAAGAGTATATTTTTGCAATTAATCCAACTTTAGGTAAATGCATGTAATTTTGTTAGAATTTTGTTCTTGTTGAAAAAATTATTTAATTTAAAGTAATATACTAAGTACATTACAATATACAAAACCACATTTTAATAATTGTCTTTCTGGGTCGACCTGTGTTCGCCGGTGAAAAGGTCCTTCTTGTCACTTTTCTGATATAAATAACTTCCAAATATACCAGAGAAAGTTAAAGCATGGAATGCAGAGGTTAGTACCCTCGCGCGAACACCCCTAAGGGCATCGTGTATAAAGAAAGGGCGTGTGAAAACTACTATTCACAGGTCTTTTTCCATTTAGAATATTCCTTCGTCAATATACACAAGAGGGGTGTGCCGTCACAGCGGTCCTAACCATACCCCTTTGCAAAATCCCTTTTTTTGTCTTCCCCATGTGCATGTTGATTTTTTTTTGCAGAAATGCTTGAGGACAACTTATCGTATATGTCAGCAATGCCCTTTGCGCTGAAACGCTGCAACACTAATTTGCTGCACATTAACTGGATTCACAAGAAGAAAACATGGACGTCATGCGAGGATTTTCTTGACCTTGTTTCAGTACTGATTCTTGCCAGAGGTTGAACACTACTTGCTGTATAAAGGGTTGAAGTTATAGGTCCTCCTTACCACTGACAGTTCTCCTGGACATCAATCCTCCATTGCTGTAACAAATCCTAATCCCAATGTGTAAGTGGTAATCTTTCCTCTGAGCAACACTGCCCTCATGCATCCTATGGACCAAAGGGTGATCTTTCAAGACCCACTATAGCGAACGAGTGTTGGCGTGACTTCAAGCAGCCGTGAACGACTACCCTGACCTGAACTTAGCCATTATCAGGAAGAATTTGAATTGAAGACTTGAACTGCTGCAAAGTACCTGAGAGCAGAGTAGTTGGCATTCGAAAGATGAAGTGTGTCTGGCGAGGATCAAGCAAGAGGAAACTGAGATCCAAAGCAATAGTGAAATGCAAATAAATTGTCAGAATGGGTTATAGTGGAAAAGAGTAATCGACCCATCTAGTAGCTGGTTCCCTTTAAAGTTTCCCCCAGGATAGGTGGGATTTAGAGAGGTGAGTTTTATCCGGTAAAGCCAATGATTAGAGGGCTTGATGGTGTAATGCTGATGTGTAGAAGGGTTCCATGTCAACATCAATGGAACATGGGTGTGTGTGTCGTAAGCTCAGGGTTAAGTTCCTGTGAACAAGAGTGAGTAGGTGCCCCACACAGTGTGAAGACTGTAACAAAGGTAAGGGATAAGGGTATGCACTGAATGGAAAAGGTGTTTTTTATTTCTCAGATTTTACTTAAAGGCTTGCTATTTTTAGAATTTTTTGTTGCTTGTTGAAAAAGAATTTAATTTACCGTAATAAATACTACATACATTACAATATAGAAAACCCCCTTGTAATAATTGTGCCTTTTTCTGTTTTCCCATGTGCATGTTGATTTTTTTTTCTGAAATGCTTTCGGACAAGTTATTAAACCTGGCTTTATAAGTCAGCAATGCCCTTTACACTTCAACGCTGCAACACAAATTTGGTGCACGTTTCCTGAATGCGCAAGAAAAAAGCTTGGATGTCGAGCGAGGAGATCTTGATCTGGTTTCAATACTGTTTTTTGTCGGAGGTTGAGAGCTACCTGCTGTATAAAGAGTTGGGGTTCAAGGGCCTACTTACCGCTGATAGTTCTCCTTGACATCCATTCTCTGTTGCCGTAACAAATCCTAATGTGCAAGTGGTATTCTTTCCTCCAAGTAAGCACCAATGCCCCCATGCAACCTATGGTCCTGAACTTGGGTCGCTATTAGGAGGGAGTCGAGATTGAAGACTTTGACTGTTGTCAATGAATGTTTTGTAGTCGTCAGTCCCAAGACCATGAGTGGTCGCAGGAAATTTCAGCAGCCAGGGTGTGGGAAGGACTTGGCCAGCTTTACTCCTGATAATGCTTTCAAACACTGTTAAGATTGTGACTTTAATGAATCGGTGTACTTATTAGGATGGGCCCGGTGTCTGCTTTTGAGGGGTAGGGCTGGTCAAGTGTGTGACAATTTTTAATTCCTGGCAATTGGATCTGGCTTGTACACTCATCTGAACAGGCTGGAAAAATGTCCAAACTTAATGATTTAGGTGGAGTAAACCTTAATGTTTCCGTAGGTGAACCTGCAGAAGGATTATCACTGATGAATATCTAGCCTGTGCTGCCCTTGGGTACAGATAGAGCTGTACTTGACACTAGTCATGCAATGAGGAGGGAGTAGGAGGAAGGTAAATAGTTTCATGTGATCCCTGCAGAGACAGAGACAGTGTGACTGACTGACTGACTGACTGACTCTTTGGCCTCTGGGAGGAGGGAATATTATCAATGATGCCCTCGGTTAGTTGCACAGAGGTAACATGGGGCTCTAGAGGAGGGAGTATCATTATCATCAGATTGGACCCAGATGATACCCTCTGGTGCACCAAGAGTGAGAGAAAGAGAAGAGGTAGTTATGTTGGAGTAAGCCTAGTTTGCTACGTAATTCTCCTTGTGCTTGGATGTGAACCGCAGGATGATGGTTGGTCAGAGTTTGCTTGCCTCATCGTCTTGGGGAGATGTCGGTTCTTAACACATCTTGCTTGATCAGAAGGTTGGCATTTGCCTTCTCCTTGGGCTCAGTTGATGGACTGGGACCTTTGATAGGGAGAGCACTCTGTAATTTTGGTTTGAAGGGGCAGGGTAACGTCTCGAAGGCTCTGAAATAACTGTTGGTCGCATCACCAGAGGGAAGGAAGTAGCGGCGACGCCGTCTGGTATGCTGGAGGCGTGTAGATGCTGGCCTTAGACGTCGATTACTACTGTGTCCATTGATGGTCGGAGAGAAGAATGGCCTTGGAGGGCCCACCACGCTGGCCAATCTGTGGCGGGCTGTGATCGAAGCTACACTTGGCTCATATTTTATTTTTCCCAATTTAAACAACCTCTGGTGGATCGCTCATGGTCTGCCGCCAAGTAGCTGAGAGTGCAGACATTGTGATCCGAAAGATGGTGAAGTATGCCTAGCAAAGACAAAGCCAGAGGAAACTGGGTGGGATCCGAAGCAGTCGACTTGCAAATAGATTGTCAGAAAAAGTTAGAGGGGCGGAAGAGTAATGGAACCATCTTGTAGCTGGTTCTCTCAGGATAGGTAAAATTTGGAGAGGCGAGTTTCATAAGGTAAAGCAAATGATTAGAGGCCTTGGTGGTGCAATGCTGATGTGGAGAAGGGTTCATGTCAACATAAGTTGAGTGTGCATATATCAGGGGTAAGTCCAAGGTTAAGTTCCTGTGTCCCATGAGATACCAGGCCTCTAAACGGAGGGAAGATTGAGTAGATGCCCCCAACACTTTGAAGATTGTAACAAAGGTAATGGAAAAGGGCATGCTCTGAATGGGAAATGTATATTTTTGCAATTAATCCAATTTTAGGTTAATGCATGTCATTTTGTTAGAATTTTGATCCTGTTGAAAAAATATTTAATTTAAAGTAATATACTAAGTACATTACAATATACAATACTGCATTCTAATAATTGTCTTTTTCTGTCTTCCACATGTGCCTGTTGACTTTTTTCTTTTTGCAGAAATGCTGGAGGACAACTTATGTATGTCAGCAATGCCCTTTGCGCTTAAACGCTGCAACACCAATTTGCCGCACATTTACTGGATGCACAAGAAGAAAGCATGGACGTCATGCGAGGATTTTCTTGCCCTTGTTTCAGTACTGATTCTTGCCAGAGGTTGAACACCACCTGCTTAATAAAGGTTGAAGTTATAGGTCCTACTTACCACTGACAGTTCTCCTGGAGATCAATCCTATGTTGCAGTAACAAATCCTAATCCCAATGTGCAAGTGGTAATCTTTCCTGTGAGCAACACTGCCCTCATGCAACCTATGGACCAAAGGGTGATTGGGAATTTCAAGGCCCACTATAGCGAACGAGTGTTGGCTTAACTTCAAGCAGCCGTGAAAGACTACCCTGACCTGAACTTAGCCATTCTTAGGGTGTGACTGTACTTGAATGGTTGGTGAGATTGTTTAATGTGTGTTTTGTGTTGTCAATGGTACCAGTAGATTGGGTCTCTGCATGTATTGTACCACTATATAAGGGTAAGGGAGATGTACATAAGTGTTGTAATTCAAGAGGTATTAGTTGGTTGAGTGTAGTTGGAAAAGTGTATGGTAGAGTACTGATTAATAGGATCAAGGATAAAACAGAATGCAATCTTAGAAATACAGGGTGGTTTTAGAAGAGGTAGGGGTTATTATTATTATTATTATTAAATGCTAAGCTACAACCCTAGTTGGAAAAGCAGGATGCTATAAGCCCAGGGGCCCCAACAGGGAAAATAGCTCAGTGAGGAAAGGAAAAAAGGAAAAATAAAATATTTTAAGAATAGTAACAACATTTAAATAAATATTTCCTATATAAACAATAAAAACTTAAACAAAACAAGAGAAAGAGAAACTAGATACAACAGTGTGCCTGAGTGTACCCTCAAGCAAGAGAACTCTAACCCAAGATAGTGGAAGGCCATGGTACAGAGGCTATAGCACTACCCAAGACTAGAGAACAATGGTTTGATTTTGGAGTGTCCTTCTCCTAGAAGAGCTGCTTACCATAGCTAAAGAGTCTCTTCTACCCTTACCAAGAGGAAAGTAGCCACTGAACAATTACATTGCCGTAGTTAACCCCTGGGGTGAAAAAGAATTGTTTAGTAATCTCAGTGTTGTCAGGTGTATGAGGACAGAGGAGAATCTGTAAAGAATAGGCCAGACTATTCGGTGTCTGTGTAGGCAAAGGGAAAGAACCGTAACCAGAGAGAAGGATCCAATATGGTACTGTCTGGCCAGTCAAAGGACCCCCTAACTCTCTAGCGGTAGTATCTCAACGGGCGGCTGGTGCCATGGCCAACCTATCAGATTTTTACAGTTAGGCAGATATGCGAGAAATATTTAGCAAAAGGTAAGGAGGTGTGTGTTGCGTTTATGGATCTGGAGAAAGTATACGAGTGTGTTGATAGGGAAGCAATGTGGAATGTGATGAGGTTATATGGAGTTGGTGGAAGGTTGTTGCAAGCAGTGAAAAGTTTCTACAAGGGTAGTAAAGCATGTGTTAGAATAGGAAATGAAGTGAGCGATTGGTTTCCGGTGAGAGTGGGGCTGAGACGGGGATGTGTGATGTCGCCGTGGTTGTTTAACTTGTATGTTGATGGAGTGGTGAGAGAGGTGAATGCTCGAGTGCTTGGACGAGGATTAGAACTGGTAGGCGAGAATGACCATGAATGGGAGGTAAATCAGTTGTTGTTTGGGGATGATACTGTACTGGTAGCAGACACAGAAGAGAAGCTTGACCGACTAGTGATAGAATTTGGAAGGGTGTGTGAGAGAAGGAAGTTGAGAGTTAATGTGGGTAAGAGTAAGGTTATGAGATGTACGAGAAGGGAAGGTGGTGCAAGGTTGAATGTCATGTTGAATGGAGAGTTACCTGAGGAGGTGGATCAGTTTAAGTACTTGGGGTCTGTTGTTGCAGCAAATGGTGGAGTGGAAGCAGATGTACGTCAGAGAGTCAATGAAGGTTGCAAAGTGTTGGGGGCAGTTAAGGGAGTAGTAAAAAATAGAGGGTTGGGCATGAATGTAAAGAGAGTTCTATATGAGAAAGTGATTGTACCAACTGTGATGTATGGATCGGAGTTGTGGGGAATGAAAGTGATGGAGAGACAGAAATTGAATGTGTTTGAGATGAAGTGTCTAAGGGGTATGGCTGGTGTATCTCGAGTTGATAGAGTTAGGAACGAAGTGGTGAGGGCGAGAACGGATGTAAGAAATGAGTTAGCGGCTAGAGTGGATATGAATGTGTTGAGGTGGTTTGGCCATGTTGAGAGAATGGAAAGTGGCTGTCTGCTAAAGAAGGTGATGAATGCTAGAGTTTATGGGAGAAGTACAAGAGGAAGGCCAAGGTTTGGGTGGATGGATGGTGTGAAGAAAGCTCTGGGTGATAGGAGGATAGATGTGAGAGAGGCAAGAGAGCGTGCTAGAAATAGGAATGAATGGCGAGCGATTGTGACACAGTTCCGGTAGGCCCTGCTGCTTCCTCCGGTGCCTTAGATGACCGCGGAGGTAGGAGCAGTAGGGGACTCAGCAGTATGAAGCTTCATCTGTGGTGGAAAATGTGGGAGGTTGGGCTGTGGCACCCTAGCAGTACCAGCTGAACTCGGCTGAGTCCCTGGTTAGGCTGGAGGAACGTAGAGAGTAGAGGTCCTTTTTTTTGTTTTGTTTCTTGTTGATGTCGGCTACCCCCCAAAATTGGGGGAAGTGCCTTGGTATATGGATGGATGGAGGAAGAATTTGGATTGAAGACTTAAACTGTTGTCAAGGTATCCTTGGTTGTCGTCAGGCCCAAGACCATGAGTGGTTGCTGGAAACTTCTCTGGCCAGTGTGTGAAAAGGACTTGGCCAGCATTACTCCTGATGATGCTTTCTAACACTGTCAAGATTGTGACTTTAACGAGGGAAGTGAAAGTCAAAGGCTTTATGGAATAGGCCGAGAAAGTCACCTTAGTTGTTTGATGGCCATGACTAAAGCATACTTTGGAGAAAATGGAGGACTTGGTCAATTTAGTAAAGTGAGGAAGAAGAGGAGGCTGATGATGAAACTGACTTGTAGGGTGAGTTATTTAATAAACTTTTTCTTTGAATTCATAGATAGTTAACTGAATGGGTTGTGTAATAGTATGTGCAGTATTGTACATACTTTGTTTAAATGTAATTGCATCTACAGGTATTATGTACTAATAAATATAATGTGAAGTTTTTCTACACGGTACATCTTGTCAGGTACACGTACCTGTATTATTGTATTTTACATGGTTCTTAGGTTTCCTACACAACAAACAGAAGTAGCGGAAGAAAGACCAACTGCCTTCAACGCCGAAGCAGCGAGTGATGGATTTTGAGTGGAATGAGGTGGAAGGGATGCAGTTGCGGAATGGAATACAGTAATGATTCCGTGTTTTTTTTTAGGATAGGCCCAGTGTCTGCCTTTGAAGTTGAGGGCTGGTCAAGTGTGTGCTGAATCCTGGTAATAGAATCTGGCTTGTCCACTTGCCTGCACAGCCTGAAAAATGTCCTAACTTGATAATTTAGAGGAAGTAAATCATAACAAGGTTTTTCTAGGTGAACATGGGGAAGGATCATTACTGATGCATGGCTAGGGCACACAATGCAAGAGACAGTTCTAGTTGGTGCTAGCCTAGTCCTGTGGAGGAGGAGGAGAAAGAAAATAAATGGTTAGGTGTGCTGCCAGGAGAGAGAGAGAGAGAGAGAGAGAGAGAGAGAGAGTGAGAGAGAGAGAGAGAGAGAGAGAGAGAGAGAGAGAGAAAATATATCATCAATGATGCCCTCAGTTGGTTGCACGCACAGAGGTAACACAGTGCTCTAGAGGAGGGATTATTATGCCCTTCGGTGCACTGAGAGCGAGAAAAAAAGAAAAGGGGGAGATAAGGAGTGAGGCTTCTTTGCAACTTAATTCTCTGTGGTTGGATGCAAGCCGCAAGATGACTGTATGTCAGTGACTTGTCTTGTGATTTTATGGAAATGTCATGTCTTGACAAGTAGAGGTTGGAGAGATTGTCTTCTCCTGGCGCCCAGTTGCCAGATAGAGAGAGTATCCTGTAATTTTGGGTTGGTGAAGGGGCAGTGTGACATCTCGCAGGGTCTGAAGCCACTGTTGGTTGCGTCACCAGAGAAGGAGTTAGACGCGCGCAGTGTGGCATGCTACAGGCGGGTAGATGTTTGCCTGAGGCGATGTTAATTACTACTGTCCCTGTAGTGATGGTTGGAGAGAAGAATGGTCATTGGGGAGAGCCCACCACGCTGACATGTCCGTGGCTGTGATGGAAGTCATGCATAGCCCATATATTTTTTTTTTAATTTTATCGACTTTTAATGGTGGTCTGCTGCAAAGTACCTGAGAGCAGAGTAGTTGGCATTCGAGAGATGAAGTGTGTCTGTCGAGGACGAAGCAAGAGGAAACTGAGATCCTAAGCAGTTTTGACATGCAAGTAAATTGTCAGAATGGGTTATAGTGGCATAGTGTAATCGAACCATCTAGTAGCTGGTTCCCTTGAAAGTTTCCCTCAGGGTAGGTGGGATCCAGAGAGGTGAGTTTTATCCGGTAAAGCAAATGATTAGAGGGCTTGATGGTGCAATGCTGATGTGGAGAAGGGTTCCATGTCAACATCAATGGAACATGGGTGTGTGTTGTAAGCTCAGGGTTAAGTTCCTGTGTCCCATTTGATCACAGGTCTCTAAATGGAGAGAACGACAGTGAGTAGGTGCCCCACACAGTGTGAAGATTGTAACAAAGGTAAGGGAAAAGGTCATGCACTGAATGGAAAAGGTATGTGTTTTATTTCTCTGATTTTATTTAAATGCATGTAATTTTTAGAATTTTTTGTCGTTTGTTGAAAAAAAAATAAATTTAGAGTAATAAATACTACATTCATTACAATATACAAAACCCCATTCTAATGATTGTGCATTTTACTGTTTTCCCATGTGCATGTTGATTTTCTTTGCAGAAATGCTTCAGGAACTTACTAAACCTGGCTTTATAAGTCAGCATTGCCCTTTACACTTTAACGCTGCAACACAAATTTGGTGCACGTTTCCTGAATGCGCATGGGACCTTTGATAGGGAGAGCACTGTAATTTTGGTTTGAAGGGGCAGTTTAACGTCTCGAAGGCTCTGAAATAACTGCTGGTTGCATCGCCAGAGAGAAGGAAGTAGCGGCGACGCAGTCTAGTATGCTGGAGGTGTGTGGATGCTAGCCTTAGACGTCGATTACTACTCTCTATTGATGGTCGGAGAGAAGAATGGACTTGGAGGGCCCACCATGCTGGCCAATCTGTGGCGGGCTGTGATCGAAGCCACACTTGGCTCATATTTTATTTTCCCAATTTAAACAACTCTGGTGGATCGCTCATGGTCTGCCGTCAAGTAGCTGAGAGTGCAGACATTGGGATCCAAAAGATGGTGAAGTATGCCTAGCAAGGACGAAGCCAGAGGAAACTGGGTGGGATGCGGAGCAATCAACTTGCAAATAGATTGTCAGAACAAGTTAGAGGGGCAGAAGAGTAATGGATCCATCTAGTAGCTGGTTCCCTCGAAAGTTTCCCTCAGGATAGGTAAAATCTGGAGAGGTGAGTTTCAAGTAAAGCAAATTATTGAAGGCCTTGGTGGTGCAATGCTGATGTGGAGAAGGGTTCATGTCAACATAAGTTAAGTATGCATATATCAGGGGTAAGTCCAAGGATGAATTCCTGTGTCCCATGTGATATCAGGCCTCTAAACGGAGGGGAGATAGAGTAGATGCCCCTCACACTTTGAAGATTGTTATAAAGGTAATGGAAAAGGGCATGCTCTGAATGGGAAGTGTATCTTTTCAATTTCTCTAATTTTAGGTGAATGCATGTAATTTTGTTAGAATTTTGTTCTTGTTGGAAAAAATATTTAATTTAACGTAATATACTAAGTACATTACAATATAGAAAACCACATTTTAATAATTTTCTTTCTGGGTCGACCTGTGTTCGCTGGTGAAAAGGTCCTTCTTGTCACTTTTCTGATATAAATAACTTCCAAATATACCAGAGAAAGTTAAAGTATGGAATGCAGAGGTTACTACCCTTGCGCGAGCACCCCTAAGGGCGTCGTGTATAAAGAAAGGTCGTGTGAAAACCACTATTCACAGGTCGTTTTCCATTTAGAATATTCCTTCGTCAATACTGTATACACGAGGGGTGTGCCGTCACAGCGGTCCTAACCATACCCCTTTGCAAAATCCTTTTTTCTGTCTTCCCCATGTGCATGTTGATTTTTTCTTTTTACAGAAATGCTGCAGGACATAAACCCAGATTTATAAGTCAGCTATGCCCTTTGCACTTGAATGCTGAAACACTAATTTGCTGCTAGTTTACTGGATGCACAAGTAATAGATACTAAGTACATTACAATTTACAAAACCCCATTATATTAATTATCTTTTTCTGTCTTCCCCATGTGCATGTTGAAATTTTTTTTGCAGAAATGCTGGAGGATAACTTATTGTATGCTAGCAATGCTCTTTGCACTTAAACGCTGCGACACTAATTTGCTGCACATTAACTGGATGCACAAGAAGAAAGTATGGACGTCATGCGAGGATTTTCTTGACCTTGTTTCAGTACTGATTCTTTCCAGAGGTTGAACTCCACCTGCTGAATAAAGGGTTGAAGTTATAGGTCCTACTTACCACAACAAGTTCTCTTGGACATCAATCCTCCGTTGCAGTAACAAATCCTAATCCCAATGTGCAAGTGGTAATCTTTCCTCTGAGCAACACTGCCCTCATGCAACATATGAACCATAGGGTGATTAAGAATTTCAAGGCCCACTATAGCGAATGAGTGTTGGCGCGACTTCAAGCAGCCGTGAAGGACTACCCTGACCTGAACTTAGCCATTATTAGGAAGAATTTGGATTGAAGACTTTGACTGTTGTCAAGGTATCCTTGGTTGTCATCAGGCCCAGGACCATGAGTGGTTGCCGGAAACTTCTTTGGCCAGTGTGTGAAAAGGACTTGGCCAGCATTACTCCTGATGATGCTTTCTAACACTGTCAAGATTGTGACTTTAATGAGGAAAGTGAAAGTCAAAGGCTTTATGGAATAGGCCGAGAAAGTCACCTTAGTTGTTTGATGGCCATGAATAGAGCATACTTTGGAGAAAATGGAGGACTTGGTCAATTTAGTAAAGTGAGGAAGAAGAGGAGGCTGATGATGAAACTGACTTGTAGGGTGAGTTATGCAATAAACTTTTTCTTTAAATTCATAGATAGTTAACTGAATGGGTTGTGTAATAGTATGTTCAGTATTGTACATACTATGTTAACATATAATTGTATCTACAGGTATTATGTACTAATGAATATATTGTGAAGTTTTTCTACATGGTACATCTTGTCAGGTACATGTACCCGTATTATTGTATTTTACATAGTTATTAGGTTGCCCACACAACAAACAGAAGTAGCGGAAGAAAGATCAACTGCCTTCGACGCCGAAGCAGCGAGTGATCGATTTTGAGTGGAATGAGCTGGAAGGGATGCAGTTGCAGAAGGGAAGACAGTAATGATTCCGTGACCTTTTTTTAGGATGGGCCCAGTGTCTGCCTTTGGGGTTGAGGGCTGGTCAAGTGTGCGCCGATTCCTGGTAATGGAATCTGGCTTGTCCTCTTGCCTGCACAGCCTGATAAATGTCCTAACTTGATAATTTAGAGGAAGTAAATCATAAGGTTTCTGTAGGTGAACATGCGGAAGGATCATTACTGATGGATGGCTAGGCTGTGCTGCCCTTGGGCACACAAAGCAAGAGACAATTTTACTTGGTGCTAGCCTGGGCCTGTGGAGGAGGAGGAGAAGGAAGATGAATGGTTAGGTGTGCTGCCAGGAGAGTGTGAGTGTGAGTGTGAGTGTGGGTGTGGGTGTGGGTGTCTCTCTGTCTGTCTGTCTATCTGTCTGTCTGTCTGTCTGTCTGTCTGTCTGTCTGTCTGACTGACTGACTGACTGAATATCCTCAATGACCCCCTCAGTTGGTTTCACAGAGGTAACACAGGGCTCTAGAGGAGGGAGTATTATGCCCTTCAGTGCACTGAGAGCGAGAGAAAAAGAAAGGGGGGAGATATGGAGGGAGGCTTATTTGCAACTTACTTCTGTTTGTGGTTGTATGGAAGCTGCAAGATGAGGGTATGTCAGTGGCGTGTCTCGTGGTTTTGTGGAGATGTCAGGTCTTGACAAGTAAAGGTTGGGGATTGTCTTCTTATGGCGCCCAGTTGCCAGATAGTTAGTATCCTGTAATTTTGGGTTGAAGGGGCAGTGCGACATCTCGCAGGCTCTGGAGCCACTGTTGGTTGCGTCACCAGAGAAGGAATTAGCCGCGCGCATTCTAGCATGCTGCAGGCTGGTAGATGTTTGCCTGAGGCGATGTCAATTACTACTGTCCCTGTAGTGATGGTCGGAGAGAAGAAAGATCATTGGGGAGAGCCCACCACGTTGACATGTCTATGGCTATGATGGAAGTCATGCATAGCCCATATATTTTTAAAGAAATTTTATTGACTTTTAATGGTGGTCCGCTACAAAGTACCTGGGAGCAGAGTAGTTGGCATTCGAAAGATGAAGTGTGTGTGGCGAGGACGAAGCAATAGGAAACTGAGATCCGAAGCAGTTGTAACATGCAAATAAATTGTCAAAATGGGTTATAGTGGCAAAGAGTAATCGAACTATCTAGTAGCTGGTTCCCTTGAAAGTTTCCCTCAGGATAGGTGGGATCCAGAGAGGTGAGTTTTATCCGGTAAAGCAAATGATTAGAGTGCTTGATGGTGCAATGCTGATGTGGAGAAGGGTTCCATGTCAACATCAATGGAACATGGGTGTGTGTGTCGTAAGCTCAGGGTTAAGTTCCTGTGTCCCATTTGATCACAGGTCTCTAAATGGAGTGAACAGCAGTGAGTAAGTGCCCCACATAGTGTGAAGATTGTAACAAAGGTAAGGGAAAAGGGCATGCACTAAATGGAAAAGGTATATTTTTTATTTCTCTGATTTTATTTAAATGCATGTAATTTTTAGAATTTTTTTGTCGCTTGTTGAAAAAAAATCTAATTTAGAGTAATTAATACTTTAATTTAGAGTAATAAATACTACATTCATTACAATATACAAAACCCCCTTCTAATAATTATGCCTTTTTCTGTTTTCCCATGTGCATGTTGATTTTTTTTGCAGAAATTCTTTAGGACAACTTATTAAACCTGGCTTTATAACTCGGGAATGCCCGTTACACTGACGCTGCCACACAAAGTTGGTGCACGTTTACTGAATGCGCAAGAAAAAAGCATGGATGTCGTGCGAGGTCTTCTTAATCTGGTTTCAATGCGGTTTATTTGCTGGAAGTTGAGGGCTACCTGCTGAATAAAGAGTTGGAGTTCTAGGTCCTACTTACTGCTGACAGTTCTCCGAGACATCTATTCTCCATTGCCGTAACAAATCCTAATGTTCAAGTGATGTTCTTCCCTCCAAGTAAGCACCAATGCCCCCATGCAACCTATGGACCGGAGGGTGATTTAAGAATTTCAAGGCCCACTATATCTGTACAAGTGTTGGCGCAACCTCAAGCAGCCGTGAAAGACTACCCTGACCTGAACTTAGCCATTCTTAGGAAGAATTTGGATTGAAGACTTTTACTGTTGTCAAGGTGTCTTTGGTTGTCGTCATGCCCAGGACCATGAGTGGTTGCTGGAAACTTCTGTGGCCAGGGTGGAAAGGACTTGGCCAGCTTTACTCCTGATGATGCTTTCAAACACAGTCAAGAGTGTGACTTTAACAAGGAAAGTGAAATTCAATGGCTTTATGGAATAGGCTGAGAAAGTCATCTTAGTTGTTTTGATGGCCATGACTAGCAGACGATTGAGGAGAAAATGGAGGACTTGGTCAATTTAGTACAGTGAGGAAGAAGAGGAGGCTGATGATGAAACTGACTTGGAGGGTGAGTTTATTTGATTTGGAGGTTGAGTTATGTAATAATACTTTTTTTTTTTTTTAAATACAGATAGTTAACTGAATGGGTTGTGTAATAGTATGTTCAGTATTGTACATACTATGTTGACATATAATTGTATCTACAGGTATTATGTACTAATTAATATATTGTGAAGTATTCTACAAGGTACATCTTGTCAAGTACATGTACCTGTATTATTATATTTTACATGGTTATTATGTTGCCCACACACCAAACAGAAGGAGCGGAAGAAAGACACTGCCTTCGACGCCGAAGCAGCGAGTGATCGATTTTGAGTGTTATGAGCCGTAAGGGATGCAGTTGCGGAAGAGAATATAGCAATGATTCCGTGACCTTTTTTTAGGATGGGCCCAGTGTCTGCCTTTGAGGTTGAGGGCTGGTTAAGTGTGTGCTGATTCCTGGTAATGGAATGTGGCTTGTCCACTTGCCTGCACAGCCTAATAAATGTCCTAACTTCATAATTTAGAGGAAGTAAATCGTAACAAGGTCTCTGTAGGTGAACATGTGGAAGGATCATTACTGATGGATGGCTAGGCTGTGCTGCCCTTGGGCACACAAAGCAAGAGACAATTCTACTTGGTGCTAGCCTGGGCCTGTGAAAGAGGAGGATAAGGAAGATAAATGGTTAGTTGTGCTGCCAGAAGAAAGAGAGAGAGAGAGAGACTCACTCTGTCTGGGAGGAGGGAATATCATCAATGATGCCCTCAGTTGGTTGCACAGAGGTAATACAGGGCTCTAGAGGAGTGAGTATTATGTCCTTCGGTGCACTGAGAGCGAGAGAAAAAGAAAGGGGGAAATATGGAGGGAGGCTTGTTTGCAACTTATTTCTCTTTGTGGTTGGATGCAAGCCGCAAGATGACGGTATGTTAGTGGCATGTCTCGTGGTTTTATGGAGATGTCAGGTCTTGACAAGTAGAGCTTGGAGAGCTTGTCTTCTGGCGCTCAGTTGCCAGAAAGGGAGAGTATCCTGTAATTTTGGGTTGGTGAAGGGGTAGTGCAACATCTCCTAGCTCTGAAGCCACTGTTGGTTGCATTGCCGGAGAAAGAATTAGCTGGTGCGCATGCTGCAGGTGGGTAGATGTTTGCCTGAGGCGATGTCAATTACTACTGTCCCTGTAGTGATGGTCGGAGAGAAGAATGGTCATTGGGGAGAGCCCACCACACTGACATGTCCCTGGCTGTGATGGAAGTCATGCATAGCCCATATATTTTTGAAAAAATTTTATCGACTTCTAATGGTGGTCCGCTGCAAAGTACCTGAGAGCAGAGTAGTTGGCATTCGAAAGAGTAAGTGTCTGGAGAGGACGAAGCAAGAGGAAACTGAGATCCAAAGCAGTTGAGACATGCAAATAAATTGTCAGAATGGGTTATGGCGGCAAAGAGTAATGGAACCATCTTGTAGCTGGTTCCCTTGAAAGTTTCCCTCAGGATAGGTGGGATCCAGAGAGGTGAGTTTTATCCGGTAAAGCAAATGATTAGAGTGCTTGATGGTGCAATGCTGATGTGGAGAAGGGCTCCATATCAACATTAATGGAACATGGCTGTGTGTGTTGTAACCTCAGGGTTAAGTTGCTGTGTCCCATTTGATCACAGGTCTCTAAATGGAGAGAACAGCAGTGAGTAGGTGCCCCACACAGTGTGAAGATTGTAACAAAGGTAGGGAAAAGGGCATGCACTAAATGGAAAAGGTATATTTTTTATTTCTCAGATTTTATTTAAATGCATGCAATTTTTAGAATTTTTTGTTGCTTGTTGAAAACAAATTTAATTTAGAGTAATAAATACTACATTCATTACAATATATAAAACCCCCTTCTAATGATTGTGCCTTTTTCTGTTTTCCCATGTGCGTGTTGATTTATTTTTGCAGAAATGCTTCAGGAACTTACTAAACCTGGCTTTATAAGTCAGCAATGCCCTTTACACTTTAACGCTGGAACACAAATTTGGTGGACTTTTCCTGAATGCGCAAGAAAAAAGCATGGATGTCGTGCGAGGAGATCTTGATCTGGTTTCAATGCTGTTTTTTGCTGGAGGTTGAGAGCTACCTGCTGCATAAAGAATTGGAGGTCAAGGGCCTACTTACCACTGATAGTTCTCGTAGACATCCATTCTCCGTTGCCGTAACAAATCTTAATGTGCAAGTGGTGTTCTTTCCTCCAAGTAAGCACCAATGCCCCCATGCAACCTATGGACCAGAGGGTGATTTAAGAATTTCAAGGCCCACTACAGCGGACGAGTGATGACGAGACTTCAAGAAGCTGTGAATGACTACCCTGACCTGAACTTGGGTCGCTATTAGGAGGGAGTCGAGTTCGAAGACTTTGACTGTTGTCAATGAATGTTTTGTAGTCGTCAGTCCCAAGACCATGAGTGGTTGCTGGAAATTTCTGCAGCAAGGGTGTGGGAAGGACTTGGCCAGCTTTACTCCTGATGATGCTTTCAAACACTGTTAAGATTGTGACTTTAACGAGGAAAGTGGAAGGTGAAGACTTCATGAAGTAGGCTGAATACGACTGCTTAGTTGTTTGATGGCCATGACTAGGATCAGACTAAGGAGTAAGTGGCTGATTTTGTCTGTTAAGCAAGTGGGGAAGAGGCGGCAGCCAATGAACTTTATATGGAGGGCAAGTTATGTAATATTTAAACTTTTTTTAGTCGAGTAATAGTATGTTCAGTATTGTACATACTATGTTAACATATATTCATACCCATTGTTATTATATACTAATTAATATATTTTTTTAATTTTCGACACGTCATACATTAACCTGTACTAGTGTATTCTAAGTTATGTTGCCCACATACCAAACAGTAGTTGTGATACCGCAGGAGCGATGGATAGATTTTGAGTGAAATGAACTGGAAGGGATGCTGTTGCGGAATGGAATAGGGTAATGAATCCGTGCCCTTATTAGGATGGGCCCGGTGTCTTCTTTTGAGGGGTAGGGGTGGTCAAGTGGGTGACAATTCCTGGCAATTGGATCTGGCTTGTACACTCATTTGGACAGGCTGGAAAAATGTCTAAAGTTGATGATTTAGATGGAGTAAACCTTAAGTTTTCTGTAGGTGAGCCTGCAGAAGGATTATCACTGATGAATATCTTGCCTGCGCTGCCCTTGTACAGACAGAGCTGTACTTGACTCTAGTCATGCGATGAGGAGGAAGAAAGGTAGGGAGGAGGAGGAAGGTAAATAGTTTCATGTGATCCCTGCAGAGACAGAGAGAGACTGTGTGTGACTGACTGACTGGCTGACTCTCTGACTGACTCTTTGGCCTCTGGGAGGAGGGAATATTATCAATGATGCCCTCGGTTAGTTGCACAGAGGTAACATGGGGCTCTAGAGGAGGGAGTATCATTATCATCAGTGGACCTAGATGATACCCTCTGGTGCACCAAGAGTGAGAGAGAGAGAGAAGAGGTAGTTATGTTGAAGTAAGCCTAGTTTGCTACGTAATTCTCCTCTTGCTTGGATGTGAGCCGCAGGACGACGGTTGGTTGGAGTTTGCTTGTCTCTCGTCATCTTGAAGATGTCGGTTCTTAACATATCTGGCTTCATCAACACATCTTGCTTGATCTGAAGGTTGGCAAGTGTCTTCTCCTGGGGCTCAGTTGATGGACTGGGCCCCTTTGATAGGGAGAGTAGTCTGTAATTTTTGTTTGAAGGGGCAGTGTGACGTCTCTAAGGCTTTTGAAATTAGTGTTGGTTGTATCGCCAGAGGTAGGGAAGTAGCGGCGACGCAGTCTGGTATGCTGAAGGCGTGTAGATGCTGGCCTTAGACGTCGATTACTACTGTGGGTATTGATGGTTGGAGAGAAGAATGGCCGGGGGGGGGGGGGGGGGGGGGGGGGGGTTTGCTGTGATTGAAGCCACACTTGGCTAATATTTTAATTTTCCCAATTTAAACAACCTCTGGTGGATCGCTCATTGTCCACCGCCAAGTAGCTGAGAGTGCAGACATTGGGATCCGAAAGATGGTGAAGTATGCCTAGCAAGGATAAAGCCAGAGGAAACTTTGTGGGATCCGAAGCATTTGACTTGCAAATAGATTGTCAGAACAGGTTAGAGGGGCGGAAGAGTAATGGAACCATCTAGTAGCTGGTTCCCTCGAAAGTTTCCCTCAGGATAGGTAAACTCTGGAGAGGTGAGTTTCATCAAGTAAAGAAAATGATTAGAGGCCTTGGTGGTGCAATGCTGATGTGGAGAAGGGTTCTTTTCAACACAAGTTGAGTATGCATATATCAGGGGTAAGTCCAAGGTTAAGTTCCTGTGTCCCATGTGATCCCAGGCCCCTAAACGGAGGGAAGATTGAGTAGATGCCCCCCACACTTTGAAGATTGTAACAAAGGTAATAGAAAAGGGCATGCTCTGAATGGGAAGTGTATATTTTTCGCAATTTCTCCAATTTTAGGTAAATGTATGTAATTTTGTTAGAATATTGTTCTTGTTGAAAAAATATTTAATTTAAAGTAATATACTAAGTACATTACAATATACAAAACCACATTTTAATAATTGTCTTTCTGGGTCGACCTGTGTTCGCCGGTGAAAAGGTCCTTGTCACTTTTCTGATATAAATAGCTTCCAAATATACCAGAGGAAGTTAAAGCATGGAATGCAGAGGTTACTACCCTCGCGCGAGCACCCCTAAGGGCGTCGTGTATAGAGAAAGGGCATGTGAAAACCAATATTCACAGGTCGTTTTCCATTTAGAATATTCCTTCGTCAATATACACAAGAGGGGTGTGCCGTCACAGCGGTCCTAACCATACCCCTTTGCAAAATCCCTTTTTCTGTCTTCCCCATGTGCATGTTGATTTTTTCTTTTTACAGAAATGCTGCAGGACATAAACCCAGCTTAGAAGTCAGCAATGCCCTTTGCACTTGAACGCTGAAACACTAATTTGCTGCTAGCTTACTGGATGCGCAAGTAATAGATACCAAGTACATTACAATATACAAAACCCCTTTCTATTAATTGTCTTTTTCTTTCTTCCCCATGTGCATGTTGATTTTTTTTTTGCAGAAATGCTGGAGGACAACTTATCGCATATGTTAGCAGTGCCCTTTGCGCTTAAACGCTGCGACACTAATTTGCTGCACATTTACTCGATGCACAAGAAGAAAGCATGGACGTCATGCGAGGATTTTCTTGCCTTGTTTCAGTACTGATTCTTGCCAGAGGTTGAACACCACTTGCTGAATAAAGGGTTGAAGTTATAGGTCCTACTTACCACTGACAGTTCTCCTGGACATCAATCCTACGTTGCAGTAACAAATCCTAATCCCAATGTGCAAGTGGTAATCTTTCCTCTGAGCAACACTGCTCTCATGCAACCTATGGACCAAAGGGTGATTGGGAATTTCAAGGCCCACTATAGCGAACGAGTGTTGGCGCAACTTCAAGCAGCAGTGAAAGACTACCCTGACCTGAACTTAGCCATTCATAGGGTGTGACTGTACTTGAATGTTTGGTGAGATTGTTTAATGTGTGTTTTGTGTTGACAATGGTACCAGTAGATTGGGTCTCTGCATGTATTGTTCCACTATATAAGGGTAAGGGAGATGTGCATAATTGTTGTAATTCAAGGTGGTATTAGTTTGTTGAGTGTAGTTGGAAAAGTGTATGGTAGAGTACTGATTAATAGGATTAAGAATAAAACAGAGAATGCAATCTTGGAAGTACAGGGTGGTTTTAGAAAAGGTAGGGGTTGTATGAATCAGATTTTTACAGTTAGGCAGATATGCGAGAAATATTTAGCAAAAGGTAAGGAGGTGTGTGTTGCGTTTATGGATCTGGAGAAAGTATATGAGAGTGTTGATAGGGAAGCAATGTGGAATGTGATGAGGTTATATGGAGTTGGTGGAAGGTTGTTGCAAGCAGTGAAAAGTTTTTACAAGGGTAGTAAAGCATGTGTTAGAATAGGAAATGAAGTGAGCGATTGGTTTCCGGTGAGAGTGGGGCTGAGACGGGGATGTGTGATGTCGCCGTGGTTGTTTAACTTGTATGTTGATGGAGTGGTGAGAGAGGTGAATGTTCGAGTGCTTGGACGAGGATTAGAACTGGTAGGCGAGAATGACCATGAATGGGAGGTAAATCAGTTGTTGTTTGGGGATGATACTGTACTGGTAGCAGACACAGAAGAGAAGCTTGACCGACTAGTGATAGAATTTGGAAGGGTGTGTGAGAGAAGGAAGTTGAGAGTTAATGTGGGTAAGAGTAAGGTTATGAGATGTACGAGAAGGGAAGGTGGTGCAAGGTTGAATGTCATGTTGAATGGAGTGTTACTTGAGGAGGTGGATCAGTTTAAGTACTTGGGGTCTGTTGTTGCAGCAAATGGTGGAGTGGAAGCAGATGTACGTCAGAGAGTCAATGAAGGTTGCAAAGTGTTGGGGGCAGTTAAGGGAGTAGAAAAAAATAGAGGGTTGGGCATGAATGTAAAGAGAGTTCTATATGAGAAGGTGATTGTACCAACTGTGATGTATGGATCGGAGTTGTGGGGAATGAAAGTGATGGAGAGACAGAAATTGAATGTTTTTGAGATGAAGTGTCTAAGGGGTATGGCTGGTGTATCTCGAGTTGATAGGGTTAGGAACGAAGTGGTGAGGGCGAGAACGGGTGTAAGAAATGAGTTAGCGGCTAGAGTGGATATGAATGTGTTGAGGTGGTTTGGCCATGTTGAGGGAATGGAAAGTGGCGGTCTGCTAAAGAAGGTGATGAATGCAAGAGTTTATGGGAGAAGTACAAGAGGAAGGCCAAGGTTTGGGTGGATGGATGGTGTGAAGAAAGCTCTGGGTGATAGGAGGATAGATGTGAGAGAGGCAAGAGAGCGTGCTAGAAATAGGAATGAATGGCGAGCGATTGTGACGCAGTTCCGGTAGGCCCTGCTGCTTCCTCCGGTGCCTTAGATGACCGCGGAGGTAGGAGCAGTAGGGGACTCAGCAGTATGAAGCTTCATCTGTGGTGGAAAATGTGGGAGGTTGGGCTGTGGCACCCTAGCAGTACCAGCTGAACTCGGCTGAGTCCCTGGTTAGGCTGGAGGAACGTAGAGAGTAGAGGTCCCCTTTTTTGTTTTGTTTCTTGTTGATGTCGGCTACCCCCCAAAATTGGGGGAAGTGCCTTGGTATATGGATGGATGGAGGAAGAATTTGGATTGAAGACTTAAACTGTTGTCAAGGTATCCTTGGTTGTCGTCAGGCCCAAGACCATGAGTGGTTGCTGGAAACTTCTCTGGCCAGTGTGTGAAAAGGATTTGGTCAGCATTACTCCTGATGATGCTTTCTAACACTGTCAAGATTGTGACTTTAACGAGGAAAGTGAAAGTCAAAAGCTTTATGGAATAGGCCGAGAAAGTCACCTTAGTTGTTTGATGGCCATGACTAGAGCATACTTTGGAGAAAATGGAGGACTTGGTCAATTTAGTAAAGTGAGGGAGAGGAGGAGGCTGATGATGAAACTGACTTGTAGGGTGAGTTATGTAATAAACTTTTTCTTTGAATTCATAGATAGTTAACTGAATGGGATGTGTAATAGTATGTGCAGTATTGTACATACTATGTTTAAATATAATTGTATCTACAGGTATTATGTACTAATAAATACAATGTGAAGTTTTTCTACACGGTACATCTTGTCAGGTACACGTACCTGTATTATTGTATTTTACATGGTTATTATGTTGCCCACACAACAAACAGAAGTAGCGGAAGAAAGACCAACTGCCTTCAACGCCGAAGCAGCGAGTGATGGATTTTGAGTGGAATGAGGTGGAAGGGATGCAGTTGCGGAATGGAATAGTGTTGATTCAGTGACCTTTTTTTAGGATGGGCCCAGTGTCTGCCTTTGAGGTTGAGGGCTGGTCAAGTGTGTGCTGATTCCTGGTAATGGAATCTGGCTTGTCCACTTGCCTGCACAGCCTGAAAAATGTCCTAACTTGATAATTTAGAGGAAGTAAATCGTAACAAGGTTTCTGTTGGTGAACATGGGGAAGGATCATTACTGATGCATGGCTAGGGCACACAAAGCAAGAGACAGTTCTAGTTGGTGCTAGCCTAGTCCTGTGGAGGAGGAGGAGAAAGAAAATAAATGGTTAGGTGTGCTGCCAGGAGAGAGAGAGAGAGAGAGAGAAAATATATATATCATCAATGATGCCCTCGGTTGCACGCACAGAGGTAACACAGTGCTCTAGAGGAGGGATTATTATGCCCTTCGGTGCACTGAGAGCGAGAAAAAAAGAAAAGGGGGAGATAAGGAGTGAGGCTTGTTCGGAACTTTCTTTGTGGTTGGATGCAAGCCGCAAGATGACGGTACGTCAGTGGCGTGTCTCTTGGTTTTATGGAGAGATCAAGTCTTGACAAGTAGAGGTTGGAGAGATTCTTCTCCTGACGCCCAGTTGCCAGATAGGGAGAGTATCCTGTAATTTTGGGTTGGTGAAGGGGCAGCGTGACATCTCGCAGGCTCTGAAGCCACTGTTGGTTGCATTACCGGAGAAGGAATTAGCTGTGTGTATTCTGGCATGCTGCATGCGTGTAGATGTTAGCCAGAGACAATGTCAATTACTACTGTCCCTGTAGTGATGGACGGAGAATGGTCATTGGGGAGAGCCCACCACGCTGACATGTCAGTGGCTGTGCTGGAAGTCATGCATAGCCCATATATTTTTAAAGAAATTTTATCGACTTTTAATGGTGGTCCGCTGCAAAGTACCTGAGAGCAGAGTAGTTGGCATTCGAAAGATGAAGTGTGTCTGGCGAGGACGAAGCAAGAGAAAACTGAGATCCGAAGCAGTTATGACATGCAAATAAATTGTCAAAATGGGTTATAGTGGCAAAGAGTAATCAAACGATCCAGTAGTTGGTTCCCTTGAAAGTGTCCCTCAGGATAGGTGGGATCCAGAGAGGTGAGTTTTATCCGGTAAAGCCAATGATTAGAGTGCTTGATGGTGTAATGCTGATGTGGAGAAGGGTTCCATGTCAACATCAATGGAACATGGGTGTGTGTGTGTCGTAAGCTCAGGGTTAAGTTCCTGTGTCTGATTTGATCACAGGTCTCTAAATGGAGAGAACAAGTGTGACTAGGTGCCCACATAGTGTGAAGATTGTAATAATGGTAAGGGAAAAGGGCATGCACTGAATGGAAAAGGTATGTTTTTTATTTATTAATCTTGATTTACTTAAATGCATGTAATTTTTAGAATTTTTTGTCCCTTGTTGAGAAAAATTTAATTTAGAGTAATAAAGATTAGATACATTACAATATACAATATACAAAATCCCCTTGTAATAATTGTGCCTTTTTCTGTTTTCCCATGTGCATGTTGATTTTTTTACAGAAATTCTTTAGGACAACTTATTAAACCTGGCTTTATAAGTCAGCAATGCCCTTTACACTTAACGCTGCAAGAGAGAGAGAGAGAGACCCCCCCTTTACACTTAACACTGCGAGAGAGAGAGAGGTGGGGGGGAGGGGCGCTACACTTAGGGCTTTAGGAGGAGGGAATATTATCAATGATGCCTTCGATTGGTTACACAGAACTAACACAGGGCTATAGAGGAGTATCATCATCTGAATGGACCCAAATGATGCCCTCCGGTGCACCAAGAGTTAGAGAAAGAAAAGTTAGCTATGTTGGAGCAAGCCTAGTTTGCAACGTAATTCTCCTTGTGCCTGGATAATGGCCATAGGATGATGATGGGTCAGAGTTGATGGATCTCAGTCTTGTGGAGATTTTGGGTCTTTAGATGTCCAGCTTGATCCGAAGGTCAGCGAGTTTCATCAGGTTAAGAAAATTAGAGGCCTTGGTGGTGCAATGCTGATGTGGAGAAGGCTTCCATGTCAACCAAGTTGAGTATGCGTATATCAGGGGTAAGTCCAAGGTTAAATTCCTGTGTCCCATGAGATACCATGCCTGTAAACGGAGGGAAGATTAAGTAGATGCCCCACACACTTTGAAAATTGTAACAAAGGTGATGGAAAAGGGCATGCTCTGAATGGGAAGTGTATATTTTTGCAATTTCTCCACTTTTAGGTAAATGCATGCAATTCTGTTAGAATTTTGTTCTTGTTAAAAAAATATTTAATTTAAAGTAATATACTAAGTACATTACAATATACAAAACCACATTTTAATAATTGTCTTTCTGGGTCGACCTGTGTTCGCCGGTGAAAAGGTCCTTATCACTTTTCTGATATAGATAACTTCCAAATATAACAGAGAAAGTTAAAGCATGGAATGCAGAGGTTACTACCCTCGCGTGAGCACCCCTAAGGGCGTCGTGTATAAAGAAAGGGCGTGTGAAAACCACTATTTAAAGGTCTTTTTCCATTTAGAATATTCCTTCGTCGATATACGCAAGAGGGGTGTGCCGTCACAGCGGTCCTAACCATACCCCTTTGCAAAATCCCTTTTTCTGTCTTCCCTATGTGCATGTTGATTTTTTCTTTTTACAGAAATGCTGCAGGACATAAACCCAGCTTTATAAGTCACCAATGCCCTTTGCACCTGAATGCTGAAACCCTAATTTGCTGCTAGTTTACTGGATGCGCAAGTAATAGATACCAAGTACATTACAATATACAAAACCCCATTATAATAATTGTCTTTTTCTGTCTTCCCCATGTGCATGTTGATTTTTTTTGCTGAAATGCTGGAGGATAACTTATCGTATATGTCAGTAATGCCCTTTGCTTTTAAACGCTGCAACACTGATTTGCTTCACATTCACTGGATGCACAAGAAGAAAGCATGAACGTCATGCGAGGATTTTCTTGACCTTGTTTCAGTACTGATTCTTGCCAGAGGTTGAAGACCATCTGCTGAATAAAGGGTTGAAGTTATAGGTCTGTCTTACCACTGACAGTTCTCCTGGACATCAATCCTCCGTTGCAGTAAGAAATCCTAATCCCAATGTGCAAGTGGTAATCTTTCCTCTGAGCAACACTGCCCTCATGCAACCTATGGACCAAAGGGTAATTAAGAATTTCAAGGCCCACTATAGCGAACGAGTGTTGGCGCGACTTCAAGCAGCCGTGAAGGACTACCCTGACCTGAACTTAGCCATTCTTAGGAAGAATTTGGATTGAAGACTTGAACTGTTGTCAAGGTATCTTTGGGTTTTCAAGGTATCTTTGGTTGTCATCAGGCCCAAGACCATGAGTGGTTGCTGGAAACTTCTGTGGCCTTGGTGTGGAAAGGACTTGACCAGCTTTACTCCTGATGATGCTTTCATACTCTGTCAAGATTGTGACTTTAATGAGGAAAGTGAAAGTCAAAGGCTTTATGGAATAGGCCGAGAAAGTCTTCCTAGTTGTTTTGATGGCCATGACTAGCAGACAACTGGGGAGAAAATGGAGGACTTTGTCAAATTATTAAAGTGAGGAAGAGGAGGAGGCTGATGATGAAACTGACTTGTAGGGTGAGTTATGTAATAATAAACTTTTTTTTCCAAATACACAGATAGTTAACTGAATGGGTTGTGTAATACTGTAGTATGTTCAGTATTGTACATACTATGTTTACATATAATTGTATCTACAGGTATTATGTACTAATGAATATATTGTGAAGTATTTCTACACCGTACATCTTGTCAAGTACATGTACCTGTATTATTGTATTTTACATGGTTATTATTTTGCCCATACACCAAACAGAAGTAGCGGAAGAAAGACTAACTGCCTTCGACGCCGAAACAGATAGTGATCGATTTTGAGTGGAATGATCTGGAAGGGATGCAGTTGCGGAAGGGAAGACAGCAATGATTCCGTGACCTTTTTTTTTAGGATGGGCCCAGTGTCTGCCTTTGAGGTTGAGGGCTGGTCAAGGGTGTGTTGATTCTTGGTAATGGAATCTGGCTTGTGCACTTGCCTGCACAGCCTGATAAATGTCCTAACTTGATAATTTAGCGGAAATAAATCGTACCAAGGTTTCTGTAGGTGAACATGCGGAAGGATCATTACTGATGGATGGCTAGGCTGTGCTGCCCTTGGGCACACAAAGCAAGAGACAATTCTACTTGGTGCTAGCCTGGGCCTGTGAAAGAGGAGGATAAGGAAGATAAATGGTTAGTTGTGCTGCCAGAAGAAAGAGAGAGAGAGAGACTCACTGTCTGGGAGGAGGGAATATCATCAATGATGCCCTCAGTTGGTTGCACAGAGGTAACACAGGGCTCTAGAGGAGTGAGTATTATGTCCTTCGGTGCACTGAGAGCGAGAGAAAAAGAAAGGGGGAAATATGGAGGGAGGCTTGTTTGCAACTTATTTCTCTTTGTGGTTGGATGCAAGCCGCAAGATGACGGTATGTTAGTGGCATGTCTCGTGGTTTTATGGAGATGTCAGGTCTTGACAAGTAGAGCTTGGAGAGCTTGTCTTCTGGCGCTCAGTTGCCAGAAAGGGAGAGTATCCTGTAATTTTGGGTTGGTGAAGGGGTAGTGCGACATCTCCTAGCTCTGAAGCCACTGTTGGTTGCGTCACCAGAGAAGGAATTAGCCGCGCGCAGTGTGGCATGCTACAGGCGGGTAGATGTTTGCCTGAGGCGATGTTAATTACTACTGTCCCTGTAGTGATGGTTGGAGAGAAGAATGGTCATTGGGGAGAGCCCACCACGCTGATATGTCCGTGGCTGTGATGGAAGTCATGCATAGCCCATATATTTTTTTTTTTATTTTATCGACTTTTAATGGTGGTCTGCTGCAAAGTACCTGAGAGCAGAGTAGTTGGCATTCGAGAGATGAAGTGTGTCTGGCGAGGACGAAGCAAGAGGAAACTGAGATCCAAAGCAGTTTTGACATGCAAGTAAATTGTCAGAATGGGTTAAAGTGGCATAGTGTAATCGAACCATCTAGTAGCTGGTTCCCTTGAAAGTTTCCCTCAGGGTAGGTGGGATCCAGAGAGGTGAGTTTTATCCGGTAAAGCAAATGATTAGAGGGCTTGATGGTGTAATGCTGATGAGAAGGGTTCCATGTCAACATCAATGGAACATGGGTGTGTCTGTCGTAAGCTCAGGGTTAAGTTCCTGTGAACAACAGTGAGTAGGTGCCCCACACAGTGTGAAGACTGTAACAAAGGTAAGGGATAAGGGTATGCACTGAAAGGAAAAGGTGTTTTTTATTTTTCAGATTTTATTTAAATGCTTGCAATTTTTAGAATTTTTTGTTGCTTGTTGAAAAAGTTTAATTTAGAGTAATAAATACTACATACATTACAATATAGAAAACCCCCTTGTAATAATTGTGCCTTTTTCTGTTTTCCCATGTTGCATGTTGATTTTTTTTTTTCAGAAATGGTTTAGGACAACTTAAAAAAAACCTGGCTTTATAAGTCAGCAATGCCCTTTACACTTTACAAATTTGGTGTACATTTACTGAATACGCAAGAAAAAAGCTTGGATGTCATCCGAGGAGATCTTGATCTGGTTTCAATGCTGTGTTTTGCCGGAGGTTGAGAGCTACCTGCTGAATGAAGAGTTGGAGTTCAAGATCCTACTTACTGCTGACAGTTCTCCTAGACATCCATTCTCCGTTGCTGTAACAAATCCTAATGTGCAAGTGGTGTTCTCTCCTCCTACCAAGCACCAATGCCCCCATGCAACCTATGGACCAGAGGGTGATTTAAGAATTTCAAGGCCCACTACAGTGGACGAGTGATGACGAGACTTCAAGAAGCTGTGAATGACTACCCTGACCTGAACTTGGGTCGCTATTAGGAGGGAGTCGAGTTCGAAGACTTTGACTGTTGTCAATGAATGTTTTGTAGTCGTCAGTCCCAAGACCATGAGTGGTTGCTGGAAATTTCTGTGGATAGGGTGTGGGAAGGACTTGGCCAGCTTTACTCTTGATGATGCTTTCTAACACGGTTAAGATTGTGATTTTAACGAGGAAAGTGGAAGTTGAAGGCTTTATGAAATAGGCTGAATACGACTGCTCAGTTGTTTAATGGCCGTGACTAGGAGTAGACTAAGGAGGAGGTGGCTGATTTGGTCTGTAAAGCAAGCGGGGAAGAAGCGGCGGCCAATGAACTTGATATGGAGGGCAAGTTATGTAATCTTTAAACTTTTTCTAGTCGAGTAATAGTATGTTCAGTATTGTACATATTATGTTTACATATATTCATACCCATTGTTATTACATACTAATTAATATATTTTTTAATTTTCGACACATGTTGTCATACATTAACCCGTAATAGTGTATTTTAAGTTATGTTGCCCACACACCAAACAGTAGTTGTGAGAGACAGACCGCCTTTGATACCGCAGGAGTGATGGATTTTTGTGTGCAATGAGCTGGAAGATATGCATTTGCGGAAGGGAATACGGTAATGAATCCGTGCCCTTTTTAGGATGGGCCCGGTGTCCGCTTTTGAGGGATAGGGCTGGTCAAGTGTGTGACAATTCCTGGCAATTGGCTCTGGCTTGTACACCCATCTGGATATGCTGGAAAAATGTTCAAACTTGATGATTTAGATGGAGTAAACCTTAAGGCCGCGGGGGCATAAAAACAATTAGAATAGCGCCAACGTTATCCCTGCGAGTCGTAAGAGACGTGTCGTAAGAGGCGACTAAAAGGGACGGGACGAGTGGGCTGGGAACCCCCTCCTGTATAAAAAATCCTGTGAGACGTTATCAAAGAGATGGAGCTGGGGGGAGAGTGACTGCTCCCCGCACTCTAGTTTTGGGGTGTTTGAATGTGCGTGGATGTAGTACGATAGAGAGTAAAAGATGTGAGAATGGAAGTATGTTTAGAAGTAGAAGGATGGATGTATTGGCCTTGTGTGAGACAAAGATGAAAGGAAAGGGTGAAGTGATGTTTGGTGAAATGTCTGGTAGAGTGTCTGGGATTGAAAGGGGAAGAGCGAGAGACGGTGTGGCTTTATTGCTGAGTGAATGGATGACAGGTAAAGTAGTGGAATGGAAGGAGATATCATCTAGGTTAATGTGGGTAAGGGTTAGGTTGGGTAGGGAATGTTGGGCGTTTGTCAGTGCGTATGGTCTAGGTATTGAGAAAAGTGAAGAAGAGCGGAATGAGTTCTGGAATGAATTAACTAGGTGTGTAGAAGGACTGAGTAGAAGGAATTATGTAGTTGTCACGGGTGACTTAAATGCTAGAGTGGGCGCTGGAGAGGTAGAAGGTGTCATTGGGAAGTATGGCGTACCAGGTGAAAATGAGTGGTGAGAGACTGGTAGATATGTGTATTGAACAAGAGATGGCAATAAGTGCTAGCTTTTTTAAAAAGAAAGATAAAAAAGGGATTTTGACGAAGGAAAAATCTATTTCTGGGGAGAGACCTGTGGCGCCCGGTGAAAAGTCCTTCTTGTATGTCTTTTCTGATAAAACCTTCCAATTATACCAGAGAAAGATAAAAGCATGGAATGCTGAGGTTACAACCCTCGCGCGAGCACCTTTTGGGTGTCGTGTATAAAGCAAAGGCGCGTGAAATCCACTATTCACAGGTTGTCTTCCATTTAGTTAATTCCTTCGTCAAAGGGATGGGCCGATACAACGGCCCTAGACACACCCCCATCGCCGCACCACCCACGTCACGACGCGAGCACCATCTGAACAACATCCTTCTGTAATGGTCATGACGGCTTGGAAAGGAAAGGGTGGGATCGTGTAAAATAAAGGGGGAAGGGTTTCACCGGGCGCCACAGGTCTCTCCCCAGAAATAGATTTTTCCTTCGTCAAAATCCCTTTTCTGGGTCGATCTGTGGCGCCGGGTGAAAATGTACCAGAGAATGCCTTCCAAGCCCAACAATAACTAATTTAATGAGGGGAGAGAAACAACACCATGTAAAGAAAATCATAAATAATTAAGGTAAACAAACATGATAACAGGGAATCCTCCGAGTATCAGAGGAAACATGCTACAAAACTGACATGGCTAAGAATATCCCAACCCTGTAACAACGGTAATCAATAATAGTTACAAACATAACCTAATATGTAATAAACTTAGGGCTAACGAACCACCAAGGAAGCGGCGTCGTGGTGCGAGTGGCGGGTAGGAGGGAGAAGAAAAGAGATGGATGAAAGGAAGAACAAAAGATCACTGGGGAGAGATACGGCTCCCAGCTGCAACTGTTGGGTATTTAAGAGCCTGTAAGTTCATTAGATAGTGGCGTTTGAAGACCATAGGAGATTCCCAACCCGTGAACTTTATAATGGTCATCAAAGTCCATCTTCTGGGGGAAATGATCCCGGATTGGCTTGTTAAACGAAGTATAGGATCTATAGCCTAATACCACGTATGGGAATGGTACCTCCTTGTTCTCTGATAAACAAGGGGCCAGACGATCGGGTAGCAGTCGTGGCTAAAAAGGCCCTGAGAGTGGTGACCGGACATAGAAAAGTATCTTGGAGAAGAGGAATAACTTTCCAAGGGGACCACCTATTTTGGGGGTTAACGGCCGAATCATATTGGCGAATTGTCGAGTCCCTTTTGTCTGATTCGATGAAGAAATCGTTTTCCGGTTCAATGTTCGAGTCTCTACGAGCTGCCAACTTCCTGTAGTCCACAAAGTTAGGGTTTTGGACATCCTTGAGTAATCTGACACAGTGAGTTTGGAATACTCGGGTCAGTTTGAGGAACGGGATCCGGATGGGACGGAGTTTCCACTCGAGGAGGAGAGGAAACCAACTGTTCTTGGGCAGTGAGGTGGTACTAAAGCCACTGCGCCCCGGAAGGAGCGCAGTCGGTGTTAAAGTTTTTAGAAGATTCACTGGGAGAGATAGGGAAATCTTCCTCTAATGGTTCCAATCCCGGGGTAATGCGTCCATGGCATGAGCCCGAGGGTCCAGGATTGGGGTCACATAACAAGGAAGTTTGTGATTGATCTGAGATGTGAATAGATCTACCTGGATGCCTGGAACGAACCTGAGTATCCACCGGAGTGAAATTCTGACTCCAGGGAACTCGTCCTGGATAGTGAGCCCGTTCTCACATCCTGGCCTCCCGCTAGGTGAGGTGCTGACAGGGACCAGTTCTTTTCTGTTGCCCAGACGAAGAAAGTGATCAGGATCTGATTCAGGTTGGGTGACTTGGATCCTCCCCTGTTTCCGTAGTGTACCTCGTCTGTGCTGTCTGACACTACTCTGATGTGGGTCGACCTCGGAGGAGTCTCTCTCTTCAGGGTCAAGAACACTGCCATGGCTTCGAGAACATTGATATGGGACTGTTTCATGGCTAGTGACCAAGAACCTGAAACATCTGATATTCGGAGAAATCCCCCCATCCACTTAGAGACACGGCTGAATGGAATGTCACTTGTGGAGGTGGGAATTGTAGAGGAACCGCTTTGGAGAGGTTCTTCGGTTCGGACCATGGGCGTAGTCTCATTTTCCCGACAGAGGGGATCTTCGAGACCTTGTCTTCTTATAAGTACTGTAGCTCTCTTTCTCCAAAATCGATTGATGGCTTTAGTTTGGCTTTTATTAGGAGATCTGTTACTGAAGTGAATTGGGAAAGGCCGAGGATACTTTCTAGGCTCTTTGGACACCTGTTTGTGCTTGAGAAATTCTTGATCTTGGAACCTATTCCTCTTACTTTTGGAAGGGAGAGACAACGTGTGCTTCGAAAGGTCCCACTGAATGGCTAACCATTCTAAGTGGCCTGATGGTCGTAGGCGAGACTTATGGAGATTGACCCGAAATCACAGTTTGTCGATCGATCGAAGTAATTCCTTCGTAGCTCTGTTGCCTTCTATGGCCGGCCGGGCCCAAATGAGCCAACCGGCCAGATAAGCAATGATCTGTATCTCTTGGTTCCTGAGTTGTTCTAACACTGCCTCTCCCAGTTTCGTGAATATCCTGGGATCAATGTTGAGGCCGAAGGGCATGTCTTGAACACAAAGGCTTTCCTGCTTAGGTGGAAACCCAGATAAGAAGAGAAGTTTCGAGCTATAGGTGCAAGCTAATAGCGGTCGGTAAGATCGACAGAGGTGGTGACGGTCCCACGGGGAAGTAAGGTCCGTACCTAAGAGATAGTCGTTTGATTGCTTTTTCTTGAGTAACCCTGTGGTGTACTCTTTCAGGACGGGAGTGTATTTCTAGGAGAAGGTCACTGGCGGTGGAGGAGGACCTTGAGGCCATTTTCATCTCAAACCGTTAGAGACTATGCTATGATCCCACAGACCGAGTCCAATGGTCACGAAAGTGGTAAAGTCTTCCTTCTACCGGGACCACCGCGTTGTGAGGTAGTGAATCTAGGTCCTTCCCTTCTCCGAGCCCCCTTTTTCCTAGGTCCGCCTTGATGTCGGGACTGTCTTCTACTCCTGTAGCTTCCTCTCTGGTGTCCATGAAAGGAGCCTGAGGGTTCGGATCTAGGGCTGCATGCAGGCAAAACATCCCAACGGAGTTGGGCTGTGTACCTGGGGAATCAGTGAGGTAGACCACCTGATGATGGGGGGTCAGATACAAAAGCGTCGAACCAGAGGAAGGCTGTGATGACGAGTGGGAAACCGACTATCGATTCCTGTCTGATAGAGGTCTCAGACAGAACGTACTTCCCACAACTGACCCGATCAGACCAACAAACGTGTAGGTCGAACTGGAAGGGCAGAGCCTGGAATTATCGTACCCCCCAGGCTGACAACATCTTGGTCCAGACAGATCGGGCCTGCCCTTTAGGAAATAATACCGTTACCTTCGGTACCTTGTCTAAGCTAACCAAGGCAATCTCTTTCAATCGAACGAATCCGTTGAATGGGAATTCTAGTACCTGGAAGTAAAATCTAGGTCCCCCAGAGGGAGGACGTCTATGCCCTCCAGATTTATGGTACCACCTATATCCGAGTTCCTGAACGGCACTGACTCACCCCCATACCTTAGAGCTCGTCATAGCCCCTTGGATTTCCTTAGAATGTGTTGCTTTTAGCCGTCACAGTTTATGCAGGGTAACATGAACATTAGGATCCTTTAATGGTCCTAGGTCGGTGACGTAGGTAATTGCAAAGCTGAAGGCTCAAAACTCATCCCCACATACCTGCCCGTCCATGGGGTCGTTGTCCAACCTTAGAGAGGACACTCCGAGGAGATAGGGACCTCTAGATGGATCATTCCTTCCCAACTTCGATACCCAAGGGTGGAGAGCCTCTCTTGCAGGCCAGAGAGAATCATCATCATCCTGATGGGAACCATGCAGGCGAACCTTCTGTAACACAAAGGGGACATAAGTCTGGATGTTCCTTGAACTTTGGTTAGCGATCCTATTCACAGGCTGGGATCAGCTGTATTACTCTTAAAAAGCAATTTTAAAGACAAGTTATTTAATGTATTATCTTCTGGGGTATAGTGCGACACTTGTATTCATGAAATGTGACACTGTTGGCGCATTCGCCACTGGGTGGAAATTTATTTCTATATGAACACTATGTTGTATGGATATTTATCCATATCTAGACATAGTTAGAATTGACTATGCATAAATATAGGCATAATTAATGTATTTCTATTTGAACACTATGTTGTATGGATATTTAGCCATATTTAGACAGTTAGGATTGAATATGCATACATATAGGCATAATTAATTTAATTCTATTTGAACACGATGTTGTATGGATATTTATCCATATTTATACATAGTTAGAATTAAATACATGCATAAATATAGGCATAGTTACGTTCATAAATAATAATTTTTTTTTTTTTTTTTTTTTTTTTTTTTTTTTTTTTTAAATCCTTCCCTTTACAGGTAAAACAAAAGATTGGCCACCCGTGGTCTGAGTGATCTCCGACTGTACCGGATCTCCGGTAACCATCCCCGGTACAAACAAAGGTCCGTCATAGTGACAACGTGAACCAGAGGAAATCTAATATTAACCTCAATGCTGACCGCCTGTACGATATCCGGTTAAGCCGGAGATTCGATGAAAAAGAATCGTAATGACGATATTGTGATTATTCATGAAAAAGGGTTCATACCCTGATTCTGATCGTCTGATTGATCTCAGTTTGTACCGGAGAACCAGTGACAAAGGTCCGGCAACGTGAAAACGTGATCCTCACCGGTACGATAACATTCTCTAAAACTGAATGTCTGTGTTATCTCCAGTGAAGCCGGATATTCGATGAAAAAGGGACCGTAATAATGAAACTGTGAAACCCTCATCGGTATCACATTGTTAACTCCGGTTCTGGACGTCTGCTTGATCTCTGTTTGTATGGGAGATCCGGTAGCAAAGGCTAGTCCCCGTGAGATCGTGACCGTCACCGGTACGATAACATTAACCTCAATGAATGTTTGAGTTATCTCCAGCGAAGCCGGAGATTCGATGAAAAAAGGGGCCGGAAAGGTGTAATTGAGATCAAACATGACAAAGGTTCGTGTGCAAAAAGGTCTCAGCCGGAGTCTGAGTGCCGGATTTCACCGTTGCACTCCAAATATCTGACTAGTTCTCACCCAATGAGTATCCATTATAGCGGCGTATAACTCAAGGCGGAGCTAAACATAACTCAAGGCGGAGCTAAACATAACTCAAGGCGGAGCTAAGGGTGTCGGTATAAATCGAACCCAATTAATGACTCATACACCAACGTTCCTACTAATAGTGTTAGCTATATTAACAGTAACCACATCAATAAAACGTGTATAACATTAAACGTACTATCATCAACTCTGATAATAAGAGGAGGCCTGAATAACTCGTGAACGTATAAAAACGGAGAACGGGAAAATCACCTCCCTTACTCGAGCTAATAAACGAGCACCCTATGTTCTCACTCTCAAGGTTACATAATAAAAGCTAACATCACACAATAATATAAGGAAAGTAAAATAAAACTGATTGTTTTTATTTTATTTTTATCTTTTCCTTTTACTTTTCCATTTTTAGTCATTGTAATAACCAAAAAACGAAGAATAACGACAACGTAACCAATAAATAAGGATATAGTCTAAATCGAGCCTTCCTGGGGCGAGTACAAACTAACAGACTAACAGACTAAATCGCAAACGTTTAAATCGCTATTCGGCCAAAACCATTGTTGGCACTATAATATCCAAATGTTTGTATATTTGTAATTTACCTAATGTCTGTTAATGACATAAGGATAAATAACTTAAAGCAATCTGCCGACCTGCGAGGGTCGGGGAAGCAGTGACATGCCCTTAAAATAAATATAAACAACAGCCTTAGCTAAAGGCAAGGCAAATATAAGTGTTAAGTGTATGGGCGACCTCCGGTGACGCCGGAGGATAATGAGATACCCTGAATAATTCAATTGTGGCTAATAATTCAATTGTGAAGATATAAAAGCCAAGCCGCAGCTAAAGGCTAAGGCTTAGATCATAGCAAAGCGTATTTACAAACTCCGGTGAGGCCGGAGGGAGAAGAAAGGTCCTGAATAATTATTGTGAATAAAAACACAATTGTAATAACAATGGCTATTGTGGATATGGCCGTGGCCTGAGACCGCAGTAAGGGCCACCGGAGGGTCGTATCTAAACAATATGAAGCCCGTCCCATGTAGTAAACAATATATAAATATAACAATAGAACGAAAGTCATTGAGAATCCCTCAAGCCGGAGTAGAACTCAAGGCGGAGTGGAAAACGTTCATAAACTACTCCCGAGCCGTAACGGGGAGAGGACGAACACGGACCAAAATAACGCTAACAATTGAAAAGTCACGAAAAATAAATAACTCGTAAGTTATCATCCACCCCGAGGGGGAGAGGTGAGGGAGGGAGAACCCGTTGAACGCACAAAACGGAAAACGGGAAATCCGCTCAACCACCAGAGCAAAGAAAGAAAACGAGAGAAAGGGGTAACTCGTGACTGCGAACAGAAAACGGGGACCCCAATCTCTCGCTCTCTTGGACACAAAAACAGGACTAAAAATCACACAACACTATTATAAACGTATAAAATAAAAATGTACATCCATATAACACTACGATCGAAGAATAGCATCTGCTAAAACTTTAAATAAATAGCACAGTCGAGTGACGAACGCCTCGGAGGGGCGGGCACTAAACAAATACAAAGCTAAATCGCTATCTCGTTCGTAGGCTGGACTTGCTAGCAAAAAGTACCATGAGCATAAAAACAAAAAAAAAAAAAATAAAAATAAAAATAATAACGGTTCTAAAGGCATAAGGCCAGGGACTTAACCAAGAACCTAAGTGACAGAGTACTAAACGGGCAGACAAAGATGAATTCCCAACAAGTGAACAAACAATGGCCGCCATGAAAGGCCAGACGGGAATAATAAAACAGACTATACTGGATATAAAACAAAAGCCCGGTACAATAAAATACTGTCAAAACAAACTATGGTACTTAACATTGGAATGTGTGAAGATGAAGCTTCGGACATGACAAAATAAATCCACGATAGATAAAAAAGACCGAGAGCACAACAAAACAAATCAACACTTAGTATTCCAAAAAGAAGGATGATGTTCAGATGGTGCTCGCGTCGTGACGTGGGTGGTGCGGCGATGGGGGTGTGTCTAGGGCCGTTGTATCGGCCCATCCCTTTGACGAAGGAATTAACTAAATGGAAGACAACCTGTGAATAGTGGATTTCACGCGCCTTTGCTTTATACACGACACCCAAAAGGTGCTCGCGCGAGGGTTGTAACCTCAGCATTCCATGCTTTTATCTTTCTCTGGTATAATTGGAAGGTTTTATCAGAAAAGACATACAAGAAGGACTTTTCACCCGGCGCCACAGATCGACCCAGAAATAAGTATACATGGGTAAGAGTGGCAAATGGAAGAGTAGTAGAAAGGGCATTAATGGATTATGTGTTGATAACTAAAAGAATGTTTGGAAGATTGAAAGACGTGCACGTGTTTAGGGGTATGGCTAACGGTATGTCATCCTTTTTTGGTGGAAGGAAAATTAGTTGTAGCAAAAGAGTGGGGGAATTGAGTAGGTGGATGTAAAAGGGAGCTAGTGAGGGTTGAAGAGCTAATAAAACCAGGGGTAAAAAGTAAATATCAGGAAAGGTTGAAAATAGTATATGACGAGGTGAGAGTAAGAGAAACTGGTAATTTAGAGGAGTGGTGGAAGTTAGCAAAAGAAAATTTTGTTGGGATTGCAAGTGATGTATGTGGCAAGAAGGTTGTTGGAGGCAGCATGAGGAAGAGTAGTGAATGGTGGAATGAAGGAGTGAAGTTAAAAGTGGAAGAGAAAAAGAGGGCTTTTGAAGAATGGCTGCAGAGTAATAGTATAGAGAAGTATGAAATATATTGAGAGAAAAATGTGGAAGTAAAGCGCAAGCTACGTGAGGCAAAGAGGGCAGCTGACCTGAGGTGGGGTCAGGGACTGGGTCAGTCATATGAAGAGAATAAGAAGAAGTTTTGGAAAGAAGTGAAGAGAGTAAGGAAGGCTGGCGCAAGAATTGAAGAGACAGTGAAAGATGGAAATGGAAGGTTGTTAAAAGGAGAGGAGGCAAGGAAAAGGTGGGCGGAATATTTTGAAAGTTTGCTGAATGTTGAGGATAATAGGGAGGCAGATATAATTGCTGTTGCAGGTGTTGAGGTGCCAGTGATGGGAGATGAGAATGAGAGAGAGATTACAATAGAGGAAGTGAGGAGAGCACTAGATGAAACGAGAGTAGGAAAAGCATCTGGTATGGATGGTGTGAAAGCTGAGATTGTTTAATGTGTGTTTTGTGTTGTCAATGGTACCAGTAGATTGGGTTTGTGCGTGTATTGTACCACTATATAAGGGTAAGGGAGATGTGCATGAGTGTTGTAATTCAAGAGGTACAGTATTAGTTTGTTGAGTGTAGTTGGAAAAGTGTATGGTAGAGTAATGATTAATAGGATTAAGGATAAAACAGAATGCAATTTTGGAAGTACAGGGTGGTTTTAGAAGAGGTAGGGGTTGTATGAATCAGATTTTTACAGTTAGGGAGATATGCGAGAAATATTTAGCAAAAGGTAAGGAGGTGTATGTTGCGTTTATGGATCTGGAGAAAGCATATGATAGATTTGATAGGGAAGCAATGTGGAATGTGATGAGGTTATATGGAGTTGGTGGAAGGTTGTTGCAAGCAGTGAAAAGTTTCTACAAAGGTAGTAAAGCATGTGTTAGAATAGGAAATGAAGTGAGCGATTGGTTTCCAGTGAGAGTGGGGCTGAGACAGGGATGTGTGATGTCGCCGTGGTTGTTTAACTTGTATGTTGGAGTGGTGAGAGAGGTGAATGCTAGAGTGCTTGGACGAGGATTAGAACTGGTAGACGAAAATGATCATGAATGGGAGGTAAATCAGTTGTTGTTTGCGGATGATACTGTACTGGTAGCAGACACAGAAGAGAAGCTTGACTGACTAGTGACAGAATTTGGAAGGGTGTGTGAGGGAAGGAAGTTGAGAGTTAATGTGGGTAAGAGTAAGGTTATGAGATGTACGAGAAGGGAAGGTGGTGCAAGGTTGAATGTCATGTTGAATGGAGAGTTACTTGAGGAGGTGGATCAGTTTAAGTACTTGGGGTCTGTTGTGGCAGCAAATGGTGGAGTGGAAGCAGATGTACGTCAAAGAGTGAAGGAAGGATGCAAAGTGTTGGGGGCAGTTAAGGGAGTAGTAAAAAATAGAGGGTTGGGCATGAATGTAAAGAGAGTTCTATATGAGAAAGTGATTGTACCAACTGTGATGTATGGATCTGAGTTGTGGGGAATGAAAGTGATGGAGAGACAGAAATTGAATGTGTTTGAGATGAAGTGTCTGAGGAGTATGGCTGGTGTATCTCGAGTAGATAGGGTTAGGAACGAAGTGGTGAGGGTGAGAACGGGTGTAAGAAATGAGTTAGCGGTTAGAGTGGATATGAATGTGTTGAGGTGGTTTGGCCATGTTGAGAGAATGGAAAATGGCTGTCTGCTAAAGAAGGTGATGAATGCAAGAGTTGATGGGAGAAGTACAAGAGGAAGGCCAAGGTTTGGGTGGATGGATGGTGTGAAGAAAGCTCTGGGTGATAGGAGGATAGATGTGAGGCAAGAGAGCGTGCTAGAAATAGGAATGAATGGCGAGCGATTGTGACGCAGTTCCGGTAGGCCCTGCTGCTTCCTCCGGTGCCTTAGATGACCGCGGAGGTAGCAGCAGTAGGGGATTCAGCATTATGAAGCTTCATCTGTGGTGGAATTGTGGGAGGTTGGGCTGTGGCACCCTAGCAGTACCAGCTGAACTCGGCTGAGTCCCTGGTTAGGCTGGAGGAACGTAGAGAGTAGTCCCCTTTTTGTTTTGTTTCTTTGTTGATGTCGGCTACCCCTCAAAATTGGGGGAAGTGCCTTGGTATATGGACGGAAACCTTAAGGTTTCCGTAGGTGAACCTGCAGAAGGATTATCTTGCCTGTGCGGCCCTTGGTTACAGACAGAGCTGTACTTGACGCCAGTCATGCGATGAGGAGGAAGAAGGGGAGGGAGTAGGAGGAAGGTAAATAGTTTCATGTGATCGCCGCAGAGACAGAGAGACAGTGTGTATGATTGGCTGCCTGACTGACTGACTGACTGACTGACTTACTCTAGCCTCTGGGAGGAGGGAATATTATCAATGATGCCCTCAGTTAGTTGCACAGGTAACATGGCGCTCTAGAGGAGGGAGTATCATTATCATCAGAGTGGACCCAGATGATACCCTCTGGTGCACCAAGAGTGAGGGAAAGAGAAGAGGTAGTGATGTTGGAGTAAGCCTAGTTTGCTACGTAATTCTCCTTGTGCTCGGGTGTGAGCCGCAGGACGACGGTTGGTCAGAGTTTGTTTGTCTCGTTCCTTTGGGAGATGTCGGTTCTTAACACATCTTGCTTGATCAGAAAGTTGGCATTTTTCTTCTCCTTGGGCTCAGTTGATGGACTGGGACCTTTGATAGGGAGAGCAGTCTGTAATTTTGGTTTGAAGGGGCAGTGTGAAGTCTCGAAGGCTCTGAAATAACTGTTGGTTGCATCGCCAGAGAGAAGGAAGTAGCGGCGATGCAGTCTGGTATGCTGGAGGTGTGTAGATGCCGGCCTTAGACATCGATTACTACTGTGTCTGTTGATGGTCGGAGAGAAGGATGGCCTTGGAGGGCCCACCATGCTGGCCAGTCTGTGGCGTGCTGTTATCGAAGCCACAAGCTCATATTTTATTTTTCCCAATTTAAACAACCTCTGGTGGATCGCTCACGGTCCGCCGCCACGTAGCTGAGAGTGCAGACATTGGGATCCAAAAGATGGTGAAGTATGCCTAGCAAGGACGAAGCCAGAGGAAACTAGGTGGGATCCAAAGCAGTCGACTTGCAAATAGATTGTCAGAACAGGTTAGAGGGGCGGAAGAGTAATGGAACCATCTAGTAGCTGGGTCCGTTGAAAGTTTCCCTCAGGATAGGTAAACTCTGGAGAGGTTGAGTTTCATCAAGTAAAGCAAATGATTAGAGGCCTTGGTGGTGCAATGCTGGTGTGGAGAAGGGTTCATGTCAACATAAGTTGAGTATGCATATATCAGGGGTAAGTCCAAGGTTAAGGTCCTGTGTCCCATGTGATACCTGGCCTCTAAACAGAGGTGAGATTGAGTAATGCCCCCAACACTTTGAAGATTGTAACAAAGGTAATGGAAAAGGGCATGCTCTGAATGGTGAGTGTATATTTTTGCAATTTCTTCAATTTTAGGTTAATGCATGTAATTTTGTTTGAATTTTGTTCTTGTTGAAAAAAATATTTAATTTAAAGTAATATACTAAGTACATTACAATATACAAAACCACATTTTAATAATTGTCTTTCTGGGTCGACCTGTGTTCGCCGGTGAAAAGGTCCTTCTTGTCACTTTTCTGATATGAATAACTTCCAAATATACCAGAGAAAGTTAAAGCATGGAATGCAGAGGTTACTACCCTCGCGCGAGCACCCCTTAGGGCGTCGTGTATAAAGAAAGGGCGTGTGAAAACCACTATTCACAGGTCGTTTTCCATTTAGAATATTCCATCGTCAATATAGGCTACACAAGAGGGGTGTGCCGTCACAGCAGTCTTAACCATACCCCTTTGCAAAATCTCTTTTTCTGTTTTCCCATGTGCATGTTGATTTTTTCTCTTTACAGAAATGCTGCAGGACATAAACCCAGCTTTATAAGTCAGCAATGCTCTTTGCACCTGAACACTGAAACACTAATTTGCTGATAGTTTACTGAATGTGCAAGTAATAGATACCAAGTTCATTACAATATACAAAACCCCATTCTATTAATTCTCTTTCTGTCTTCCCCTTGTTCATGTTGATTTTTTTGCAGAAATACTGAAGGACAACTTATCGTATATGTCAGCAATGCCCTTTGCGCTTAAATGCTGCGACACTAATTTGCTGCACACTTCCTGGATTCACAAGAAGAAAGCATGGACGTCATGCGAGGATTTTTTTTACCTTGTTTCAGTACTGATTCTTGCCAGAGGTTGAACACCACCTGCTGAATAAAGGGTTGAAGTTATAGGTCCTACTTACCAATGACAGTTCTCCTGGACATCAATCCTCCGTTGCAGTAACAAATCCTAATCCCAATGTGCAAGTGGTAATCTTTCCTCTGAGAAACACTGCCCTCATGCATCCTATGGACCAAAGGGTGATTAAGAATTTCAAGGCCCACAATAGCGAACGAGTGTTGGCGCGATTTCAAGCAGCCGTTAACGACTACCTTGACCTGAAATTAGCCATTATTAGGAAGAATTTGGATTGAAGACTGACTGTTGTCAAGGCATCTTTTGTTGTCGTCAGGCCCAAGACCATGAGTGGTTGCTGAAAACTTTTGGCCAGGGTGTGGAAAGGACTTGGCCAGCTTTACTCCTGATGATGCTTTCAAACATTGTCAAGATTGTGACTTTAACGAGGGAAGTGAATGTCAAAGGCTTTATGGAATAGGCCGAGAATGTCATCTTAGTTGTTTTGATGGCCATGCCTAGCAGATGACTGAGGAGGAGAAAATGGAGGACTTGGTCAATTTAGTGAAGTGAGGAAGAGGAGGAGGCGGATGATGAAACTGACTTGTAGGGTGAGTTATGTAATAATAAATTTTTTTTCTAAATATACAGATAGTTAACTGAATGGGTTGTGTAATAGTATGTTCAGTATTGTACATACTATGTTTACATATAATTGTATCTACAGGTATTATGTACTAATGAATATATTGGGAAGTTTTTCTACATGGTACATCTTGTCAGGTACATGTACCTGTATTATTGTATTTTACATGGTTATATTGCCCACACACCAAAAAGTAGGGGAAGAAAGACCAACTGCCTTCGACGCCAAAGCAGCGAGTGATTGATTTTGAGTGGAATGAGCTGGAAGGGATGCAGTTGCGAAATGGAATACAGCAATGATTCCGTGACCCTTTTTTTAGGATTTGCCCAGTGTCTGCCTTTGTGGTTGAGATCTGGTCAAGTGTGTACTGATTCCTGGTAATGGAATCTGGCTTGTCCACTTGCATACACAGCCTGGTAAATGTCCTAACTTGGTAATTTAGAGGAAGTAAATAGTAACAAGGTTTCTGTAGGTGAACATGCGGAAGGATCATTACTGATGGATGGCTCGACTGTGCTGCCCTCGGGCACACAAAGCAAGAGACAATTCTATTTGGTGCTAGCCTGGGCCTGTGGAGGAGGAGGAGAAGGAAGATAAATGGTTAGTTGTGCTGCCACAGAGAGAGAGAGAGAGAGAGAGAGAGAGAGAGAGAGAGGGGGGGGAGGTGGGGGGGGGGATATCTTCAATGATGATCTCAGTTGGTTGCACAGAGGTAACACAGTGCTCTAGAGGAGGGATTATTATGCCCTTAGGTGCACAGAGAGTGAGAGAAAAAAAGGGGGAGATATGGAGTGAGGCTTCTTTGCAACTTAATTCTCTGTGGTTGGATGCAAGCCGCAAGATGACTGTATGTCAGTGACTTGTCTTGTGATTTTATGGAAATGTCATGTCTTGACAAGTAGAGGTTGGAGAGATTGTCTTCTCCTGGCGCCCAGTTGCCAGATAGGGAGAGTATCCTGTAATTTAGGGTTGGTGAAGGGGCAGTGTGACATCTTGCAGGCTCTGAAGTCACTGTTGGTTGCATCACCAGAGAAGGAATTAGCCGCGCGCATTCTGGCATGCTGCAGGCGGGTAGATGTTTGCCTGAGTCGATGTTAATTACTACTGTCCCTGTAGTGATGGTTGGAGAGAAGAATGGTCATTGGGGAGAGCCCACTACGCTGACATGTCCGTGGCTGTGATGGAAGTCATGCATAGCCCATATATTTTTTTTTTAATTTTATCGACTTTTAATGGTGGTCTGCTGCAAAGTACCTGAGAGCAGAGTAGTTGGCATTCGAGAGATGAAGTGTGTCTGGCGAGGACGAAGCAAGAGGAAACTGAGATCCGAAGCAGTTGTGACAAGCAAGTAAATTGTCAGAATGGGTTATAGTGGAAAAGAGTAATTGAACGATCTAGTAGCTGGTTCCCTTGAAAGTTTCCCTCAGGATAGGTGGGATCCAGAGAGGTGTTTTATCCGGTAAAGCAAATGATTGAGTGCTTGATGGTGCAATGCTGATGTGGAGAAGGGTTCCATGTCATCATCAATGGAACATGGGTGTGTGTGTCGTAAGCTCAGTGTTAAGTTCCTGTGTCCCATTTGATCACAGGTCTCTAAATGGAGTGAACAGCAGTGAGTAAGTGCCCCACACATTGTGAAGATTCTAACAAGGGTAAGGGATAAGGGCATGCACTGAATGGAAAAGGTATGTTTTTTATTTCTTTGATTTTATTTGAATGCATGTAATTTTTAGAATTTTTTGTCGCTTGTTGAAAACAAATTTAATTTAGAGTAATAAATACTACATTCATTACAATATACAAAACCCCATTCTAATGATTGTGCCTTTTACTGTTTTCCCATGTGCATGTTGATTTTCTTTGCAGAAATGCTTTAGGACAACTTATTAAACCTGGCTTTATAACTCGGCAATGCCCGTTACACTGACGCTGCCATACAAAGTTGGTGCACGTTTACTGAATGCGCAAGAAAAAAGCCTGGGACCTTTGATAGGGAGAGCACTGTAATTTTGGTTTGAAGGGGCAGTGTAACGTCTCGAAGGTTCTGAAATAACTGTTGGTTGCATCGCCAGAGAGAAGGAAGTAGCGCCGACGCAGTCTGGTATGCTGGAGGTGTGTAGATGCTGGCCTTAGACGTCGATTACTACTTTCTATTGATGGTCGGAGAGAAGAATGGACTTGGAGGGCCCACCATGCTGGCCAATCTGTGGCGGGCTGTGATCGAAGCCACACTTGGCTCATATTTTATTTTTCCCAATTTAAACAACCTCTGGTGGATCGCTCATGATCTGCCGTCAAGTAGCTGAGAGTGCAGACATTGGGATCCAAAAGATGGTGAAGTATGCCTAGCAAAGACAAAGCCAGAGGAAACTGGGTGGGATCCGAGCAGTCGACTTGCAGATAGATTCCCAGAACAAGTTAGAGGGGCGGAAGAGTAATGGAACCATCTAGTAGCTGGTTCCCTCGAAAGTTTCCCTCAGGATAGGTAAAATCTGGAGAGATGAGTTTCATCAAGTAGAGCAAATGATTAGAGGCCTTGGTGGTGCAATGCTGATGTGAAGAAGGGTTCTTTTCAACATAAGTTGAGTATGCATATATCAGGGGTAAGTCCAAGGTTAAGTTCCTGTGTCCCATGTGATACCAGGCCTCTAAACGGAGGGAAGATTCAGTAGATGCCCCCCACACTTTGAAGATTGTAATAAAGGTAATAGAAAAGGGCATGCTCTGAATGGTGAGTGTATATTTTTGCAATTTCTTCAATTTTAGGTTAATGCATGTAATTTTGTTAGAATTTAGTTCTTGTTGAAAAAATATTTAATTTAAAGTAATATACTAAGTACATTACAATATACAAAACCACATTTTAATAATTGTCTTTCTGGGTCGACCTGTGTTCGCCGGTGAAAAGGTCCTTCTTGTCACTTTTCTGATATAAATAACTTTCAAATATACCAGAGAAAGTTAAAGCATGGAATGCAGAGGTTAGTACCCTCGCGCGAGCACCCCTAAGGGCGTCGTGTATAAAGAAAGGGTGTGTGAAAAAAAACTACACAGGTCGTTTTCCATTTAGAATATTCCTTCGTCAATATACACAAGACGGGTGTGCCGTCACAGCGGTCCTAACCATACCCCTTTGCAAAATCCCTTTCTGGGTCGAACCTGTGGCGCCGGGCGAAAAGTCCTTCTTGTATACCTTTTCTGATAAAAACCTTCCAATTATACCAGAGAAAGATAAAAGCATGGAATGCTGAGGTTACAACCCTCGCGCGAGCACCTTTTGGGTGTCGTGTATAAAGCAAAGGCGCGTGAAATCCACTATTCACAGGTTGTCTTCCATTTAGTTAATTCCTTCGCCAAAGGGATGGGCCGATACAGAGGCCCTAGACACATCCCCATCGCCGCACCACCCACGCCACGACGCGAGCGCCATCTGAACAACATCCTTCTTTTTGGAATTCAAAAGTGTTGAATGTTTTCGTTGTGCTCTCGGTCTTTTTTATCTATCGTGGATTTATTTTGTCATGTCCGAAGCTCCATCTTCACACATTCCAATGTTAAGTACCATAGTTTGTTTTGACAGTATTTTATTGTACCGGGCTTGTGTTTTATATCCAGTATAGTCTGTTTTATTATCCCCGTCTGGCCGTTCATGGCGGCCATTGTTTGTTCACTTGTTGGGGAATTCATCTTTATCTGCCCGTTTAGTACTCTGTCACTTAGGTTCTTGGTTAAGTCCCTGGCCTTATGCCTTTAGAACCGTTATTATTTTTATTTTTATTTTTTTGCTCATGGTACTTTTTGCAAGTAAGTCCAGCCTACGATCGAGATAGCGATTTAGCTTTGTTTTTGTTTAGTAACCGCCCGAGGCGTTCGTCACTCGACTCGGTTAAAGGAACAGTGCTATTTATTTTAAGTTTTAACGGATGCTATTCTTCGATCGTAGTATTATATGGATGTACATTTTTATTTTATACGTTTATAATAGTGTTTTGTGATTTTTAGTCCTGTTTTTGTGTCCAAGAGAGCGAGAGATTGGGGTCCCCGTTTTCTGTTCGCAGTCACGAGTTACCCCTTTCTCTCGTTTTCTTTCTTAGCTCCGGTGGGGGAGCGGATTTCCCGTTTTCCGTTTTGTGCGGTCAGCGGGTTCTCCCTCCCTCACCTCTCCCCCTCTGGGTGGATGATAACTTACGAGTTATTTATTTTTTCGTGACTTTTCAATTGTTAGCGTTATTTTGGTCCGTGTTTCGCCCTCTCCCCGTTACGGCTCGGGAGTAGTTATGAACGTTATCCACTCCGCCTTGAGTTATACTCCGCCACGAGGGATTCTCAATAACTTTCGTTCTATTGTTATATTTATATTGTTTACTACATGGGACGGGCTTCATATTGTTTAGATAAGACCCTCCGGTGGCCCTTACTTCGGTCTCAGGCCACGGCCATATCCACAATAGCCTTTGTTATTACAACTGTGTTGTTATTCACAATAATTATTCAGGACCTTTCTTCTCCCTCCGGCCTCACCGGAGATCGTAAATACGCTTTACTATAATCTAAGCTTTAGTCTTTAGCTACGACTTAGCTTTTTATCTTTCACAATTGAATTATTAGCCACAATTGAATTATTCAGGGCATCTCATTATCCTCCGGCGTCACCGGAGGTCGCCCAAACACTTAACACTTAAAGTTGCCTTAGCTAATTAGCTAAGGCTCCTTTATTCAGGACATTTCATTACGATCCGGCCTCACCGGAGCTCCGGCTTCACCGGAGGTCGCCCATACACTTCACACTTATATTTGCCTTGCCTTTAGCTAAGGCTGGTGTTTGTATTTATTTTAAGGGCATGTCACTGCTTCCCCGACCCTTGGAGGTCGGCGGATTACTTTAAGCTTATTATCCTTATGTCATTAACAGACATTGGGTGCATTACAAATATACAGACAATTGAATTTTAAAGTGCCAACAATGGTATGGGGCAGTATCAACTTAAAGTTAATAGTTAGTTGTTTGGTCAATGCAATATGGGTGCTTAGGTAATTCAGTGAGTGCCAGAACTCTAAAATAATAGGTTTTTATCCCTTATCAGAGTTTCAAGCATCACCAGACTCATGTCTCCTTTCTTTTACAGAAGGCCCGTTGTACTGCTGAAGGATGCTCTGCCTCGTTCAGCGACCCCGTTGGGCATGACCTCTGCCGGTCTCATGCCCACTGCTCCATTCCCTTTATCCAGGAACCGGGACAGGCCCAATACCCAGTGTGGTTCCCGGATTTGTGCTCGTTCTGTTACGAGTTGTCGTCAGTTCTGCTGAATGATGATGTAAGTGGGTTTTCCCTTTGTTCCTTATTTCTCGTTGGCAGACACTAATATAGACATGAATATGATATACACAGTATATTTAGGAGGGCAAACCCCCTCCTCCATCACTAATCACTGCAAATCTTACAGGCCGATGATGTCTCTCTTCGGTCAGCAAGGGCTACTCTTCGGCCGTGGGTGTCGGGCTTTGGCAGGAATGCCCCGTCTGGCGCTCCCTATCTCCTCGATGGGGATATGGCCTCCCGTCTCTTCCCAGGCTCGACTACTGCTGCAGTCTCTCCTGACCTTGCTGCCCCTTTAATTGAAGAAGTCAGGGCTACCATTTCCGTGGAGGACGAAACCCTCGTACCAATGGACATGGCTGGTCTGGATATAGACGTAGAACCCAGGGACGAGCAGGTAAGTGGTGCCGAGTTGGTGGAAACCCTTTTCTCTCCTACTCCCTCTTCTACCTCTTCCTTTCTAGGTTTTGATAACTCTAAGGCTTCCCCTCGGGATCCCTCTGCCTCCGTACGACCCAAGGTGAAGCCACTTCGAACTTATAAGACTTCAGCTTTGCCAGTATCAACGTCACCGGTCCCCGGACCCTCGACAGCTCCTGATATTCATATTGCTCCTCGTAAAACCACTACTCCTAAGAAGTCTAAGTCTACCAAATCCAAGAAAAAACCAACGGGTGACTTTCAGGTACCCTGGGCTGATCTCCTCCCCATCCAACTGATCAAAGGATTGGTCAGGGATCAAGTTCAACATCACTCTGGTGCAATAACAGAGATTAAGGATATGATGGCTACTCTGATCCGCGCCGGAACTCAGTTCCCTCCCCCTTCTGCCCCAGACGCATCGAAGCTGCCGCCCTTCGATAAAAACAATCCTTGGCGGTTTGCTTTGCATGCTCCATTCGTAGATGGCTCCCTAACTCTGGAGGGCATGGGCACCCGCCCTCTAGAGGACCTGGAGTTCTATCCCCCTGGCCTAGCATTCCCGTTCAATGGTTTTGTACGGTTAAAGGAACATGCATTGGTCCGTATGGACAAGGTACCGAAGGAAACGGTCATATTTCCAAAAGAGCAGGCCCAGGCTATCTGGGCCAGAACACTATCAGAGTGGGGGTGTATTAACTCAAAGCTCACCCCTCACAAGGGTTCCTACACTATTTTTACGACAGCGGCCTCCATCTCTTTGCCGCTCATAGACAAAGTCACAGAGCTGACTATACAGGCCATCAAAGAAGGCTCTTCCATGCCGGCTCTCAAGGAGACGGACCCCACCTCTTTGCTTATTCCGGGTTCCTCGGCAGCCTGGGATGCTGCGGCCTCTACCTTCACGGTGGGGAAACTAGACCCGGACTGTGCCTCTACTCTTTTCTCTGAGAAGCTTCCCAGATTAATAGAGAGTCTTCTCAAAACTGAGTTCGAGACCCGTACTAGACTTGCTAGGTCCCTCCAATCCATCACCTCCATGGAGTCCCTTGCATCTCTTTACCCAGAGGAAACGCTGTTCAGAGTCGCCACAAAGAACCAGCTGCTATCCTACCAAATAGATCTCCATGACTTCTGGTCAGCACGGGTTAGTTGCAGGAAGTTCGTTCTGTCGGAGGCCACCATCAGGCATGAGCCGAACAGACTGATAGCTTCCTCCTGCTGGGGTAAGACCCTCTTCCCTCAGACCGAGGTGGATAAGGTTCTTCAGGACGCAGCGAGGGCAAACCAGAATTTGCAGGTAAGGTGGGGTCTCTCAGCCAAAAAGAGGTTCGAACCCCAGAGACACACATTCTTCAAGAAGAAGCTGAGGTTTAGTCCTTACAAAGCGGCCCGGGGTACCTCGTCCCCACAGCCTTCCGCGGCCTCGACTTCTCGACAACAGGCGCCTCCTCAGCAGGTAGTCTACCTCGCTGCTCCCCCTGGTACACAGCCCAACCCCTCTTGGATGCCCTCACCTGCATACAACCCTGCCTACGAACCCTCCGGTTCCTTTCGTGGATACCAAAGAGGGAGTTCCAGAGGTAGAGGACAGTTCCGCCAACGCGGCGGGCCCAGAGCAAGGGGTTCCCGTGGAGGGAGGGGCCCTAAGTTCACTCCCTCCCAATGATGTGATGCCGGTAGGAGGGAGACTTTATCACTTCCGGGATCATTGGACCTTCAGTCCATGGGCTCACAGCATAATATCAAGGGGCTTGGGTTGGAAATGGTCACAGGGATCCCCTCCTCCACCGGTGACCTTCTTCCAGAGACCCACTCCCATCCTGGAAGAGTACACTGCGGAGTTACTCAAGAAGAGAGCAATCAAGCGGGTTCGATCCCTGAAGTTCCAAGGCCGCCTGTTTACAGTCCCGAAGAAAGACTCGTCGGCGTTGAGGGTAGTTCTGGACTTGTCGAAGCTCAACTCTTACATCCTTTGCGACAAGTTCCGTATGCTGACTATCTCTCAGGTACGGACCTTACTTCCCCGTGGGGCCGTCACCACCTCTATCGATCTTACCGACGCCTATTATCATGTCCCAGTAGCTCGAAACTTCTCTCCTTATCTAGGCTTCCGTCTCGGCAAGAGAGCCTTCGCATTCAAAGTCATGCCCTTCGGTCTCAGCATTGCCCCCAGGGTATTCACGAAACTGGGGGAGACGGTGCTCGAGCAACTCAGACACCAAGGGATACAAATCGTCGCCTATCTGGACGATTGGCTCATTTGGGCCCAGTCGCACCAGGAATGCAAAAGAGCTACGTCGAAGGTACTCCATTTTCTCTCCAAACTGGGCTTCCAAGTCAACCTCCGGAAGTCCCGCCTACAACCATCAAGCCTCTTCGAATGGTTAGGCATCCGTTGGGACCTCTCAAAGCACAAGCTCTCCCTTCCTCCCAAGAAGGTGAGGGAGATAGCTTCCAAGGTCAGGAACTTTCTCAAACACAAACAGGTGTCCAGAAGAGCTTTAGAACGAGTCCTCGGCCTACTCCAGTTTGCCTCACTGACCGATCTCCTATTAAAAGCCAAACTCAAAGACATCAATCGAGTTTGGAGAAAGAGGGCGACAATACCTTTAAGAGACAAGACCTCGAAGATCCCCTCTGTCTTGAAAATGAGACTACGACCATGGTCCGGTCGGAAGAACCTCTCCAAGTCAGTTCCTCTACAGTTCCCCTCTCCACAAGTGACAATTCATACCGACGCGTCTCTGAGTGGTTGGGGGGGTTACTCCCAACATCAGATGTGTCAGGGCTCTTGGTCACCCGCCATGAGACAGTTCCATATCAATGTTCTCGAAGCCATGGCGGTGTTCTTGACCCTGAAGAGAATCTCCCCTCCGAGGTCGACCCACATCAGAGTAGTCTCAGACAGTACGGCCGTAGTCCACTGCCTCAACAGGGGGGGGTCCAAATCACCCAACCTGAATCAGATCCTAGTCACTATCTTCACCTTGGCAGCCGACAAAGACTGGTTCCTGTCAGCAACTCACCTAGCAGGAGTCCAGAATGTGATAGCAGACGCATTATCCAGGACGAGCCCACTGGAATCGGAGTGGTCCCTGGACATGCACTCCTTCCGGTGGATACTCAGGCTGGTTCCAGGTCTCCAGGTAGATCTATTCGCGACCCGACTCAATCACAAACTCCCGTGTTATGTGACACCGAACCTGGACCCTCAGGCTTATGCCATGGACGCATTAACCCTGGATTGGAACCATTGGCAGAAGATCTTCTTATTCCCTCCAGTGAATCTTCTACTGAAAGTCTTGCACAAACTCCGCTCCTTCAACGGGGTAGTAGCTTTAGTGGCACCTCACTGGCCAAAGAGCAGTTGGTTTCCTCTCCTCCTCGAGTTGAAACTCCGTCCCTTCCGGATCCCATTCCCCAAACTGACCCAGGTGGTCCAAACACGGACTGTGTCAGATTCCTCAAGGATAGCCAAAACCCTAACTTTGTGGATTTCATGAAGTTTGCGGCACGTAGGGACGCAAACATCGACCCAGATAATGTCCTCTTTATAGAATCAGACAAAAGGGACTCAACGATTCGCCAATATGATTCGGCGGTTAAGAAACTAGCGGATTTCTTAAGGACTTCAGACCATTCGGTTATGACTCCTAATTTAGCCATCTCCTTCTTTAGGTCCATTTTTGACAAAGGCCTAGCAGCTAGCACTATAACCACCATTAAGTCAGCTCTGAGGAAAGTCTTCCTGGTTGGGTTTAACATTAACCTGGCGGAGTCTTATTTCTCATCTATTCCAAAAGCATGTGCTAGGCTTCGACCTTCGGTCCGTCCTCAAAAGGTCTCTTGGTCTCTAAATGATGTCCTCAAACTGGCCTCCGACACGGACAACGAATCCTGCTCTTATATCACTCTTCTTAGGAAGACTTTATTTCTAACAGCTTTGGCCTCGGGTTCCAGAATCTCAGAACTAGCAGCTCTCTCACGAAACTCAGAGAACATGGATTTCCTCCCTTCAGGTGAGGTACTTCTTTCACCAGACAGGGCGTTCCTAGCTAAGAACGAGGACCCCCAAAATAGGTGGTCCCCTTGGAAGATTATTCCTCTTCTCCAAGATACTTCTCTATGTCCGGTCACCACTCTCAGGGCCTTTTTAGCCAGGACTGCTACCCAATCGTCTGGCCCCTTGTTTATCAGAGAACAAGGAGGTACCATTTCCATACGTGGCATTAGGCAACAGATCCTATACTTCATTAAACAAGCCAATCCGGGTTCATTTCCCCATGCTCATGATATCCGATCGATAGCTACCTCCATCAACTATTTCCAGAATATGGACTTTGATAACCTTAAGAAGTACACGGGTTGGAAATCTCCTATGGTCTTCAAACGCCACTATCTAAAGAACTTACAGGCTCTTAAATATCCAACGGTTGCAGCTGGGAGCCTTATCTCTCCCCATTGATCTTTTGTTCTTCCTTTCATCCATCTCTTCTCTTCTCCCTCCTACCCGCCACTCGCACCACGACGCCGCTTCCTTGGTGGTTCGTTAGCCCTAAGTGTATTACATATTACAGTAGGTTAATATGATTGTAACTATTATTGTTTTCCCTTGTTATTAAGTTGGGATATTCTTAGCCATGTCAGTTTTGTTGCATGTTTTCCTCTGATACTCAGAGGTTTCCTTGTTATCACTATGCCCTGTGGCTAGTTTATATTTTATGCCTACTTACCTGAATTATATATGATTTTCTTTACATGGTGTTGTTTCTCTCCCCTTATTAAATTAGTAGTTATTGTTGGGCTTGGAAGGCATTCTCTGGTACATTTTCGCCCGGCGCCACAGGTTCGACCCAGAAAAGGGATTTTGACGAAGGAAAAATCTATTTCTGGGGAGAGACCTGTGGCGCCCGGCGAAACCCTTCCCCTTATTTTACACGATCCCACCCTTTCCTTTCCAAGCCATCATGGTCAATACAGAAGGATGTTGTTCAGATGGCGCTCGCGTCGTGGCGTGGGTGGTGCGGCGATGGGGATGTGTCTAGGGCCTCTGTATCGGCCCATCCCTTTGGCGAAGGAATTAACTAAATGGAAGACAACCTGTGAATAGTGGATTTCACGCGCCTTTGCTTTATACACGACACCCAAAAGGTGCTCGCGCGAGGGTTGTAACCTCAGCATTCCATGCTTTTATCTTTCTCTGGTATAATTGGAAGGTTTTTATCAGAAAAGGTATACAAGAAGGACTTTTCGCCGGGCGCCACAGGTCTCTCCCCAGAAATAGATTTTTCCTTCGTCAAAATCCCTTTTTTCTGTCTTCCCCATGTGCATGTTGATTTTTTCTTTTACAGAAATGATGCAGGACATAATCCCAGCTTTATAAGTCAGCAATGCCCTTTGCACTTGAATGCTGAAACACTAATTTGCTGATAGTTTACTGGATGCGCAAGTAATAGATACTAAGTACATTACAATATACAAAACCCCATTCTATTAATTGTCTCTTTCTGTCTTCCCCATGTGCATGTTGATTTTTTTTGCAGAAATGCTGGAGGACAACTTATGTATGTCAGCAATGCCCTTTGCGCTTAAACGCTGCGACACTAATTTGCTGCACATTTATTGGATGCATTAGAAGAAAGCATGGACGTCATGCAAGGATTTTCTTGCCCTTGTTTCAGTACTGATTCTTGCCAGAGGTTGAACACCACCTGCTGAACAAAGGGTTGAAGTATCCACTAACAGTTCTCCTGGACATCTCTCCTCCATTGCTGTAACAAATCCTAATCCCAATGTGCAAGTGGTAATCTTTCCTCTGTGCAACACTGCCCTCATGCATCCTATGGACCAAAGGGTGATTAAGAATTTCAAGGCCCACTATACCGAACGAGTGTTGGCGTGACTTCAAGCAGCCGTGAAGGACTACCCTGACCTGAACTTAGCCATTATTAGGAAGAATTTGCATTGAAGACTTAAACTGCTGCAAAGTACCTGAGAGCAGAGTAGTTGGCATTCGAAAGATGAAGTGTGTCTGGCGAGGATGAAGCAAGAGGACACTGAGATCCAAAGCAGTAGTGAAATGCAAATAAATTGTCAGAATGGGTTACAGTGGAAAAGAGTAATCGACCCATCTTGTAGCTGGTTCCCTTGAAAGTTTCCCTTAGGGTAGGTGGGATCCAGAGAGGTGAGTTTTATCCGGTAAAGCAAATGATTAGAGGGCTTGATGGTGCAATGCTTATGTACAGAAGGGTTCCATGTCAACATCAATGGAACATGGGTGTGTGTGTGTCGTAAGCTCAGGGTTAAGTTCCTGTGAACAAGAGTGAGTAGGTGCCCCACACAGTGTGAAGATTGTAACAAAGGTAAGGGATAAGGGCATGCACTGAATGGAAAAGGTATGATTTTTATTTCTCTGGTTTTACTTAAATGTAGGTAATTTTTAGAATTTTTTGTCCCTTGCTGAGAAAAATTTAATTTAGAGTAATAAATACTACATACATTACAATATAGAAAACCCCCTTCTAATAATTGTGCCTTTTTCTGTTTTCCCATGTGCATGTTGATTTTTTTTCAGAAATGCTTCAGGACAAGTTATTAAACCTGGCTTTATAACTCAGCAATGCCCTTAACGCTGCAACACAAATTTGGTGCACGGTTACTGAATGCGCAAGAAAAAAGCTTGGATGTCGTGCGAAGAAATCTTGATCTGGTTTCAATGCTGTTTCTTTCTGGAGGTTGAGAGCTACCTGCTGAATAAAGAGTTGGAGTTCAAGGGCCTACTTACCGCTGACAGTTCTCCTAGACATCCATTCTCTGTTGCCGTAACAAATCTTAATGTGCAAGTGGTGTTCTTTCCTCCAAGTAAGCACCAATGCCCCCATGCAACCTACGGACAAGTGGGTGATTTAAGAATTTCAAGGCCCACTACAGCGGATGAGTGATGACGAGACTTCAAGAAGCCTTGAATGACTACCCTGACCTGAACTTGGGTCGCTATTAGGAGGGAGTCGAGTTCGAAGACTTTGACTGTTGTCAATGAATGTTTTGTAGTCGTCAGTCCCAAGACCATGAGTGGTTGCTGGAAATTTCTGCAGCCAGGGTGTGGGAAGGACTTGGCCAACTTTACTCCTGATGATGCTTTCAAACACTGTTAAGATTGTGACTTTAACGAGGAAAGTGGAAGTTAAAGACTTCATGAAATAGGCTGAATACGACTGCTTAGTTGTTTGATGGCCATGACTAGGATCAGACTAAGTAGTAAGTGGCTGATTTTGTCTGTTAAGCAAGTGGGGAAGAGGCGGCAGCCAATGAACTTTATATGGAGGGCAAGTTATGTAATATTTAAACTTTTTTTAGTCGAGTAATAGTATGTTCAGTATTGTACATACTATGTTAACATATATTCATACCCATTGTTATTATATACTAATTAATATATTTTTTTAATTTTCGACACGTTGTCATACATTAACCTGTACTAGTGTATTCTAAGTTATGTTGCCCACATACCAAACAGTAGTTGTGATACCGCAGGAGCGTTGGATAGATTTTGAGTGAAATGAACTGGAAGGGATGCTGTTGCGGAATGGAATAGGGTAATGAATCCGTGCCCTTATTAGGATGGGCCCGGTGTCTTCTTTTGAGGGGTAGGGGTGGTCAAGTGGGTGACAATTCCTGGCAATTGGATCTGGCTTGTACACTCATTTGGACAGGCTGGAAAAATGTCCAAACTTGATGATTTAGATGGAGTAAACCTTAAGGTTTCTGTAGGTGAGCCTGCAGAAGGATTATCACTGATGAATATCTTGCCTGCGCTGCCCTTGGGTACAGACAGAGCTGTACTTGACTCTAGTCATGCGATGAGGAGGAAGAAAGGGAGGGAGGAGGAGGAAGGTAAATAGTTTCATGTGATCCCTGCAGAGACAGAGAGAGACTGTGTGTGACTGACTGACTGACTGACTCTTTGGCCTCTGGGAGGGAATATTATCAATGATGCCCTCGGTTAGTTGCACAGAGGTAACATGGGGCTCTAGAGGAGGGAGTATCATTATCATCAGTGGACCTAGATGATACCCTCTGGTGCACCAAGAGTGAGAGAGAGAGAGAAGAGGTAGTTATGTTGGAGTAAGCCTAGTTTGCTACGTAATTCTCCTCTTGCTTGGATGTGAGCCGCAGGACGACGGTTGGTTGGAGTTTGCTTGTCTCTCGTCATCTTGAAGATGTCGGTTCTTAACATATCTGGCTTGATCAACACATCTTGCTTGATCTGAGGGTTGGCAAGTGTCTTCTCCTGGGACTCAGTTGATGGACTGGGCCCCTTTGATAGGGAGAGTAGTCTGTAATTTTTGTTTGAAGGGGCAGTGTGACGTCTCTAAGGATTTTGAAATTAGTGTTGGTTGTATCGCCAGAGGTAGGGAAGTAGCGGCGACGCAGTCTGGTATGCTGGAGGCGTGTAGATGCTGGCCTTAGACGTCGATTACCACTGTGGGTATTGATGGTTGGAGAGAAGAATGGCCGGGGGGGGGGGGGGGGGGGGGTTTGCTGTGATTGAAGCCACACTTGGCTAATATTTTAATTTTCCCAATTTAAACAACCTCTGGTGGATCGCTCATTGTCCACCGCCAAGTAGCTGAGAGTGCAGACATTGGGATCCAAAAGATGGTGAAGTATGCCTAGCAAGGATAAAGCCAGAGGAAACTTTGTGGGATCCGAAGCATTCGACTTGCAAATAGATTGTCAGAACAGGTTAGAGGGGCGGAAGAGTAATGGAACAATCTAGTAGCTGGTTCCCTCAAAAGTTTCCCTCAGGATGGGTAAAATCTTGAGAGGCGAGTTTCATCAAGTAAAGCAAATGATTAGAGGCCTTTGTGGTGCAATGCTGATGTGGAGAAGGGTTCATGTCAACATAAGTAGAGTATGCATATATCAGGGGTAAGTCCAAGGTTAAGTTCCTGTGTCCCATGTGATACCAGGCCTCTAAACGGAGGGAAGATTGAGTAGATGCCCCACACATTTTGAAGATTGTAACAAAGGTAATGGAAAAGGGCATGCTCTGAATGGGAAGTGTATATTTTTGTAATTTCTCCAATTTTAGGTTGAAGCATGTAAATTTGTTAGAATTTTGTTCTTGTTGAAAAAATATTTAATTTAAAGTAATATACTAAGTACATTACAATATACAAAACCACATTTTAATAATTGTCTTTCTGGGTCGACCTGTGTTCGCCGGTGAAAAGGTCCTTCTTGTCACTTTTCTGATATAAATAGCTTCCAAATATACCGGAGAAAGTTAAAGCATGGAATGCAGAGGTTACTACCCTCGCGCGAGCACCCCTAAGGGCGTCGTGTATAAAGAAAGGACGTGTGAAAACCACTATTCACAGGTCGTTTTCCATTTAGAATAATCCTTCGTCAATATACACGAGGGGTGTGCCGTCATAGCGGTCCTAACCATACCCCTTTGCAAAATCCCTTTTTCTGTCTTCCCCATGTGCATGTTGATTTTTTCTTTTTACAGAAATGCTGCAGGACATAAACTCAGCTTTATAAGTCAGCAATGCCCTTTGCACCTGAATGTTGAAACACTAATTTGCTGATAGTTTACTGGATGCGCAAGTAATAGATACTAAGTACATCACAATATACAAAACCCCATTCTATTAATTGTCTTTTTCTGTCTTCCCCATGTGCATGTTGATTTTTTTTTGCAGAAATGCTGGAGGATAACTTATCGTATGTTAGCAATGCTCTTTGCACTTAAACGCTGCGACACTAATTTGCTGCACATTAACTTGATGCACAAGAAGAAAGCATGGACCTCATGTGAGGGTTTTCTTGACCTTGTTTCAGTACTGATTCTTGCCAGAGGTTGAAGACCATCTGCTGAACAAAGGGTTGAAGTATCCACTAACAGTTCTCCTGGACATCTCTCCTCCATTGCTGTAACAAATCCTAATCCCAATGTGCAAGTGGTAATCTTTTCTCTGAGCAACACTGCCCTCATGCAACCTATGGACCAAAGGGTGATTAAGAATTTCAAGGCCCACTATAGCGAACGAGTGTTGGCGCGACTTCAAGCAGCCGTGAAGGACTACCCTGACCTGAACTTAGCCATTCTTAGGAAGAATTTGGATTGAAGACTTAAACTGTTGTCAAGGTATCTTTGGGTTTTCAAGGTATCTTTGGTTGTCATCAGGCCCAAGACCATGAGTGGTTGCTGGAAACTTCTGTGGCCTTGGTGTGGAAAGGACTTGACCAGCTTTACTCCTGATGATGCTTTCATACTCTGTCAAGATTGTGACTTTAATGAGGAAAGTGAAAGTCAAAGGCTTTATGGAATAGGCCGAGAAAGTCTTCCTAGTTGTTTTGATGGCCATGACTAGCAGACAACTGGGGAGAAAATGAAGGACTTTGTCAAATTATTAAAGTGAGGAAGAGGAGGAGGCTGATGATGAAACTGACTTGTAGGGTGAGTTATGTAATAATAAACTTTTTTTTCCAAATACACAGATAGTTAACTGAATGGGTTGTGTAATACTGTAGTATGTTCAGTATTGTACATACTATGTTTACATATAATTGTATCTACAGGTATTATGTATTAATGAATATATTGTGAAGTATTTCTACACCGTACATCTTGTCAAGTACATGTACCTGTATTATTGTATTTTACATGGTTATTATTTTGCCCATACACCAAACAGAAGTAGCGGAAGAAAGACTTAACTGCCTTCGACGCCGAAACAGATAGTGATCGATTTTGAGTGGAATGAGCTGGAAGGGATGCAGTTGCGGAAGGGAATTCAGCAATGATTCCGTGACCTTTCATTTAGGATGGGCCCAGTGTCTGTCTTTGAAGTTGAGGGCTGGTCAAGTGTATGCTGATTCCTGGTAATGGAATGTGGCTTGTCCACTTGCCTGCACAGCCTAATAAATGTCCTAACTTGATAATTTAGAGTAAGTAAATCTTACCAAGGTTTCTGTAGGTGAACATGTGGAAGGATCATTACTGATGGATGTCTAGGCTGTGCTGCCCTTGGCCACACAAAGCAAAAGATAATTCTTCTTGGTGTTAGCATGGTCCTGTGGTGGAGGAGGAGAAGGAAGATAAAGGGATAGGTGTGCTGCTGAGAGAGAGAGAGAGAGAGAGAGAGAGAGAGAGAGAGAGAGAGAGAGAGAGAGAGAGAGAGAGAGAGAGAGAGAGAGCGCTACAGGAGGAGGGAATATCATTAATGATGCCCTGTTGGTTGCATAGAGGTAACACGGGGCTCTAGAGGAGGGAGTATTATACCCTTCGGTGCACTGAGCTAGAGAGAAAGATAGGGGGAGATATGGGAGGCTTGTTTGCAACATAATTCTGTTTGTGGTTGGATGCAAGCCGCAAGATGACGGTATGTCAGTGGCATGTCTTGTGGTTTTATGGAGATGTCAGGTCTTGACAAATAGAGGTTGGAGAGATTGTCTTCTGGCACCCAGTTGCCAGATAGGGAGAGTATCTTGTAATTTTGAGTTGGTGAAGGGGCAGTGCGACATCTCGCAGGCTCTGAAGCCACTGTTGGTTGTGTCGGCAGAGAAGGAATTAGCAAGGACGAAACCAGAGGAAACTGTGTGGGATATGAAGCAGTCGACTTACAAATAGATTGTCAGAACAGGTTAGAGGGGCGGAAGAGTAATGGAACCATCTAGTAGCTGGTTCCCTCGAAAGTTTCCCTCTGTATAGGTAAAATCTCGAGAGGTGAGTTTCATCAAGTAAAGCAAATGATTAGTGGCCGTTGTGGTGCAATGCTGATGTGGAGAAGGGTTCATGTCAACACAAGTTGAGTATGCATATATCAGGGTTAAGTCCAAGGTTAAGTTCCTGTGTCCCATGTGATACCAGGCCTCTAAACAGAGGGAAGATTGAGTAGATGCCCCACACACTTTGAAGATTGTAACAAAGGTAATGGAAAAGGGCACGCTCTGAATGGGAAGTGTATATTTTTGCAATTTCTCCAATTTTAGTTTAATGCATGCAATTTTGTTAGAATTTTGTTCTTGTTGAAAAAGATATTTAATTTAAAGTAATATACTAAGTACATTACAATATAAAAAACCACATTTTAATAATTGTCTTTCTGGGTCGACCTGTGTTCGCCGGTGAAAAGGTCCTTCTTGTCACTTTTCTGATATAAATAACTTCCAAATATACCAGAGAAAGTTAAAGCATGGAATGCAGAGGTTACTACCCTCGCGCGAGCACCCCTAAGGGCGTCGTGTATAAATAAAGGTCGTGTGAAAACTACTATTCACAGGTCGTTTTCCATTTAGAATATTCCTTCGTCAATATACACGAGGGGTGTGCCGTCACAGCAGTCCTAACCATACCCCTTTGCAAAATCCCTTTTTCTGTCTTCCCCATGTGTATGTTGATTTTTTCTTTTTGCAGAAATGCTGCAGGACATAAAGCCAGATTTATAAGTCAGCAATGCCCTTTGCACTTGAATGCTGAAACACTAATTTGCTGCTAGTTTACTGGATGTGCAAGTAATAGATACCAAGTACATTACAATATACAAAACCCCATTCTATTAATTCTCTTATCTGTCTTCCCCATGTTCATGTTGATTTTTTTACAGAAATGCTGGAGGATAACTTATCGTATGTCATCAATGCCCTTTGCGCTTAAACACTGCGACACTAATTTGCTGCACATTTAATGGATGCACAAAAAGAAAGCATGGACCTCATGCGAGGATTTTGTTGTCTTTGTTTCAGTAGTGATTCTTGCCAGAGGTTGAACACCACCTGCTGAATAAAGGGTTGAAGTTAAAGGTCCTACTTACCACTGACAGTTCTCCTGGACATCAATCCTCCATTGCTGTAACAAATCCTAATCCCAATGTGTAAGGGGTAATCTTTCCTCTGAGCAACACTGCCCTCGTGCAACCTATGGACCAAAGGGTGATTTAAGAATTTCAAGGCCCACTATAGCGAACGAGTGTTGGCGTGACTTCAAGCAGCCGTGAAGGACTACCTTGACCTAAACTTAGCCATTATTAGGAAGAATTTGCATTGAAGACTTAAACTGCTGCAAAGTACCTGAGAGCAGAGTAGCTGGCATTCGAAAGATGAAGTGTGTCTGGCGAGGATGAAGCAAGAGGACACTGAGATCCAAAGCAGTAGTGAAATGCAAATAAATTGTCAGAATGGGTTATAGTGGCAAAGAGTAATTGAACCATCTTGTAGCTGGTTCCCTTGAAAGTTTCCCTCAGGATAGGTGGGATCCAGAGAGGTGAGTTTTATCCGGTAAAGCAAATGATTAGAGGGCTTGATGGTGCAATGCTGATGTGCAGAAGGGTTCCATGTCAACATTAATGGAACATGGGTGTGTGTGTCGTAAGCTCAGGGTTAAGTTCCTGTGTCCCATTTGATCACAGGCCTCTAAATGGAGAGAACAACTGTGAGTAGGTGCCCCACACACTGTGAAGATTGTAACAAAGGTAAAGGAAAAGGGCATGCACTGAATGGAACAGGTATGTTTTTTATTTCTCTGATTTTATTTAAATGCAGGTAATTTTTAGAATTTTTTGTTGCTTGTTGAAAACAAATTTAATTTAGAGTAATAAATACTTTAATTTAGAGTAATAAATACTACATTCATTACAATATACAAAACCCCATTCTAATGATTGTGCATTTTACTGTTTTCCCATGTGCATGTTGATTTTTATTGCAGAATTGCTTCAGGACAACTATTATTAAACCTGGCTTTATATGTCAGCATTGCCCTTTACACTTTAACGCTGCAACACAAATTTGGTGCACGTTTCCTGAATGCGCAAGAAAAAAGCATGGGACCTTTGATAGGGAGAGCACTGTAATTTTGGTTTGAAGGGGCAGTTTAACATCTCGAAGGCTCTGAAATAACTGTTGGTTGCATCGCCAGAGAGAAGGAAGTAGCGGCGACGCAGTCTGGTATGCTGGAGGTGTGTAGATGCTGGCCTTAGACGTCGATTACTACATTCTATTGATGGTCGGAGAGAAGAATGGACTTGGAGGGCCCACCATGCTGGCCAATCTGTGGCGGGCTGTGATCGAAGCCACACTTGGCTCATATTTTATTTTTCCCAATTTAAACAACCTCTGGTGGATCGCTCATGATCTGCCGTCAAGTAGCTGAGAGTGCAGACATTGGGATACAAAAGATGGTGAAGTATGCCTAGCAAAGACAAAGCCAGAGGAAACTGGGTGGGATCCGAGCAGTCGACTTGCAGATAGATTCCCAGAACAAGTTAGAGGGGCGGAAGAGTAATGGAACCATCTAGTAGCTGGTTCCCTCGAAAGTTTCCCTCAGGATAGGTAAAATTTGGAGAGGTGAGTTTCATCAAATAAAAGAAATGATTTAAGGCCTTGTTGGTGCAATGCTGATGTGGAGAAGGGTTCATGTCAACATAAGTTGAGTATGCATATATCAGGGTAAGTCCAAGGTTAAGTTCCTGTGTCCCATGTGATACCTGGCCTCTAAACAGAGGGAAGATTGAGTAGATGCCCCACATACTTTGAAGATTGTAACAAAGGTAATGGAAAAGGGCATGCTCTGAATGAGAAGTGTATATTTTTGCAATTTCTCCAATTTTAGGTTAATGCATGTAATTTTGTTAGAATTTTGTTCTTGTTGAAAAAATATTTAATTTAAAGTAATATACTAAGTACATTACAATATACAAAACCACATTTTAATAATTGTCTTTCTGGGTCGACCTGTGTTCGCCGGTGAAAAGGTCCTTGTCACTTTTCTGATATAAATAACTTCCAAATATACCAGAGAAAGTTAAAGCATGGAATGCAGAGGTTACTACCCTCGCGCGAGCACCCCTAAGGGCGTCGTGTATAAAGAAAGGGCGTTTGAAAACCACTATTCACAGGTCGTTTTCCATTTAGAATATTCCTTCGTCAATATACACAAGAGGGGTGTGGCGTCACAGCGGTCCTAACCATACCCCTTTGCAAAATCCCTTTTTCTGTCTTCCCCATGTGTATGTTGATTTTTTCTTTTTGCAGAAATGCTGCAGGACATAAACCCAGCTTTATAAGTCAGCAATGCCCTTTGCACTTGAATGCTGAAACACTAACTTGCTGCTAGTTTACTGGATGTGTAAGTAATAGATACTAAGTACATCACAATATACAAAACCCCATTCTATTTATTGTCGTCTTCTGTCTTCCCTATGTGCATGATGATTTATTTTTTTTTTGCAGAAATACTGGAGGATAACTTATTGTATATGTCAGCAATGCCCTACAAATGCTGCAACACTAATTTGCTGCACATTTACTGGATGCACAAGAAGAAAGCCTGGACGTCTTGGGAGGATTTTCTTGCCCTTGTTTCAGTACTGATTCTTGCCAGAGGTTGAACACCACCTGCTGAATAAAGGATTGAAGTTATAGGTCCTACTTACCTCTGACAGTTCTCTTGGACATCAATCCTACGTTACAGTAACAAATCCTAATTCTAATGTGCAAGTGGTAATCTTTCCTCTGAGCAACACTGCCCTCATGCAACCTATGAACCATAGGGTGATTAAGAATTTCAAGGCCCACTATAACGAACGAGTGTTGGCGCAACTTCAAGCAGCCGTGAAGGACTACCCTGACCTGAATTTAGCCATTATTAGGAAGAATTTGGATTGAAGACTTAAACTGTTGTCAAGGTATCATTGGTTGTCATCAGGCCCAGGACCATGAGTGGTTGCTGGAAACTTCTCTGGCCAGTGTGTGTAAAGGACTTGGCCAGCTTTACTCCTGATGATGCTTTCATACACAGTCAAGATTGTGACTTTAACAAGGAAAGTGAAATTCAATGGCTTTATGGAATAGGCTGAGAAAGTCATCTTATTGTTTTGATGGCCATGACTAACAGACGACTGAGGAGAAAATGGAGGACTGGTCAATTTAGTAAAGTGAGGAAGAGGAGGAGGCTGGTGATGAAACTGATTTGGAGGGCGAGTTTATTTGACTTGGAGGGTGAGGTATGTGATAAACTTTTTATTCTAAATACACAGGTAGTTAACTGAATGGGTTGTGTAATATTATGCTCAGTATTGTACATACTATGTTTAAATGTAATTGCATCTACAGGTATTGTGTACTAATGAATATATTGTGTAAGTTTTCCTACACGGTACATCTTGTCAGGTACATGTACCTGTATTATTGTATTTTACATGGTTGTGTTGCCCACACACCAAACAGAAGTAGTTGAAGAAAGACAGACTTCCCTCGATGCCGAAGCAGCGAGTGATCGATTTTGAATGGAATGAGCTGGAAGGGATGCAGTTGCAGAATGGAATACAGTAATGATTCAGTTACCTTTTTTTTCTAGGATGGTCCCAGTGTCTGCCTTTGAGGCTGCGGGCTGGTCAAGTGTGTGCTGAATCCTGGTAATGGAATCTAGCTTGTCCACTTGCCTGCACATTCTGAAAAATGTCCTAACTTTATAATTTAGAGGAAGTAAATTGTAACAAGGTTTTTGTAGGTAAACAAGTAGAAGGATCATTACTGATGGATGGCTAGGCTGTGCTGCCCTTGGGCACACAAAGCAAGAGACAATTCTACTTGGTGCTAGCCTGGGCCTGTGAATGAGGAGGATAAGGAAGATAAAGGGTTAGGTGTGCTGCTGGAGAGAGAGAGAGAGAGAGAGAGAGAGAGAGAGAGAGAGAGAGAGACTTGCTCTCCAGGAGGAGGGAATATCATCAATGATCCCCTCAGTTGGTTGCACAGAGGTAACACAGGGCTCTAGAGGAGGGACTATTATACCCTTCGTTGCACTGAGAGGGAGAGGGGAGATATGGAGGGAGGCTTGTTTGTAACTTAATTCTCTTTGTGGTTGGATGCAAGCCGCAAGATGACGGTATGTCAGTGGCGTGTTGTGGTTTTATGGAGATATCAGGTCTTGACAAGTAGAGGTTTGAGAGATTGTCTTCTCCTTGCGCCTAGTTGCCAGATAGGGAGAGTATCCTGTAATTTTGGGTTGGTGAAGGGGCAGTGCGACATCTCGCAGGCTCTGAAGCCACGGTTGGTTGCGTCACCAGAGAAGGAATTAGTCGTGCGCATTTTAGCATGCTGCAGGCGGGTAGATGTTTGCCTGAGGCGATGTCAATTACTACTTTCCCTGTAGTGATGGTCGAAGAGAAGAATAGTCATTGGGGAGAGCCCACCACGCTGACATGTCCGTAGCTGTGATGGAAGTCATGCATAGCTCATATATTTTTTTTTTAATTTTATCGACTTCTAATGGTGGTCCGCTGCAAAGTACCTGAGAGCAGAGTAGTTGGCGTTCAAAAGATGAAGTGTGTTGGGCGAGAACAAAGCAATAGGAAACTGAGATCCGAAGCAGTTGTGACATGCAAATAAATTGTCAGAATGGATTATAATGACAAAGAGTAATCGAACCATCTAGTAGCTGGTTCCCTTGAAAGTTTCCCTCAGTATAGGTGGGATCCAGAGAGGTGAGTTTTATCCAGTAAAGCAAATGATTAGATGCCTTGATGGTGCAATGCTGACGTGGAGAAGGGTTCCATGTCAGCATCAATGGAACATGGGTGTGACTGTCGTAAGCTCAGGGTTAAGTTCCTGTGTCGCATTTGATCACAGGCCTCTAAATGGAGAGAACAACAGTTAGTAGGTGCCCCACACAGTGTGAAGACTGTAACAAAGGTAAGGTATAAGGGTATGCTCTGAATGGAAAAGGTATTTTTTTTATTTCTCAGATTTTACTTGAATGCAGGTAATTTTTAGAATTTTTTGCTTGTTGAAAATAAAATTAATTTAGAGTAATAGATACTACATTCCTTACAATATACAAAACCCCATTCTAATGATTGTGCCTTTTACTGTTTTCCCATGTGCATGTTGATTTTCTTTGCAGAAATGCTTCAGGAACTTATAAACCTGGCTTTATAAGTCAGCATTGCCCTTTACACGCTGCAACTCAAATTTGGTGCACGTTTCCTGAATGCGCGAGAAGAAAGCATGGGACCTTTGATAGGGAGAGCACTCTGTAATTTTGGTTTGAAGGGGCAGTGTAACGTCTCGAAGGCTCTGAAATAACTGTTGGTTGCATCGGCAGAGAGAAGGAAGTAGCGGCGACGCAGTCTGGTATGCCGGAGGTGTGTAGATGCTGGCCTTAGACGTCGATTACTACTGTGTCTATTGATAGTCTGAGAGAATAATGGCCTTGGAGGGCCCACCATGCTGGCCAGTGTGTGGCAGGCTGTGATCGAAGTCACACTTGGCTCATATTTTATTTTTCCCAATTTAAACAACTCTGGTGGATCGCTCATGGTCTGCTGCCAAGTAGCTGAGAGTGCAGACATTGGGATCCAAAAGATGGTGAAGTATGCCTAGCAAGGACGAAGCCAGAGGAAACTGTGTGGGATCCGAAGCAGTCGACTTGCAAATAGATTGTCAGAACAGGTCAGAGGAGCGGAAGAGTAATGGAACCATCTAGTAGCTGGTTCCCTCGAAAGTTTCCCTCAGGATAGGTAAACTCTGTAGAGGTTGAGTTTCATCAAGTAAAGCAAATGATTAAAGGCCTTTGTGGTGCAATGCTGATGTGGAGAAGGGTTAATGTCAACATAAGTTGAGTATGCATATATCAGGGGTAAGTTAAGGTTAAGTTCCTGTGTCCCATGTGATACCAGGCCTCTAAACAGAGGGAAGATTAAGTAGATGCCCCACACACTTTGAAGATTGTAACAAAGGTAATGGTAAAGGGCATGCTCTGAATGGGAAGTGTATATCTTTGCAATTTCTCCAATTTTAGGTAAATGCATGTAATTTTGTTAGAATTTTGTTCCTGTTGATAAAATATTTAATTTAAAGTAATATACTAATTACATTACAATATACAAAACCACATTTTAATAATTGTCTTTCTGGGTTGACCTGTGTTCTCCTGTGAAAAGGTCCTTCTTGTCACTTTTCTGATATAAATAACTTCCTAATATACCAGAGAAAGTTAAAGCATGGAATGCAGAGGTTACTACCCTCGCGCGAGCACCCCTAAGGGCGTCGTGTATAAAGAAAGGGCGTGTGAAGACCACTATTCACAGGTCTTTTTCCATTTAGAATATTCCTTTGTCAATATACACAAGAGGGGTGTGCCGTCACAGCGGTCCTAACCATACCCCTTTGCAAAATCCCTTTTTCTGTCTTCCCCATGTGCATGTTGGTTTTTTATTATTGCAGAAATGCTGCAGGACATAAACCCAGCTTTATAAGTCAGCAATGCCCTTTGCACTTGAATGCTGAAACACTAACTTGATGCTAGTTTACTGGATGTGTAAGTAATAGATACTAAGTACATCACAATATACAAAACCCCATTCTATTAATTGTCTTTTTCTGTCTTCCCCATGTGCATGTTTATTTTTTTTTTTCAGAAATGCTGGAGGATAGCTTATCGTATATGTCAGCAATGCCGTTTTTGCTTAAACGCTGCGACACCAATTTGCTGCACACTTCTGGATGCACAAGAAGAAAGCATGGACGTCATTCGAGGATTTTCTTGACCTTGTTTCAGTACTGATTCTTGCCAGAGGTTGAAGACCACCTGCTGAATAAAGGGTTTAAGTTATAGGACCTACTTACCACTGACAGTTCTCCTGGACATCAATCCTATGTTGCAGTAACAAATCGTAATCCCAATGTGCAAGTGGTAATCTTTCCTCTGAGCAACACTGCCCTCATGCGACCTGTGAACCAAAGGGTGATTAAGAATTTCAAGGCCCACTATAGCGAACGAGTATTGGCTTGACTTCAAGCAGCCGTGAAGGACTACCCTGACCTGAACTTAGCTATTATTAGGAAGAATTTGGATTGAAGACTTTGTTGTCAAGGTATCTTTTGTTGTCGTCAGGCCCAGGACCACGTGTGGTTGCTAGAAATTTCTGTGGCCAGGGTGTGGAAAGGACTTAGCCAGCTTTACTCCTGATGATGCTTTCAAACACTGTCAAGATTGTGACTTTACCGAGGAAAGTGAAAGTCAAAGGCTTTATGGAATAGGCCGAGAAAGTCACCTTAGTTGTTTGATGGCCCTGAATAGAGCATACTTTGGAGAAAATGGAGGACTTGGTCAATTTAGTAAAGTGAGGAAGAAGAGGAGGCTGATGATGAAACTGACTTGTAGGGTGAGTTATGTAATAAACTTTTTCTTTAAATTCATAGATAGTTAACTGAATGGGTTGTGTAATAGTATGTGCAGTATTGTACATATTATGTTTAAATATAATTGTATCTACAGGTATTATGTACTAATAAATATAATGTGAAGTTTTTCTACACGGTACATCTTGTCAGGTACATGTACCTGTATTATTGTATTTTACATGGTTATTAGGTTGCCCACACAACAAACAGAAGTAGCGGAAGAAAGACCAACCGCCTTCAACGCCGAAGCAGCGAGTGATGGATTTTGAGTGGAATGAGGTGGAAGGGATGCAGTTGCGGAATGGAATACAGTAATGATTCAGTGACCTTTTTTAGGATAGGCCCAGTGTCTGCCTTTGAGGTTGAGGGCTGGTCAAGTGTGTGCTGAATCCTGGTAATGGAATCTGGCTTGTCCACTTGCCTGCACAGCCTGAAAAAATGTCCTAACTTGATAATTTAGAGGAAGGAAATCGTACCAAGGTTTCTGTAGGTGAACATATGGAAGGATCATTACTGATGGATGGCTCGGCTGTGCTGCCCTTGTGCACACAAAGTAAGAGACAATTCTAGTTGGTGCTAGCCTGGGCCTGTGGTGGAGGAGGAGAAGGAAGATAAAGGGTTAGGTGTGCTGCTAGAGAGAGAGAGAGAGAGAGAAATATATCAATGATGGCCTTAGTTTGTTGCACAGAGGTAACACAGGTCTCTAGAGGAGGGAGTATAATGCCCTTTGGTGCACTGAGAGTGAGAGAAAAAGAAAGGGAGATATATGGAGTGAGGCTTGTTTGCAACTTAATTCTCTTTGTGGTTGGATGCAAGCCGCAAGATGACGGTACGTCAGTGGCATGTCTCATGGTTTTATGATGTCAGGTCTTGACAAGTAGAGGTTGGAGAGATTGTCTTCTCCTGGCGCCCAGTTGCGAGATAGGGAGAGTATCCTGTAATTTTGGGTTGGTGAAGGGGCAGTGTGACATCTCGCAGGGTCTGAAGCCACTGTTGGTTGCGTCACCAGAGAAGGAATTAGCCGCGCGCAGTGTGGCATGCTACAGGCGGGTAGATGTTTGCCTGAGGCGATGTTAATTACTACTGTCCCTGTAGTGATGGTCGGAGAGAAGAATGGTCATTGGGGAGAGCCCACCACGGTGACCTGTCCGTGGCTGTGATGGAAGTCATGCATAGCCCATATATTTTTTTTTTTAATTTTATCGACTTTTAATGGTGGTCCGCTGCAAAGTACCTGAGAGCAGAGTAGTTAGCATTTGAAAGATGAAGTGTCTGGTGAGGACGAAGCAAGAGGAAACTCGAAAGATCCGAAGCAGTTGAGACATGCAAATAAATGTTCAGAATAGATTATAGTGGCAAAGAGTAATCAAACGATCCAGTAGTTGGTTCCCTTGAAAGTGTCCCTCAGGATAGGTGGGATCCAGAGAGGTGAGTTTTATCCGGTAAAGCCAATGATTAGAGGGCTTGATGGTGCAATGCTGATGTGGAGAAGGGTTCCATGTCAACATCAATGGAACATGGGTGTGTGTGTGTCGTAAGCTCAGGGTTAAGTTCCTGTGTCTGATTTGATCACAGGTCTCTAAATGGAGAGAACAAGTGTGACTAGGTGCCCACATAGTGTGAAGATTGTAACAAAGGTAAGGGAAAAGGGCATGCACTGAAAGGAAAAGGTATGTTTTTTATTTCTCTAATTTTACTTAAACGCAGGTAATTTTTAGAATTTTTTGTTGCTTGTTGAAAAAGAATTTGATTTAGAGTAATAAATACTACATACATTACAATATAGAAAACCCCCTTGTAATAATTGTGCCTTTTTCTGTTTTCCCATGTGCATGTTGATTTTTTTTCAGAAATGCTTTAGGACAAGTTATTAAACCTGGCTTTATAACTCAGCAATGCCCTTTGCACTTTAACGCTGCAACACTAATTTGGTGCACGTTTACTGAATACGCAAGAAAAAAGCTTGGATGTCGTGCGAGGAGATATTGATCTAGTTTCAATGCTGTTTTTTGCCGGAGGTTGAGAGCTACCTGCTGAATAAAGAGTTGGGGTTCAAGGGCCTACTTACCACTGATAGTTCTCCTAGACATCCATTCTCTGTTGCCGTAACAAATCTTAATGTGCAAGTGGTGTTCTTTCCTCCAAGTAATCACCATTGCCCCCATGCAACCTATGGACCTGAACTTGGGTCGCTATTAGGAGCAAGTCGAGATTGAAGACTTTGACTGTTGTCAATGAATGTTTTGTAGTCGTCAGTCCCAAGACCATGAGTGGTTGCTGGAAATTTCTGCGGGCAGGGTGTGGGAAGGACTTGGCCAGCTTTACTCCTGATAATGCTTTCAAACACTGTTAAGATTGTGACTTTAACGAGGAAAGTGGAAGTTGAAGACTTCATGAAATAGGCTGAATACGACTGCTTAGTTGTTTGATGGCCGTGACTAGGAGCAGACTAAGGAGGAAGTGGCTGATTTGGTCTGTTTAGCAAGCGGGGAAGAGGCAGCGGTCAATGAACCTGATATGGAGGGCGAGATATATATTTAAACTTTCTGGTCGAGTAACAGTATGTTTAGTATTGTACATACTATGTTCACGTATATTCATACCCATTGTTGTTACATACTAATTAATATATATTTAAATTTTTGACACATGTCATACATTAACTTTTACTAGTGTATTTTAAATTATGTTGTCCACACGCCAAACAGTAGTTGAGAGAGACAGACCGCCTTTGATACCGCAGGAGCGATGGATAGATTTGTGGTGGAATGAGCTGGAAGGGATGTTGTTGCGGAAGGGAATATGGTAATGAATCGGTGTACTTATTAGGATGGGCCCGGTGTCTGCTTTTGAGGGGTAGGGCTGGTCAAGTGTGTGACAATTTTTAATTCCTGGCAATTGGATCTGGCTTGTACACTCATCTGAACAGGCTGGAAAAATGTCCAAACTTAATGATTTAGGTGGAGTAAACCTTAATGTTTCCGTAGGTGAACCTGCAGAAGGATTATCACTGATGAATATCTAGCCTGTGCTGCCCTTGGGTACAGATAGAGCTGTACTTGACACTAGTCATGCAATGAGGAGGGAGTAGGAGGAAGGTAAATAGTTTCATGTGATCCCTGCAGAGACAGAGACAGTGTGACTGACTGACTGACTCTTTGGCCTCTGGGAGGAGGGAATATTATCAATGATGCCCTCGGTTAGTTGCACAGAGGTAACATGGGGCTCTAGAGGAGGGAGTATCATTATCATCAGATTGGACCCAGATGATACCCTCTGGTGCACCAAGAGTGAGAGAAAGAGAAGAGGTAGTTATGTTGGAGTAAGCCTAGTTTGCTACGTAATTCTCCTTGTGCTTGGATGTGAACCGCAGGATGATGGTTGGTCAGAGTTTGCTTGCCTCATCGTCTTGGGGAGATGTCGGTTCTTAACACATCTTGCTTGATCAGAAGGTTGGCATTTGCCTTCTCCTTGGGCTCAGTTGATGGACTGGGACCTTTGATAGGGAGAGCACTCTGTAATTTTGGTTTCAAGGGGCAGGGTAACGTCTCGAAGGCTCTGAAATAACTGTTGGTTGCATCGCCAGAGGGAAGGAAGTAGCGGCGACGCCGTCTGGTATGCTGGAGGAGTGTAGATGCTGGCCTTAGACGTCGATTACTACTGTGTCCATTGATGGTCGGAGAGAAGAATGGCCTTGGAGGGCCCACCACGCTGGCCAATCTGTGGCGGGCTGTGATCGAAGCTACACTTGGCTCATATTTTATTTTTCCCAATTTAAACAACCTCTGGTGGATCGCTCATGGTCTGCCGCCAAGTAGCTGAGAGTGCAGATATTGTGATCCGAAAGATGGTGAAGTATGCCTAGCAAAGACAAAGCCAGAGGAAACTGGGTGGGATCCGAAGCAGTCGACTTGCAAATAGATTGTCAGAACAAGTTAGAGGGGCGGAAGAGTAATGGAACCATCTTGTAGCTGGTTCTCTCAGGATAGGTAAAATTTGGAGAGGCGAGTTTCATAAGGTAAAGCAAATGATTAGAGGCCTTGGTGGTGCAATGCTGATGTGGAGAAGGGTTCATGTCAACATAAGTTGAGTATGCATATATCAGGGGTAAGTCCAAGGTTAAGTTCCTGTGTCCCATGAGATACCAGGCCTCTAAACAGAGGGAAGATTGAGTAGATGCCCCCAACACTTTGAAGATTGTAACAAAGGTAATGGAAAAGGGCATGCTCTGATTGGGATGTGTATATTTTTGCAATTAATTCAATTTTAGGTTAATGCATGTAATTTTGTTGGAATTTTGATCCTGTTGAAAAAATATTTAATTTAAAGTAATATACTAAGTACATTACAATATACAATACTGCATTCTAATAATTGTCTTTTTCTGTCTTCCACATGTGCCTGTTGACTTTTTTCTTTTTGCAGAAATGCTGAAGGACAACTTATGTATGTCAGCAATGCCCTTTGCGCTTAAACGCTGCAACACCAATTTGCCGTACATTTACTGGATGCACAAGAAGAAAGCATGGACGTCATGCGAGGATTTTCTTGCCCTTGTTTCAGTACTGATTCTTGCCAGAGGTTGAACACCACCTGCTGAATAAAGGGTTTAAGTTATAGATCCTACTTACCACTGACAGTTCTCCTGGACATCAATCCTATGTTGCAGTAACAAATCCTAATTCTAATGTGCAAGTGGTAATCTTTCCTCTGAGCAACACTGCCCTCATGCAACCTATGGACCAAAGGGTGATTGGGAATTTCAAGGCCCACTATAGCGAACGAGTGTTGGCTTAACTTCAAGCAGCCGTGAAAGACTACCCTGACCTGAACTTAGCCATTCTTAGGGTGTGACTGTACTTGAATGGTTGGTGAGATTGTTTAATGTGTGTTTTGTGTTGTCAATGGTACCAGTAGATTGGGTCTCTGCATGTATTGTACCACTATATAAGGGTAAGGGAGATGTGCATAAGTGTTGTAATTCAAGAGGTATTAGTTTGTTGAGTGTAGTTGGAAAAGTGTATGGTAGAGTACTGATTAATAGGATCAAGGATAAAACAGAATGCAATCTTAGAAATACAGGGTGGTTTTAGAAGAGGTAGGGGTTGTATGAATCAGATTTTTACAGTTAGGCAGATATGCGAGAAATATTTAGCAAAAGGTAAGGAGGTGTGTGTTGCGTTTGTGGATCTGGAGAAAGTATATGAGTGTGTTGATAGGGAAGCAATGTGGAATGTGATGAGGTTATATGGAGTTGGTGGAAGGTTGTTGCAAGCAGTGAAAAGTTTCTACAAGGGTAGTAAAGCATGTGTTAGAATAGGAAATGAAGTGAGCGATTGGTTTCCGGTGAGAGTGGGGCTGAGACGGGGATGTGTGATGTCGCCGTGGTTGTTTAACTTGTATGTTGATGGAGTGGTGAGAGAGGTGAATGCTCGAGTGCTTGGACGAGGATTAGAACTGGTAGGTGAGAATGACCATGAATGGGAGGTAAATCAGTTGTTGTTTGGGGATGATACTGTACTGGTAGCAGACACAGAAGAGAAGCTTGACCGACTAGTGATAGAATTTGGAAGGGTGTGTGAGAGAAGGAAGTTGAGAGTTAATGTGGGTAAGAGTAAGGTTATGAGATGTACGAGAAGGGAAGGTGGTGCAAGGTTGAATGTCATGTTGAATGGAGAGTTACCTGAGGAGGTGGATCAGTTTAAGTACTTGGGGTCTGTTGTTGCAGCAAATGGTGGAGTGGAAGCAGATGTACGTCAGAGAGTCAATGAAGGTTGCAAAGTGTTGGGGGCAGTTAAGGGAGTAGTAAAAAATAGAGGGTTGGGCATGAATGTAAAGAGAGTTCTATATGAGAAAGTGATTGTACCAACTGTGATGTATGGATCGGAGTTGTGGGGAATGAAAGTGATGGAGAGACAGAAATTGAATGTGTTTGAGATGAAGTGTCTAAGGGGTATGGCTGGTGTATCTCGAGTTGATAGGGTTAGGAACGAAGTGGTGAGGGCGAGAACGGATGTAAGAAATGAGTTAGGGGCTAGAGTGGATATGAATGTGTTGAGGTGGTTTGGCCATGTTGAGAGAATGGAAAGTGGCTGTCTGCTAAAGAAGGTGATGAATGCTAGAGTTTATGGGAGAAGTACAAGAGGAAGGCCAAGGTTTGGGTGGATGGATGGTGTGAAGAAAGCTCTGGGTGATAGGAGGATAGATGTGAGAGAGGCAAGAGAGCGTGCTAGAAATAGGAATGAATGGCGAGCGATTGTGACACAGTTCCGGTAGGCCCTGCTGCTTCCTCCGGTGCCTTAGATGACCGCGGAGGTAGCAGCAGTAGGGGACTCAGCAGTATGAAGCTTCATCTGTGGTGGAAAATGTGGGAGGTTAGGCTGTGGCACCCTAGCAGTACCAGCTGAACTCGGCTGAGTCCCTGGTTAGGCTGGAGGAACGTAGAGAGTAGAGGTCCCTTTTTTTGTTTTGTTTCTTGTTGATGTAGGCTACCCCCCAAAATTGGGGGAAGTGCCTTGGTATATGGATGGATGGAGGAAGAATTTGGATTGAAGACTTAAACTGTTGTCAAGGTATCCTTGGTTGTCGTCAGGCCCAAGACCATGAGTGGTTGCTGGAAACTTCTCTGGCCAGTGTGTGAAAAGGACTTGGCCAGCATTACTCCTGATGATGCTTTCTAACACTGTCAAGATTGTGACTTTAACGAGGAAAGTGAAAGTCAAAGGCTTTATGGAATAGGCCGAGAAAGTCACCTTAGTTGTTTGATGGCCATGACTAAAGCATACTTTGGAGAAAATGGAGGACTTGGTCAATTTAGTAAAGTGAGGAAGAAGAGGAGGCTGATGATGAAACTGACTTGTAGGGTGAGTTATTTAATAAACTTTTTCTTTGAATTCATAGATAGTTAACTGAATGGGTTGTGTAATAGTATGTGCAGTATTGTACATACTTTGTTTAAATGTAATTGCATCTACAGGTATTATGTACTAATAAATATAATGTGAAGCTTTTCTACACGGTACATCTTGTCAGGTACATGTACCTGTATTATTGTATTTTACATGGTTCTTAGGTTGCCTACACAACAAACAGAAGTAGCGGAAGAAAGACCAACTGCCTTCAACGCCGAAGCAGCGAGTGATGGATTTTGAGTGGAATGAGGTGGAAGGGATGCAGTTGCGGAATGGAATACAGTAATGATTCAGTGACCTTTTTTAGGATAGGCCCAGTGTCTGCCTTTGAGGTTGAGGGCTGGTCAAGTGTGTGCTGAATCCTGGTAATGGAATCTGGCTTGTCCACTTGCCTGCACAGCCTGAAAAATGTCCTAACTTGATAATTTAGAGGAAGTAAATCATAACAAGGTTTTTCTAGGTGAACATGGGGAAGGATCATTACTGATGCATGGCTAGGGCACACAATGCAAGAGACAGTTCTAGTTGGTGCTAGCCTAGTCCTGTGGAGGAGGAGGAGAAAGAAAATAAATGGTTAGGTGCGCTGCCAGGGGAGAGAGAGAGAGAGAGAGAGAGAGAGAGAGAGAGAGAGAGAGAGAGAAAATATATATATCATCAATGATGCCCTCAGTTGGTTGCAGGCACAGAGGTAACACAGGGCTCTAGAGGAGGGAGTATAATGCCCTTCGGTGCACTGAGAGCGAGAGAAAAAGAAAGGGGGAGATAGGGAGTGAGGCTTGTTTGCAACTTAATTCTCTTTGTGGTTGGATGCAAGATGAGGGTATGTCAGTGGCGTGTCTCGTGGTTTTATGGATATGTCAGGTCTTGACAAGTAATGGTTGGACAGATTGTCTTCTCCTGGCACCCAGTTGCCAGATAGGGAGAGTATCCTGTAATTTTGGGTTTGTGAATGGGCAGTGCAACATCTCGCAGGCTCTGAAGTCACTGTTGGTTGCGTCACCAGAGAAGGAATTAGCCGCGCGCAGTGTGGCATGCTGCAGGCGGGTAGATGTTTGCCTGAGGCGATGTCAATTACTACTGTCTGTAGTGATGGTCGGAGAATGGTCATTGGGGAGAGCCCACCACGTTGATATGTCCCTGGCTATGATGAAAGTCATGCGTAGCCCTTATATTTTTTCAAAAATTTTATCGACTTCTAATGCTGGTCCGCTGCAAAGTACCTGAGAGCAGAGAAGTTGGCATGCGAAAGATGAAGTGTGTGTGGCGAGGACGAAGCAAGAGGAAACTCGGAAGACCTGAAGCAGTTGAGACATGCAAATAAATGGTCAGAATGGGTTATAGGGGTGAAGAGTAATCGAACCATCTAGTAGCTGGTTCCCTTGAAAGTTTCCCTCAGGATAGGTGGGATCCAGAGAGGTGAGTTTTATCCGGTAAAGCAAATGATCAGAGGGCTTGATGTTACAATGCTGATGTGAAGTGTTCCATGTCAAAATCAATGGAACATGGGTGTGTGTGTCGTAAGCTCAGTGTTAAGTTCCTGTGAACAACAGTGAGTAGGTGCCCCACACAGTGTGAAGACTGTAACAAAGGTAAGGGATAAGGGTATGCACTGAATGGAAAAGGTGTTTATTTCTCAGATTTTACTTAAATGCTTGCAATTTTTAGAATTTTTTGTTGCTTGTTGAAAAAGAATTTAATTTAGAGTAATAAATACTACATACATTACAATATAGAAAACCCCCTTGTAATAATTGAGCCTTTTTCTGTTTTCCCATGTGCATGTTGATTTTTTTTTTTCAGAAATGCTCTAGGACAACTTAGTAAACCTGGCTTTATAAGTCAGCAATGCCCTTTATACTTTACCGCTGCAATACAAATTTGGTGCATGTTTACTGAATGCGCAAGAAAAAAGCAAGGATGTCATGCGAGGAGATCTTCTACTGTTGATCAGGGATTGATGTAGTTGCAGCATCAATGCAACTCCTCTTCTGTGCGCTACAGTCTCAGTAGGTGACACCCTTCCATAAGGTAATCCCAGTATTACACCACCACCTGTTGATGAGGTCATGAAGTCTTAGACCATCATTCTGGTGTCCCTTGGAGTTCAGCAGGCAGACCTACAGCCATGCATCAAAATGCCAGGGTCTGAATTCCTTAAAAATCTGTTATGAAAAAGTACAGTACTGGTAAGTTTTAGGCCAATTGTTTGAGAAATATATTGAATAGTATTTAATGTTTAACACTGGCTTCTATGCATCTTGAAATAAGGTTTAGAACTAGGTATAGTTGATAAAACATCTTTCATAAAGTCCCATTGCTATATTGAAATATTCCTTTAGCTCTTATTCCAAAATATGAATTAGCAAATTTAGATAATTGAAACTAAACTGATGTCTTAGTGTTCAATAACTTGTATTTCAGCTTCTTGTCCAATTCTTGATTAACTTATTTGCTTTATGAATAATACTTACCTGGCAGTTATATATATATATAGCCGAGTCTCCGACTCCGGCAGAATTTAATCGAAAATCGCGGCAACCGCCTTGTGGTAGTTGTGTGGTTAGATGGTTAACAACCCTTACAGGGTGGTACTTGGAATCATTCCCGTTTTCTGTTCCTCAGATTATCTCTGCCTGCCGGATCGACAACATCGTTGGTCCGCCATTTAGTTTTTTTCGGATCGCTTTCCCTTCATCGCCTTTTTGAACTTCGTTTTTGTTGAAGTACACTGTGTTAGGATTTGGCAATCGTGTTTGTTTTTTTTTTTTTTTTTTTTTTCTTATGAGTGAAAAAATTAATTTTTGTATTTGTGCGAATGATATTTGCAAGGTGAGGTTGCCGAAAGTGTCGGTTGACCCTCACACTATCTGTATGGGTTGCAGGGGGTTTGAATGTGCTCTAGATAATAGGTACAAGGAATGCGAGGTTTTAAATGATGATAATGGGTTAGCTATGAAGCGCTGTGTGCGCAAACTTGAGGTTGATAGTTAGGAGAGCTAAATCAAAGTCAAAGTCTCCTAGTGAGCCTAGCTTAGATTTATCTATTGACCCTTTAATTGTATCCTCTTTGGAAGTTATTCCTTCCCCGAATGAAGTAGCTCCTGCCCCTTTTACAGGATCTGTGCCTACGGATGACCCTGGGTATGCTAAATTAGCTGCTGAATTTGAGGCCATTAAAGCACAATTGGAGGCCTTTGAAGGTAAGGATGTAAGTGAAATTAGTGCTTGTGAAAGTGCAGTGTAGGTGGTGACTGATCGAATCTGTCATACCCCTAGGTCTAGACCTCTACCAAGCTCCCAGGACCAAGGGAGAAGGTAGGTCGATAGCCGAATGGGGGTGAGAGGTGCTTATCCTCGGTCAGTCGTCGCCTCAGACAGTCTTGTTGCGATCTCCCAGGCTGCTCTTGACCGCCGTAGAAAAGGCGTGTCGGATACGTTTGTGTCTTCGCCTGATCGTTCTCCCAGACGTAATTGGCGTTACGAATCAAAACCAATGAAGAGAGGGTGGAACCAGGATGTGCAGTCTCGCTCTCCCTCTCCCGGTTCGAGTAGCCGAGATCCTGATCCTTCGGAAGGCGATTTTGATGTTGTTCCTGTTAGAGGGTGAAACAGAGAGTCCTTAGCCCAGTTATTCCTGCTAAACTCCCTGCTTCTTCTGCCAGCGCTCCCAGTCAAGCCGTACGACAACTGCCGTCTTCGGCACCGCGAGAGCCAGCGGAGGTTGCTAAAGCTTTCATGGTTGTTATGCAGGAACAACTTTCATCGTTAGTTGAAGCTTTCAGCCACCCTTCTCAGTCCGTCAGACGTAAGGACGTCTCTTTGCCTGTTAAGAGATCTTCTTCTAAGAGAGATTTTAGTATCTCTCCCAAGAAACCTCTGCGCACTTCGTCGGCCGTACGACAACGCACACCCTCTTCATCGGCACGCTGCCAGGATTTTCCTTCCCCCCTCTCTCGGCGCCAGGACGATACTGCCTCTCGTTCTCGGCACCGTGACGATGCCGTTTCTCCTTCGAAATGCCAGGACGTTACCGCCTTGTTTCTTAGAAAACAGGACGAATGCCGTCTGCATTTTCAAGGCGAAGGCAGCCTGCATCTTCAGGATGATTCCGTTTCTCGTCATCGTGACGATACCGCTTCTCGTCATCGTGACGATACCGCTTCTCGTCATCGTGACGATACCGCTTCTCGTCATCGTGACGATACCGCTCCTCGCCGACTGGATGTTAGCGGCGCTCGGCGCCAGGATTCAAACAGCTCTCGGTGCCAGACTGCTGGCAGCCCAACTCTTCAGGATGTTATCCTTGAGCAGGACCTCGAAGATATTTCGGAATAGGAAGAAAAACCTGCCGACTCTTCTAGTGATTATAAGGTTCTTTCTCGCTCTCTTTTGGAACTTTATGGGGAGGAATTTCAACCTTCGGCCCCTCGTTCTCCTCAGTCTCAATTTACCAGGAAGAAAGCTACTAAGTCTTCGGCCTTCATCAAAATGAAACTTTCAATTTCGGCCAGGAAAGCTCTCGCTAAGGTGGATGATTGGATGAAGGAACGGAGACAAGCTGTCAAGACCACCTTTTCTTTTCCACCATCTCGGCTCGCTTCCAAGGCCGGTATGTGGTATGAGACAGGGGAACCTTTGTGGTTAGGAGTGCCTGCCTCCTCCCAAGGTGACGTCTCGGCTCTTGTGGACTCGGCAAGGAGGCATGCTTTAAACTCTGCCAAGGTGATGTGGTCCATGTTGGAGCTTGATCACCTTGTCAAGGGAATTTTCAGGGTTTACGAGTTTTCGGCTTCCTTGGCTGGTCTCTCGGGACTCTGGCCAGGAAGTCTGAACTCCTGGAGGACACGAAGGACCTGACGAGTATCATGTCCTGCATGGACAAAGCTCTAAGGGATGGAGCGAATGAATTGGCTTCCCTTATCTCAACAGGGGTCTTAAAGAAGAGGGCCCTTTTGTGCTCCTTCACCTCTAGATCTGTGACTGTTGCCCAGAAGTCTGAGCTGCTTTACGCCCCTTTTTCACATCTTTTTCCTGAAGCTCTGGTCAGAGATATCTCCCTTTCTCTGGCGCAGAAGGCTACTCAGGACCTTTTAGCTCGGTCTGCTAGGAAGACCTTACCTTCTGCTCCTGCTCGTCTGAAGAAGGAAGAGAAGAAGTATCAACAGCCCTTTTGGGGCAGGACCTCCTCGAGAGCGGATTTTAGGGGAAGACAAGAGTCAGGGCCAAGGACCAGCAGAGGTGCGGTTAGGGCCCGGTCCAAAAAATGAGATGGAAATCCTCCAGACACCAGTAGGGGCAAGACTGTCTCATTTTTGGCAGTCTTGGAAAAGGAGAGGGCGGACACCTGGTCCCTCTCTGTCGTCAAGGAAGGTTACAAGATCCCCTTTTTGAAGAAACCACCTCTCAGACTCTCCCCTAGCCTTAGTGGCTCAGTACACCGACGCGGGGAAACGAGAGGCTCTTCTGGAGCTAGTCGACCAGATGTTGGTCAATTGAGCAATAGAGCCGGTTCAAGACCTTGCCTCCCCAGGCTTTTACAATCGCCTGTTTCTGGTTCCCAAGAACTCGGGTGGATGGAGACCAGTCCTAGATGTCGGCTCTCTGAACGCCTTCGTGGAGAAAACAAAGTTCTCCAAGGAGATGACTCAGTCAGTGCTGGCTGCAGTTCGTCCAGGCGACTGGATGGTATCTCTCGACCTGCAGGACGCTCATTTTCACGTCCCCATTCGTCCGTCTTCGAGGAGACATCTGAGATTTGTGTTCCAGGGCAAGTGCTTCCAATTCAGGGCACTTTGCTTCGGTCTCAGCACAGCTCCCAAGTTTTCACCAGACTAATGGCGAATGTGGCAGGCTGGTTACACCAGGAGGGGATAAGGGTATCCTTCTATCTAGACAACTGGCTGATCCGATCACAGTCGAAAGAAAAATGTCTGGAGGACCTAATGAAGACGTATACGATGGCTCAGGACCTGGGACTCATCGTCAACTGGGGGAAGTCTCAGACTGAGCCGAATCAGACTATTCTCTATTTGGGGATAGTTCTGAATTCAGTTCTTTTTCAGGCTTCTCCCTCCCAGGAGAGGCAGACCAAGTGCCTGGACAAAATCAAAGACTTTTTAAGGAAGCAGGAATGCTCAGCGAAGGAGTGGATGAGTCTGCTGGGAACTCTATCCTCCCTGGAGCAGTTTGTCCCGTTGGGGAGACTGCACCTAAGGCCTCTTCAACACTTCCTCGCAAAGGTTTGGAACAGAAAGATCCAGGAGGACACTTTTTCTTTTCCCATTCCGACAAAGATCAAGGCTCTTTTTATGTGGTGGCTGGACCCAGCTCTGTTGGGAAAAGGGATCTCTTTGTTCAAGAACCCCCACCTAGTGTTATTCTCAGACGCGTCCGAGTCAGGCTGGGGAGCAACACTAGGGAACAAAGAGGTCTCAGGTATTTGGGAAGGGAGTCAGATCAGTTGGCATATCAACAGGAAGGAATTGATGGCCATTTTGTTAGGGCTAAAGGCCTTCAAAACCTCTGTGTCAGGAAAGACTGTGGAGATCAATTCCAACAACACCACAGCTCTCGCGTACATAAGGAAGCAAGGGGGAACTCTCTCCCTTTCTCTGTTCTCAACTGCGAGAGAGCTTCTCCTTTGGGCGAACGAGAACGAGACTCGGCTGTTGACAAGGTTTGTTCAAGGGCAGAGAAACATCAGGGCGGACATGCTCAGCAGGAGGGGATAAGTCCTTCACATAGAGTGGACTCTCAACCCGCATGTCTGTCGGTCGGAGCCTCTGGAAGTTGTGGGGCAGACCTGTAATAGACCTTTTCGCCTCCAGTCTAAACAAGAGGATCCCCAACTACTGCTCCCTAGTCCCGGACGAGGAAGCTGTTGCAGTGGATGCCTTCTTGATGGATTGGACGGGGCTGGACATGTATGACTTTCCCCCGTTCAAGATCATCAATCTGGTTGTCAGGAAATTCGCTCTCCTCGATTCGGGATGAATGATCCTAGTGGCTCCATTCTGGCCTGCGAGGGAATGGTTCACCGAAGTGGTAGGGTTGCTGATGGACGTTCCAAGAAGACTCCCGGCAAGTCCAGATCTTCTCAGACAACCCCACTAAGAGAGATTTCATCAAAACCCCCTCGCTCTCAATCTGACTGCCTTCAGACTGTCGAGAAGCTCGTTAGATCTCGAGGCTTTTCGGCACAAGCGGCGAAAGCTATTGCCAGAGCAAGGTGGATCTCTTCAAAAAGAGTACCAGTCAAAGTGGGAGACCTTTAGAGCTTGGTGCAGGAGAGACTAGGTTTCCTCGTTCTCTACATCTCTAAGCCAGATTGCAGACTTTCTTTTGTACCTCGGGCAGGATGCTAAGCTGGCTGCATCTACCATTAAAGGATACAGGAGCATGCTCTCAACCGTCTTTAGGCATAGAGGCTTAGTTATCTCAGAATAAGGACTTGCAGGACCTCCTTAGGTCTTTTGAGACAACGAAGCAGGTGCAGTTAAGACCCCCTTCTTGGAACCTGGATGGGGTGTTTAAGTTTTTGTGCTCCAAGAAGTTTGAGCGTATCTCGCAAGCCTCTCTGCGAGATGTGACTAAGAAAGGCCTCTTCCTTTTGACTCTAGCGACTGCCAGGAGGATCAGCGAGGTCCAGGCAATCGAGAAGCGTGTAGGCTTCACCCAAAATGGAGTGGTTTGTGCCTTGAGGTTCAACTTTCTCGCCAAGAATGATAACCCTTCGAAACCCTGGCCCAGGACTTTTGAAGTCCCTAACCTCACGAATCTAGTGGGTCAGGAACAGGAAAGCCTCCTCTGCCTGGTTAGGGCTCTCAAGGCTTATTTGGCCCACACTAAGAATGTGAGGGGTGCTTCCAACTCCTTATGATGTTCGGTGAAGGATCCTCAAAAAACCCTGTCAAAGAACGCTTTGTCCTTTTTCTTGAGGGAAACTATTAGGGAAGCCCACCTCTTTTGTGAGGAAGAAAACTTCGCCCTGTTAAAAGTACGGGCTCACAAAGTAAGAGCCATTGCTGCCTCACTGGCATACCGGAAAAATATGTCAGTCAGGCAGATCATGGACGCAACATTCTGGAGGAGCAACTCTGTCTTCGCTTCTCATTACTTCAGAGAGGTAAGAGTGGACTATGACAAGTGTTATACCTTGGGGCCATACGTAGCTGCGGCTTCTGTATTAGGCAAAGGAGTTACTACCCCCACTCAACCTTAGTTTATGTACTTGTATATGGGTTTGTGTTTTTTATGGTCGTCTGAGGTCCGCGTCTTGTGGTACGGTTTCCTCAGTCCAGATAGATAGCTTATATCTATTTCTGCAAGATTAGATGGTTAGTTTTAGTAAGGTTGCAATTCTTTTTTATTTTATGGGGCGAAGGTAGTTTCTGAAGTCTAGTCAAGTTGTTGGTCCTACCCCTTTGACAGACTCGATTGAGTTGTTTGCAGCGTAGCAGGTCTACTCTTGGCTGAACACTCCTAAGGGAAAATGACTGTAGAGGCAGTTACCTTTGAAGTCAGCTACCTTAGCAGGTAAGGAATCAAAGTGTTTGTTCTCCTACAACTCATGTTGTTTCCCCAACTATGTTTTTCTGTCTGTTTCCCTCCTCCAAATGTGTGAATCAGCTAATATATATATATATATATATATATATATATATATATATATATATATATATATATATATATTTATATATATATATATATATATATATATATATATATATATATATATAACTGCCAGGTAAGTACTATTCATAAAAATTAAGTTTTTATGATAAAACAAAGTTTTATGAATACTTACCTGGCAGTTATATATATATTTTAAAGCCCACCCACCTCTCCTCATGAGACAGGTCGGGCAAAGATAATCTAAGGAACAGAATGATTCCAAGTACCACCCTGTAAGGGTTGTTAACCATCTAACCACACAACCACCACAAGGCGGTTGCCGCGATTTTTGATTAAATTCTGCCAGAGTCGGAGACTCAGCTATATATATATAACTGCCAGGTAAGTATTCATAAAACTTTGTTTTATCATAAACACTCAATTTTCATGCATAGACTAAAATCTTCTCAATAATGTAACGTTACACCAAAGTTTAGTCAAATTTAGGACTTTTGTCATATCGTTTTTTTTTACTGTGGCCTGTTTTTGTTGAATCTCCTAATTTTTGGGTGATGGTAATGTTTTGATTTTTGGTGCAATGAAAAGTTTTGGTGGTGGTCCTCTAGTACAGCCTACCTGGCTGCGACTTGAAGAGCATCGATGGAAGTGATGCAGTTGTTATTGGCCACCTCAATAACCATAATCATCATCAGCCCCAGACTGGCAACAATACAGGCACTGCCACTGGCCTGAAGGGCTGCGAAGCTGTAGCAACCACACATTTACATGGGTGCGGATAGTGAGACATGGAACACGTTTGTGGCATTGCGACAACTTCTACCATTGATCAGGGATTGATGTAGTTGCAGCATCAATGCAACTCTTCCAGTGTGCTACAGTCTCGCTTGGTGACACCCTACCATAAGGTAATCACAGTATTACACCACCACCTGTTGAGGTCATGAAGTCTTAGACCATCATTCTGGTGTCCCTTGGAGTTCAGCAGGCAGACCTACAGCCATGCATGAAAGTTCAGAGCAGCCATTTTGGTCCTTTGCTGCCAGGGTCTGAATTCCTTAAAATTCTATTGAAAAAAAAAAAAAAAACAAAGTACTGGTAAGTTTTAGGCCAATTGTTTGAGAAATATATTGAATAGTTTTTCAATGTTTAACACTGGCTTCTATGCATCTTGAAATAAGGTTTAGAACTAGGTATAGTTGATAAAACATCTTTCATAAAGTCCCATTGCTATATTGAAATATTCCTTTAGCTCTTATTCCAAAATAGGAATTAGCAAATTTAGATAATTGAAACTAAACTGATGTCTTAGTGTTCAATAACTTGTATTTCAGTTTCTTGTCCAATTCTTAATTAACTTATTTGTTACATGCATAGACTAAAATCTGCTCGATAATGTAATGTTAAACCAAAATCTAGTTAAATTTAGGACTTTTGTCATATTTTTTTTTGCTCTGGCTTGTTTTTGTTGAATCTCTTAATTTTTGGGCTATGGTAATGTTTTGATTTTTGAAGGAGCAATGAAAAGTTTTGTAAGCAAGCAAACTATGATTTTACAAATGGGAGATTCAAATGTTTCTGGCTTCAACATTTGTCCAATGTTTACACATGCTCTGGGAAATTGATGGCACCCACTGCTCGTAACTCGTGTGACAGTCCTGCACACTTTTGATTTTGTTAACCTTTTCTAGCTGATCTGTAAATCTCTCATTAGGAATCACTGACTGCAGAATCCTAGTTGTTTTTAACATCCTTCCACACCTAATATACTGTCAGGGTTCTTATATCACCTATGATGCTAGTCCTTATCATAGCAAGACTGGATATTTGCAATCCTTAGATTGTAGAATTTATATATTGTAGTTTCCTTCCACAAGGTGCCAAGCATTGGAATTTTCATCTACTGGTTTGTTAGAAAATCTACAATATAAATGTTATTATACTCTTTATGGTTAATCTTAACCCCTCAACCTGGGTTTATAAAATGGTTAGGTTGCCAGTTTCTTTTTGTATTTAGGCCTGTTTTGAAGCTGCTTTTACTAGTGATTTAAAGCTTTAATTGCGTAAGTGGATCATCCCATTGCTTTACTTGATTTGAAGTTTTGCAAATATAGCTAAAGCTATATTTGCACTGGACTTTATGCTGAATAAAGGATACCCTTTGCACATGCCTTGGTCGGGGTTTTGCACATTACAAACTCAAAGTCGATGCCGTTTTAACTCCCCCGGTTATGCATATTACAAACTCGATGACGATGCTGTTTTACCTCGCCCCCAGGACAAATGACGTGATTGTGTAGGCAAGTATTTAGACGTGCTGATGTTGCCAAAGGTCTTCGCAGGCTGATATTTTACCTAATTATTCCTAAAGGTTTTGTGAGCTCACTTAAAGGATCAAGCTACAATTTTCCTTTCAGGTATTTCTTCATTTCAGAAACAAGATGGAAAGGGCCCAGAACCATTACCCGTTTCCTCAGGTGGTACCCAGAACCATTACCCGTTTCTTCAGGTGGTACCCAGAACCATTACCCGTTTCTTCAGGTGGTACCCAGAACCATTACCCGTTTCTTCAGGTGGTACCCAGAACCATTACCCGTTTCCTCAGGTGGTACCCAGAACCATTACCCGTTTCCTCAGGTGGTACCCAGAACCATTACCCGTTTCCTCAGGTGGTACCCAGAACCATTACCCGTTTCCTCAGGTGGTACCCTCACACATGCAGTGTCCTCCTGTCTGGAGGGCATTGTAGGCATGCGCCTTGTTAGAGGCTCCAAGTTGCCTTCCTTAAACTTTTTTTATCTCACAGACCTAGTTCTGAGAGAAATCCTGCTGATCCCTCTCACATTTAGAGAGATGAGAGCACTTATGCAGGAGTGATTGATTCCTCCCGATCTTATTCTGTATCCTCCTTATCGTCCATGGATTCATGGTAGAGAGAGTAAAGATCTTCACAAAAGTCAAGCCTTCTAGCATTGTTCCTAAAATAGAACCACCCCTTATCCCTAAACTATAACCCTTTCAGGAGTATCCTGTCCTTAGCACTATCGAAGAAGACTTTCTGGACCCTGTTACTAGTGCAGGCCCCACCTCAGTTGATGTGGTTCCCCTCGAGGATCACCTGTCCAACTTTTGCAGAGGACACCCCTCCAGGTGAATTGAGTTGTTGCTGTAAAGGCTCTTACTACGGAGGGCAAGTAGAAGTATGTCAATTGTCTTAGGGACAGGTGTCAGTTTTTAGGGCTGATCCCTGGATGGTAGAAGTTCTCCGTTCAGGTTATAGTCCCGTTTCTGGACTGTCCACGCCCATACTATTTGAGAAGCTATGAAAGAGATCTGCTAGAGAAGGAAGTATAAAAGATGTTGGGGAAAGGGGCCGTGAAAGAAGTCTTTAATGACTCCATGCTTCTTCAGTAACCTTTTCTTGGTGAAGAAACTGACAATAGCTGGAGACCTGTCTTGGTCATCTCCCATTTTTCTTTGTTTTTCAAATGGTTAAAGATGGAAACCATGACCACAGTTCTTCAGGCCATTGGGAAGAACTTGCTGCTGACCATAGACCTGAAAGACGCTTACTTTCTGGGCCCGATTCATCCTGGATCTCGAAAGTATCTAAGATTCCCTTTTAGAGAAAAGTCTAGCACTTATTGTGTTATACTTTAGCCTGTCCTCAGTTCCCCAGGTTTACGCCCTTATTATAGCCTGGACTCATGCCATGGGTATCAGGCTCTTATAGTATCTGGACAACTGGCTTCATCTAGCAGTTGCAAACCCCGCTTATACATCACAGGGACCTCCCCCTTAACTACTACAGAATTGGGGAACCAACTGAATATAAAAAAGTCCAGCCTCCTCTCTCAACAGTGAATTGGGTACCTAGGCACGCAAATCAACTGTCCAAGCCAGTTATTTTCCACTTTCCTGCAGGGTATTGAGATTCTGGCAAGTGGCATAGCTTTCTCGAAAGGGAATCGCTCGCCTCGCAGCAGCCTCTAGGACATCTCGCTTTTCACTGAAGGTGGTCCCCTTCACGAGTGTGCATCTTTGCTCATTGCAGTGGGCTCTGAAGAGCCAGTGGTCACAAACATCTGACCTTCCTGCAACCTTCTCAGTGCCCCGGGAGGTGGTGGCTGAGGCAGGAGAAGCTGCTAGAGGGCACTCCTATATAGGTTCCATTAAGAGTGTTCTATTCTTGGATGCTTCCCACCATGGATGGGGTTTCCACCTCTGGAGGGATGTGAAACCCAGCAGTGGCGATAGAAGATCCCCTCCAACATCCATAGCATGGACTGGATTTTTACTGCCGTTCTCGGATTCATCAGGTGCTAAACAGAATCCCTGTCTTGACGTTGGAGTAACACTAGTCGCCCCAAATGACAGCAAGCAGTGGTATCCAGACTTGTTGGATTTTCTTGCAGAGGTTCCAAGGGAACATGCAGAATGGCCATACCTATTTTGTTAACCACCATATCTGTTTAGTTAACCACATGTTGGAAAGTTCCATGACGCAGTTCCCTACCTATCACTTTGTGGATGGAGGTTATCCAGCATCTACAAAAGAGGTGCTTTTTGGATCGATTGCAAAGCAAAAATTCCAGACACTGTGTTATTACTACTTGCTAAGCTACAACCCTAGTTGGAAAAGGAGGATTCTATAAGCCCAGGGTCCCTAACAGGGAAAATAGCCCAGTGAGGAAAGGAAACAAGGAAAAATAAAATTTTAAGAAAAGCAACATTTCAATAAATATTTCTATATAAACTTTACAAACTTTTAACAAAACAAGAGGAAGAGAAATTAGATAGAATAGTGTGCCAGAGTGTACCCTCAAGCAAGAGAACTCTAACCCAAGACAGTGGAAGACCATGGTACAGAGCCTATGGCACTACCCAAGACTAGAGAACAATGGTTTGATTTTGGAGTGTCCATCTCCTAGAAGAGCTGCTTACCATAGCTAGTCTCTCTCTTCTACCCTTACCGAGAGGAAAATAGCCACTGAACAATTACAGCGCAGTAGTTAACCCCTTGGGTGAAAAATAATTGTTTGGTAATTTCATTGTTGTAAGGTGTATGAGGACAGAGGAGAATCTGTAAAGAATAGTCCAGACTAATCAGTGTATATGTGTAGGCAAAGGGAAAATGAACCGTAACGAGAGAGAAGGATCCTGTGTAGTACTGTCTGGCCAGTCAAAGGACCCCATAACTCTCAGTAGTATCTCAATGGGCAGTTGGTGTCCTGGCCAACCTACTAACTCTGAAAGTCCTCCGCAGACATCTACCAAGCCATGTGATCAACTTTAAGCAATGGGTGTTGTAAGGAGAATATTGCTCCACCCAGGCCACCAGTCCCCTGATTGCTGTCATTTTTAGTGTTAATGACGAACGATAGGTCCCTTTCAATTAGTGGTAAAATTTTTACGGCCATCGCTCAGTCTTGAGCCAAGTATTCAGGCTGAAGAGACTCCTCTTCTCACGGGAGCGCGCACGCTCTCATGGAATGCTATTTAAGGTTTTTGGGTCCCTCAAGATGGCACCCTATGAATCCTAACACAAGGCCCTTGACAGAGCTAACCCTGAAAAGTCTTTCCTCTTGCTGTAGCCTTGGCCGAAAGGGTAAGTGAGCTGCACGCCTTGTCTTTAATATTACATTCCAAGGGGTGAAAAGAATTCTTTTTTGTTCCCGAGCTTGTGGCTAAAATACACAATCTGGCAATCAAGCTCACCAGATTTGACTTTCACGATCACATCTCGGAGGAAACTATGATCCAGGAAATCTATTACTCCGTTTTGTAAGAGGAGTAGAGAAGTACCCGAGATAAACAGCCCCTTTCAGGCCTAGTGTTCCTAACCTGTTTTTGATGAAGCCATCAAAACCTGCCTCCTGCAGCAGTACTCGCCATCGCCAGTCGCCCGTATAGCCAAAAATTTTCAGCTCTCAACAACCGTTTAGGGACCAAAAGGCATAGCAAATGACCAGTATCACTCGCCTGCAACTTGCCACAGACAGCTCTCTTTGTGAGATGAACCTACTTTTGAGACACTTACCCAAATCTGTACTTGCTGCCATACCCGATGTCGATATTTTCCCCATGAAGGACCTGATGACCAAAGTCGATGGCCTTAAGGACAGCAACTTCACCACCTTCAAGACCTCCCTCCATGCCTCCACTCATGTTTCTGTGTTTTTGAGTGCTGGCTGCTCCAAAAAGGTCTAAAAAAAAAAAAAACTCTGCTTTTGGTTATAGGAAACATCTTTGAGAGGCTATAAATCATAGGGAAGCACTGCTGCCCCACCCCCTTGAGCACATGACATTAGCGGTCTTGCCACAACCCTTGCATTCTGCAAGAGCCACTCGGTGACCCAGGTCCTTAGTGCATTGGTGTGGAAGAGGCAGACCACCTAACCCATAGATCTCGATACCTTCTCATTGGGGCCCATTATTGCACCTCAGCAAGTAATTAATCTAATATATGCCCTTTACGGGACTTCTAATCCTTAGCCACGGCGTCAGTTATTTTCTGCATTGTAAGAGTATGAAAGTCAGCTCGTATCTGCCTTCTCCAAGCAGCAAGTAGACCTTGGAGTTTTGCTGACCATGTCCTAATGCTGGTAAGAATAATTTTTTGTGTCGATCATGTTCCATATGTTGATCTCTTTTGATGCCTATTCTTGGCAGTGTTTAATTTCTATTTAGGTCAATGATTTATAGGTCTTAACTTCGGCCGAACTGCCAAAGTGACTACCTCTTGACGGAGACTTCCTCCCACCTGAGGAGGACTCCCCCATATAAATTACACTGAAGTTTGTGTCTAGGTAGGAACAATTTCCAAATTTTTTTTGTATTTTTTTCTAAATATACTAACCCGAGTCATTCATGCAAAGGTACCACCTCATCCATCCATCAAGTCTGGACCAGGATAGTGATGCTCACTTCGCAGCAGCTAGTAACACTGTCCAGCAGTGGAATTGCATAGTAATCTATCACTGTATATACAGTAGTTTAGAGTTAGGCACCTATTCTTTCTTTTATCGTCATAGTAAATGGACTCGGGGAGTAAATCCGTATAAATAACTAAGGTTTGTATTGCTAGGAAAACTACAAATTGTATTCAACATTTTTTTTTTTTTTTTTTATGAATCTTGCCCTCAGAGTACCCATTCCTAAGCTTTTTCACTTTTATCCTTCAATTTTCCTTGATGCAATCTTAATATTTTAGTTAATTTGTTATATGGAGTATCATCCTGCTATAGTTTATAAGGATATTTTGACTTAGTGTTGAGGGTATAGGAAGAACTAGAGTAATTTAAATATCCATTTTATAACTAACACTTAAATTTTTATTTTTAATCTGCAACTAAGTTTAAGAATGTAATCTTTGTTTGTCAATTTTAGGGCTCCTTGTGGTCTGAACAGCATTAGCTAGATTTAATTTGCTTTGGAGAGGAGGTAAACACTTTATAATCATTGAATTGGATTAAGGTACTGAGCTAAGAGCTTATTGCAGAGGTAAGACCTTACTTCCCTTGTGCCTTTAGGGGTGTTATACAACTTTCTTTCCCCACTTACATTAGTACAGTTTTATGTTGGAGATATTTAGCACTAGTCATCCTAGGTGCCAAGGTTACTACTGTCCTTAAAAAGTCACAAGCTCATTTTTTTTATTATTTTTATGTCGATGGTTTTTTTGTACCAAAGTTTGGGTAATAGCCCCCAAAAAGTTTTTATTCGAATACTTATAAATCTATGAGGTTTAATTTGTTTCTATATTACTTTTGGTCTGTTTAAGAGATTTTCAGCAGGAATTTTCCCCAACTAAGGGTCTTTCAATCATTTTATGTAAAAACTTTGTAAATATCAGTGGGTAAAGTAATTTGATTTCTATAGATATTTGAAAATTGTTGCTGTAAATTTAGAAATATACAGTATATTCACATACAGATTAATGTTCATGTATTGGATTTGTTTTCGTAAATTATGCTATTTTAAATTTTATATATAAAGATTTAATTCTTCAAAACAAATTTAAGAAGTTATAAGTTTAATGTTGTAATATGGTTAAATGAAACATTGTATTTGGAAAATATTCATTAGCAATATTAGAAACCTAATTTTGGTAAGACACTAATTTTATCACATTGAATTTGAAACTCACATGCTGTTTTTTTTTATGAACTATCGAGTATAGAGTATAATTTATATCTTTACAGATGTCTCAATAGCGAAGGATTTTAAAACTATTTAAATTGTTATCCAGTCTGTCTAGTACCGTACTGTATGGTCTACCTTATACTATGTAACACATGTAATTTCAATAGGTATTGCCAGGGTTTCGGTGGATATGGGATCTCGAGTTTTACATTGAGTAATTGATGTAGGGATGAATACTAAAAGTAACTTTTAGGTATTGAAAGCTTACTAATCTTACAAACTATAATGGGCACAAAGGGTGTAAATAAGGGATTTTGACGAAGGAAAAATCTACATCTGGGCTCGACCTGTTGCTCCATTTCTAAGGCATAAATATTGCTAAATATACCAGAGAAGAAAAAGAAAGATGCATGGAATGCCAGGAATAAACCCAGCTCGCTCACTCTGAGTGTCAGTATAGTAACTGGGGCGTGATAGAACCAGGACCATAGGTCCCTCACCAGTTAGACCTCTCCTCCTTCAAGATCCCCCGGAACTACGAGGTACCAATCTACACCCGACTGCTTCCTCCTACTATGACTATACTCCCCTCACCCCTACCCCTCCTGACCCTCTCTCCCTCATTCCTCTTTAGCACCAGCGACGGTTCAGACGTGTTTTTCTTAGCTCTGTAAAAGGGGACACAATATCTGCACGGAAATAGTTTAGTCTATACAGGAATGGCTGTTATATTCATACCATTTATAGGAATGGGTGTTTTATTAATTGATGGTTTTTGTATGGATGGATTTTGTGCTAGCAAGTTGACTGACACGGAGTTAGTGTGGTTAAAAAGGTTTGTGCACTGTTAATAGAGTTGCATAATACAAAGTGTTTCTCTGGGATAATTGTTTATAGGATGATGGAATTTAGGGTTAACTGAAGCATTTTTACCCTGAAACTTAATACATTTAAAGTAATTTTTTTTCCAGTTTTCTTAAATACATAGTTTTCTATTTGGTTTAGAAATGGTAACTTTATTGAAATTGTTGGTTGAGATTTCTTCTAGTTTATTCCTTAGCGTTGTTTGAGATAAAAGAATTAAATATACCTGAAAAATTTGGATGCTATTAATAAATAAAACAATGCCAGGCACACTATGCATATTGTCACTGTTTATATAACCAACGTGGAAAAGTCCTTAGGCAGAGGGAAAGGTTTTGATATTTTTGAAAAATAGCTTTGGAAATAGTATTTATTTCTGGGATACTTATTAATGAAGGAAATGTAAAATTCTGTTTTGAAGTATTGGAAATGTGTAGTACCTTAAAATCTGACTGAATACTAGGAGGAAAATTTTCTGCATGGGGATAAGGGGCTTATAGCATTCTGCTTTTTCCAACTAGGGTTGTAGCTTAGCAATTAATAATAATAATAATAATAAGGGTGTTGTCATGGTTAAGGAACTAGAGGGGCACTCAGAGTACAGACCTTTGCCACAGTTTATTTCTTGACCTTTTTCTTGACATTTCACCTTGACCTTTGACCTTAACTTTCCAAACCTAATTCATTTCCAGCTTTTTACATAAGTTAACCCTTCCATGTTTCATAACTCTACAATTAAAATTGTGGTCAGGAAGCTGTTCACAAACACGCACGCGCACACACAGGCTGGAAAACGTAACCACCTTACAACTTTGTTGGCGGTAATTACTTTACTATTGAGTAAACTAATTTTAGAAAGCCAAGGTTAAATTTTTCAAGCTGGTGATTATGTAGCAGAGTTTGTAGCGATGGAGTCCCATTTCAATTACAAGTAGAAAATGTATTGGAGCCATGCTCTAGTAAGCAGTATGAATACATTCTTTGGTAAACCTGTTAAAGGGGAAAGAGAAATTGGTAAAATTCTATCCCTTGCTCTGATAAGTATGAAAGCATTCTAAAATTTCAGGCTGGTTGAAGTGGTTATTATAGAATGGTTCCATAATATTAAACTACCCTCAAAATAAGGGATGCAACTTTGTATAAACTAGTAAGCAAAATAACACTAAATTTTGAGATTTAGTTTAATATAGAAACCACAATTAGTTTTTAAGCCTAATCTGAAAGGAACTAAATGGGCGATTATATTTGTATTCACTAGAAGAATCTGCTTGTGCAGAAATTTGGAAAATTTTGAAACTTGAAAAATGAACGTGTGAAATGGGATGATTATATTGCACTCACTGCCCAGACACTACAAAGTTTAGAATGCTTCTAGAAGGCTAAATTTACTACCAGATCTTTGCTTAGACAGCCTCGATAACGTTTATGATTCCAGAAGGATAAAGATAACTGGTTACACAAACATTTATTTCTGAAATTCACTACCAAATCTTTGCTTAGCCTCGATAACATTTACAATGATTCTAGAAGGATAAAATAGGTGACTACACCAACATTTGTTTATGAAAGTCTGACAATTTACTGGACAATGTTATATCCGACTAAGATTTAGGTATACTGGCCACTAGACTTCCTTGGTGGAATATTTGTGTGACTGTCGTAACAGACTGAATTATGACATTTAATCATTTAAATAAGATTTAATTCTTTCATTTGGTTTACTCATGAAAACCCTGTAATTTCTGTTGAGACATCTGAAAAGAATATAGTATGATATATTTTGATATTAAATTTTTGTGCCTGAGTAAAATGTTAACTATATAGAGATAATTAAGCTACCTAAATTATTAAAGTTGCTTGACCTTTAATCAGCATAACCAAATTAAAAACCTAAAATATTAAATTGACAGTTGGAGAAAGGCCTAATAATTTTAAAGTAGTACTTTGAAAAGTTTATATTTTGCTCTAAGTAGGGAAATTAATTTGAATTTAAACTTGTAAATATATATTAAAGATAAAAAGAATTATGGTAAATCTTGATTTAAAGAATAAGCATGTGAAAATGTCACAAGGTCATGAAATGGCAATTATTTAAGTTGTTGACTATTTTTGTCAAATTGTAATTGTAATCAAAATCTGGTCTAACTAGTTAGCACAAAAAACTTAATTTAATTTGATAAGGTAACCCTTGCTTAAAACTTTCCAAAATAATTAAAGGTTTCTTCTTACGAGGATACAAACTTCAGTCATTAAATGTGTTAACTTATATTTCAGTTTTCTATGACCAGACAGTTATAAAAGGTAATGGGCTATGTTGCACCATGGTTGGTTACAATAGCAACCCTACTGCCGGGTACCATGTGCGGCTGCCGATAGGCTTCACTCCTCTTCAGGTCGGCGTTAAGAGATTAGGTCTCCCCTCTTCCCTCTGTGATTATGACTTCTTAATCCCCACAGGATTTCCATTTATAGGGCGTGCACAGTACTCTCTTTTCCTTTGTCACTAAGTGTGCTTATTATCTGTGCTAAGTTTGTACTTAACAATGGCTAATGCTGTTTCAGACGATATTCTGTGGAATCTTTATATAGGTTTTTAAGGAGTGGCCATCCTCCCAGTGGGAAAGATTTTACTCTATACAAGTAACGCTCTAAAGTGAGTTCTCTTTCCCCATAGTCTTCCAGTATTAGTAAGAAGCGCAAGCTTTTTTTCTGCATCGAAAGGTATCCCCCTTCCTGGTCCTTCGTATCTTGAGCCTTCTGAGGCTCCAGTTACAGAGGATGATGGCCACGTTGATAACTTATTGAAGTTCATTATCATCATCTAATATTGATTTAGACACTATATCCTTACCCCATTACAGTGTATTGAGGTTGGTCAGACTGCTTTGGCTGTGTCAATAACTGCAACTTTGGTCAGACCAAGTTGCTTTGAACCTATTGTCGTCGTCATCCAAGCAAATTGCTTTGTAGTAAATAGTAACTATAATGCAGAAACAAATTCCACATATTTTATCCATACCCAACAGCTGACGTAGTCTCAGGCTAATGAGTGTATGTGCCACTCTGCCCACACGCATGTGCCTCTGTGCCCACGCGCGATGTCATTAAATGTGATGCTATGCCCACGCGCGATGTCATTAAATGTGATGCTATGCCCATGCATGATGACGTCCTTCAACGCCCTGTCATTTCAATGGGTAATGATATTCCTCTGCGGGATGGCTATTATCCTGTCATCTGATAATGCTTGTATATGAATGGAACCCCTCATGGTGGTGTTCCATTGTCAGCTTCGACTTTATATCGAATAACTTCAGCTTACAATCTTCAACAACTTTGGTTATATGAATGACAATCCTGTTGCCTTATCACAATGTACTCACACAAGTACATGGCCTAATGTTCATATTGATTTAAATTTTGTATGTTTCTTTGGAATGACAAATTTTTTTCCATATAAACCTTCTTTTCAACTGGCATGCCTCCCTTTTCCATCTTCAGAGATGACATGAGTTTGATATTTTTAGCTGTGTCCCTTGCTATGAGGAACAATACTAACAGAAAATATGTTAGGGCTCCTTTAGATAGTAGTACCAGCCGAACTCTGTCGAGTCCCTTGGCAGGTTGGGAGGAACATAGAGAGGAGAGGTCCCCTTTTTGGTTTAATTTGTTTGATGTCGGCTACCCCCCAAAATTGGGGGAAGTGCCTTGGTATAGGTATGTATGTCCTTTAGATAGATCTGACAGATTTAGTTCCCAAGCTTTTTGAAGTTCAGATGAAGATTGTTGCCAGAGAAGTAGGTTTGTTAACAGTATAGATAGCAGAGGTAGGATATCCTAAGTCTCCCCCTTGGTGTAATCCACCTGTGAAAGTATGTTTTACGGCAGGAGGGAAAAATAATTTGGCCAATAAGCTAATGAAAAATCTTATTTTTAAATTGTGCTGCTCAACATCATGGGAAACATGTTCTTGAGGATGGTTCCAATCCGCTGCAGTAGTTGGAAGTGCAGTTGTGGTGGGGGATATTGTTATTAGAAGGAAACTTCTATTCTCTTTGTTCAGTATTTACTGTGGAGCTGTATGTAGTAATTCTTGCAGTCTGCCATATTTTTAAGAATGGTAATCAAAATAGTTTTTATACAATTATGGATTCTTAACATTATGCCAGTCCATCATAAAAGAGGTGCAGGACTGGTTAGTCCTTCTGCAGTCTAGGGCGAATATCATTGTTCTTTTCTGGGATGGGAATAAATGTGTAGATAAGCTAAGGAAGCTTCAGGGCGACTTAACCCATCCCCCACAGGTATTCCTTACAAAGACCTTAAAAGTAATACAGTACATTTCCACTTTAAAAATGTGGCAGGGTTGATGGTCTGAACTGACCACTAATACAAAATTCAAACATCCACCCTTTGGTAGAATTATTCTTATCTTATTGTAATTCTGCAAATAGGAGGGATAACATTTTAGCTAGAATGTATATTGGTCATACACGTGGAACCCACAATTACTTAAATGAAGAGTGGGGAAGGGAGATAGGCCGCTCTTTGTAATATTTGGCAAGAGACAATGGATATTTTAACATTTAGTCGATTGTCCTGGTTTTAATCTTCAAAGGTGGTCACATTTATTCCACAACAAACCTTTTAAGAGAAATTTATTTCGGGAAAATTGTAATACCCTGAACGAAAAATTTTATACAGTAGCCCATTGGGTTAAATTAAGTTTTATTTAATTTCATTTTTCTGGGCTCGACCTGTGTCGCTCCGTGAAATGCTCCTCTAGCACCATTTCTAAGGCATAAATACTGCTAAATATACCAGAGAAAAAAGATGCATGGAATGCCAGGAATAAACCTAGCTTAGCTCGCTCACTCTTTGAGTGTCGGTATAGAAAATTGGGGCGTGATTGAACCACGACCATAGATCCCTCACCAATTAGACCTCTCCTTCATCAACATCCCCCTCCACCCCTACATCTCCCCACCCCTTATCTTCATTCCTCTATCAGCACCGGCGTTGGTCAGACGTGTTTTATTTTGCTCTTGTGTTGTTTTGTGTTTTTGAAGATGTCCGACATTTCGAGATCCCTGCTCCCAAGTTGAGTATTATATTTGCCTGTTTGTGATTTCTAGGTAGCGACACTTATTTATTCTTAACCGTGTTTGGTTTTTTGTTATCGCTGCTTGTTCCCTTGTTCATGTTTTGGACATCTAATTTAATATTTTGGCATGATCATATTTTATATCGAGCTAGACCCTAAAGGTTTATTAGCGCTGTGCTTGTTAGCCTGTTTGGGCGATCCGTATGCGGTTTCGGTGGGTAGCCTTTCCTGCCAGGCTTATTCTTTTGAGTTCATTTTGGGGAGAAAAACACGTTCTCATTTGGTTGTTCTGGATCATTATTTTCCCGATTTTGGAAGCCCTTTTGGTGTTTGTTTGCCTTGTACCCTTTCCGTTTTGGCTTTTTCCCGATTTGGAAAGGTTTAGTTTTTATTTTATATCCCCGTGTTTGATTGGTTTTGAAGGTTGAAATGATACTAAATGGTGTGATTGTACGGGTATGGTTGATTAAAGGGATTTTGACGAAGGAAAAATCTATTTCTGGGGAGAGACCTGTGGCGCCCGGTGAAAAGAGTCCTTCTTATATACCTTTTCTGATAAAACCTTCCAATTATACCAGAGAAAGATAAAAGCATGGAATGCTGAGGTTACAACCCTCGCGCGAGCACCTTTAGGGTGTTGTGTATAAAGCAAAGGCGCGTGAAATCCACTATTCACAGGTTGTCTTCCATTTAGTTAATTCCTTCGTCAAAGGGATGGGCCGATACAAAGGCCCTTGCCAACCTCCAGCGCCACACCACCCACGCCACGACGCGAGCGCCATCTGAACAACATCCTTCTGTATTGGCCATGATGGCTTGGAAAGGAAAGGGTGGGATTGTGTAAAATAAAGGGGAAGGGTTTCACCGGGCGCCACAGGTCTCTCCCCAGAAATAGATTTTTCCTTCGTCAAAATCCCTTTTCTGGGTCGATCTGTGGCGCCGGGTGAAAATGTACCAGAGAATGCCTTCCAAGCCCAACAATAACTAATTTAATGAGGGGAGAGAAACAACACCATGTAAAGAAAATCATAAATAATTAAGGTAAACAAACATGATAACAGGGAAGCCTCCGAGTATCAGAGGAAACATGCTACAAAACTGACATGGCTAAGAATATCCCAACCCTGTAACAACGGTAATCAATAATAGTTACAAACATAACCTAATATGTAATAAACTTAGGGCTAACGAACCACCAAGGAAGCGGCGTCGTGGTGCGAGTGGCGGGTAGGAGGGAGAAGAAAAGAGATGGATGAAAGGAAGAACAAAAGATCACTGGGGAGAGATACGGCTCCCAGCTGCAACTGTTGGGTATTTAAGAGCCTGTAAGCTCATTAGATAGTGGCGTTTGAAGACCATAGGAGATTCCCAACCCGTGAACTTTATAAGGTCATCAAAGTCCATCTTCTGGGGGAAATGATCCCGGATTGGCTTGTCAAACGAAGTATAGGATCTATAGCCTAATACCACGCATGGGAATGGTACCTCCTTGTTCCCTGATAAACAAGGGGCCAGACGATCGGGTAGCAGTCGTGGCTAAAAAGGCCCTGAGAGTGGTGACCGGACATAGAAAAGTATCTTGGAGAAGAGGAATAACTTTCCAAGGGGACCACCTATTTTGGGGGTTAACGGCCGAATCATATTGGCGAATTGTCGAGTCCCTTTTGACTGATTCGATGAAGAAATCGTTTTCCGGTTCAATGTTCGAGTCTCTACGAGCTGCCAACTTCCTGTAGTCCACAAAGTTAGGGTTTTGGACATCCTTGAGTAATCTGACACGGTGAGTTTGGGATACTCGGGTCAGTTTGAGGAACGGAATCCGGATGGGACGGAGTTTCCACTCGAGGAGGAGAGGAAACCAACTGTTCTTGGGCAGTGAGGTGGTACTAAAACCACTGCGCCCCGGAAGGAGCGCAGTCGGTGTTAAAGTTTTTAGAAGATTCACTGGGAGAGATAGGGAAATCTTCCTCTAATGGTTCCAATCCCGGGGTAATGCGTCCATGGCATGAGCCCGAGGGTCCAGGATTGGGGTCACATAACAAGGAAGTTTGTGATTGATCTGAGATGTGAATAGATCTACCTGGATGCCTGGAACGAACCTGAGTATCCACCGGAGTGAAATTCTGACTCCAGGGAACTCGTCCTGGATAGTGAGCCCGTTCTCACATCCTGGCCTCCCGCTAGGTGAGGTGCTGACAGGGACCAGTTCTTTTCTGTTGCCCAGGCGAAGAAAGTGACCAGGATCTGATTCAGGTTGGGCGACTTGGATCCTCCCCTGTTTCCGTAGTGTACCTCGTCTGTGCTGTCTGACACTACTCTGATGTGGGTCGACCTCGGAGGAGTCACTCTCTTCAGGGTCAAGAACACTGCCATGGCTTCGAGAACGTTGATATGGGACTGTTTCATGTCTAGTGACCAAGAACCTGAAACATCTGATGTTCGGAGAAATCCCCCCACCCACTTAGAGACACGGCTGAATGGAATGTCACTTGTGGAGGTGGGAATTGTAGAGGAACCGCTTTGGAGAGGTTCTTCGGTTCGGACCATGGGCGTAGTCTCATTTTCCCGACAGAGGGGATCTTCGAGACCTTGTCTTCTTATAGGTACTGTAGCTCTCTTTCTCCAAAATCGATTGATGTCTTGAGTTTGGCTTTTATTAGGAGATCTGTTACTGAAGTGAATTGGGAAAGGCCGAGGATACTTTCTAGGCTCTTTGGACACCTGTTTGTGCTTGAGAAATTCTTGATCTTGGAACCTATTCCTCTTACTTTTGGAAGGGAGAGACAACGTGTGCTTCGAAAGGTCCCACTGAATGGCTAACCATTCTAAGTGGCCTGATGGTCGCAGGCGAGACTTATGGAGATTGACCCGAAATCACAGGTTGTCGAGCGATCGAAGAAATTCCCTCGTAGCTCTGTTACCTTCTATGGCCGGCCGGGCCCAAATGAGCCAACCGGCCAGATAAGCAATGATCTGTATCTCTTGGTTCCTGAGTTGTTCTAACACTGCCTCTCCCAGTTTCGTGAATATCCTGGGATCAATGTTGAGGCCGAAGGGCATGTCTTGAACACAAAGGCTTTCCTGCTTAGGTGGAAACCCAGATAAGAAGAGAAGTTTCGAGCTATAGGCGCAAGCTAATAGCGGTCGGTAAGATCGACAGAGGTGGTGACGGTCCCACGGGGAAGTAAGTTCCATACCTAAGAGATAGTCGTTTGATTGCTTTTTCTTGAGTAACCCTGTGGGGTACTCTTTCAGGACGGGAGTGTATTTCTGGGAGAAGGTCACTGGCGGAGGAGGAGGACCTTGAGGCTATTTTCATCTCAAACCGTTAGAGACTATGCTATGATCCCACAGACCGAGTCCAATGGTTACGAAAGTGGTAAAGTCTTCCCTCTACCAGGACCACCGCGTTGTGAGGGAGTGAATCTAGGTCCTTCCCTTCTCCGATCCCCCTTTTTCCTAGGTCCGCCTTGATGTCGAGACTGTCTTCTACTCCTGTAGCTTCCTCTCTGGTGTCCATGAAAGGAGCCTGAGGGTTCGGATCTAGGGCTGCATGCAGGCAAAACATCCCAACGGAGTTGGGCTGTGTACCTGGGGAATCAGTGAGGTAGACCACCTGATGATGGGGGGTCAGATACAAAATCGTCGAACCAGAGGAAGGCTGTGATGACGAGTGGGAAACCGACTATCAATTCCTGTCTGATAGAGGTCTCAGACAGAACGTACTTCCCACAACTGACCCGATCAGACCAACAAACGTGTAGGTCGAACTGGAAGGGCAGAGCCTGGAATTATCGTACCCCCCAGGCTGACAACATCCTGGTCCAGACAGATCGGGCCTGCCCTTTAGGAAATAATACCGTTACCTTCGGTACCTTGTCTAAGCTAACCAAGGCAATCTCTTTCAATCGAACGAATCCGTTGAATGGGAATTCTAGTACCTGGGAGTAAAATCTAGGTCCCCCAGAGGGAGGACGTCTATGCCCTCCAGATTTATGGTACCACCTATATCCGAGTTCCTGAACGGCACTGACTCACCACCATACCTTAGAGCTCGTCATAGCCCCTTGGATTTCCTTAGAATGTGTTGCTTTTAGCCGGCACAGTTTATGCAGGGTAACATGAACATTAGGATCCTTTAATGGTCCTAGGTCGGTGACGTAGGTAATTGCAAAGCTGAAGGCTCAAAACTCATCCCCACATACCTGCCCGTCCATGGGGTCGTTGTCCAACCTTAGAGAGGACACTCCGAGGAGATAGGGACCTCTAGATGGAGCATTCCTTCCCTACTTCGATACCCAAGGGTGGAGAGCCTCTCTTTGCAGGCCAGAGAGAATCATCATCATCCTGATGGGAACCATGCAGGCGAACCTTCTGTAACACAAAGGGGACATAAGTCTGGATGTTCCTTGAACTTTGGTTAGCGATCCTATTCACAGGCTGGGATCAGCTGTATACTCTTAAAAAGCTATTTTAAAGACAAGTTATTTAATGTATTATCTTCTGGGGTATAGTGCGACACTTGTATTCATGAAATGTGACACTGTTGGCGCATTCGCCACTGGGTGGAAATTTATTTCTATATGAACACTATGTTGTATGGATATTTATCCATATCTAGACATAGTTAGAATTGACTATGCATAAATATAGGCATAATTAATGTATTTCTATTTGAACACTATGTTGTATGGATATTTAGCCATATTTAGACAGTTAGGATTGAATATGCATAAATATAAGCATAATTAATTTAATTCTATTTGAACACGATGTTGTATGGATATTTATCCATATTTATACATAGTTAGAATTAAATACATGCATAAATATAGGCATAATTAATTTAATTCTATTTGAACACGATGTTGTATGGATATTTATCCATATTTATACATAGTTAGAATTAAATACATGCATAAATATAGGCATGATTAATTTAATTCTATTTGAACACGATGTTGTATGGATATTTATCCATATTTATACATAGTTAGAATTAAATATATGCATAAATATAGGCATAATTAATTTAATTCTATTTGAACACGATGTTGTATGGATATTTATCCATATTTATACATAGTTAGAATTAAATACATGCATAAATATAGGCATAGTTACGTTCATAAATAATTTTTTTTTTTTTTTTTTTTAAGGTAAAACAAAAGATTGGCCACCCGTGGTCTGAGTGATCTCCGACTGTACCGGATCTCCGGTAACCATCCCCGGTACAAACAATGGTCCGTCATAGTGCAACGTGAACCAGAGGAAATCTAATATTAACCTCAATGCTGACCGCCTGTACGATATCCGGTTAAGCCGGAGATTCGATGAAAAAGAATCGTAATGACGATATTGTGATTATTCATGAAAAAGGGTTCATACCCTGATTCTGATCGTCTGATTGATCTCAGTTGTACCGGAGAACCAGTGACAAAGGTCCGGCAACGTGAAAACGTGATCCTCACCGGTACGATAACATTCTCTAAAACTGAATGTCTGTGTTATCTCCAGTGAAGCCGGATATTCGATGAAAAAGGGACCGTAATAATGAAACTGTGAAATCCTCATCGGTATCACATTGTTAACTCCGGTTCTGGACGTCTGCTTGATCTCTGTTTGTATGGGAGATCCGGTAGCAAAGGCTAGTCCCCGTGAGATCGTGACCGTCACCGGTACGATAACATTAACCTCAATGAATGTTTGAGTTATCTCCAGCGAAGCCGGAGATTCGATGAAAAAAGGGGCCGGAAAGGTGTAATTGAGATCAAACATGACAAAGGTTCGTGTGCAAAAAGGTCTCAGCCGGAGTCTGAGTGCCGGATTTCACCGTTGCACTCCAAATATCTGGCTAGTTCTCACCCAATGAGTATCCATTATAACGGCATATAACTCAAGGCGGAGCTAAACATAACTCAAGGCGGAGCTAAACATAACTCAAGGCGGAGCTAAGGGTGTCGGTGTAAATCGAACCCAATTAATGACTCATACACCAACGTTCCTACTAATAGTGTTAGCTATATTAACAGTAACCACATCAATAAAACGTGTAAAACATTAAACGTACTATCATCAACTCTGATAATAAGAGGAGGCCTGAATAACTCGTGAACGTATAAAAACGGAGAACGGGAAAATCACCTCCCTTACTCGAGCTAATAAACGAGTACCCTATGTTCTCACTCTCAAGGTTACATAATAAAAGCTAACATCACACAATAATGTAAGGAAAGTAAAATAAAACTGATTGTTTTTATTTTATTTTTATTTTTTCCTTTTTCTTTTTCATTTTTAGTCATTGTAATAACCAAAAACGAAGAATAACGACAACGTAACCAATAAATAAGGATATAGTCTAAATCGAGCCTTCCTGGGGCGAGTACAAACTAACAGACTAAATCGCAAACGTTTAAATCGCTATTCGGCCAAAACCATTGTTGGCACTATAATATCCAAATGTTTGTATATTTGTAATTTACCTAATGTCTGTTAATGACATAAGGATAAATAACTTAAAGCAATCTGCCGACCTGCGAGGGTCGGGGAAGCAGTGACATGCCCTTAAAATAAATATAAACACCAGCCTTAGCTAAAGGCAAGGCAAATATAAGTGTTAAGTGTATGGGCGACCTCCGGTGAAGCCGGAGCGTAATGAGATGTCCTGAATAATGCCGTCTTAGCCAAAGGCAAGGCAAATATAAGTGTGAAGTGTATGGGCGACCTCCGGTGACGCCGGAGGATAATGAGATACCCTGAATAATTCAATTGTGGCTAATAATTCAATTGTGAAGATATAAAAGCCAAGCCGCAGCTAAAGGCTAAGACTTAGAACATAGCAAAGCGTATTTACAAACTCCGGTGATGCCGGAGGGAGAAGAAAGGTCCTGAATAATTATTGTGAATAAAAACACAATTGTAATAACAATGGCTATTGTGGATATGGCCGTGGCCTGAGACCGCAGTAAGGGCCACCGGAGGGTCGTATCTAAACAATATGAAGCCCATCCCATGTAGTAAACAATATATAAATATAACAATAGAACGAAAGTCATTGAGAATCCCTCAAGCCGGAGTAGAACTCAAGGCGGAGTGGAAAACGTTCATAAACTACTCCCGAGCCGTAACGGGGATAGGACGAACACGGACCAAAATAACGCTAACAATTGAAAAGTCACGAAAAATAAATAACTCGTAAGTTATCATCCACCCCGAGGGGGAGAGGTGAGGGAGGGAGAACCCGTTGAACGCACAAAACGGAAAACGGGAAATCCGCTCAACCACCATAGCAAAGAAAGAAAACGAGAGAAAGGGGTAACTCGTGACTGCGAACAGAAAACGGGGACCCCAATATCTCGCTCTCTTAAACACAAAAACAGGACTAAAAATCACACAACACTATTATAAACGTATAAAATAAAAATGTACATCCATATAACACTACGATCGAAGAATAGCATCTGCTAAAACTTTAAATAAATAGCACAGTCGAGTGACAAACGCCTCGGAGGGGCGGGCACTAAACAAATACAAAGCTAAATCGCTATCTCGTTCGTAGGCTGGACTTACTAGCAAAAAGTACCATGAGCATAAATACACAAAAAAATAAAAATAAAAATAATAACGGTTCTAAAGGCATAAGGCCAGGGACTTAACCAAGAACCTAAGTGACAGAGTACTAAACGGGCAGACAAAGATAAATTCCCAACAAGTGAACAAACAATGGCCGCCATGAAAGGCCAGACGGGAATATAAAACAGACTATACTGGATATAAAACAAAAGCCCGGTACAATAAAATACTGTCAAAACAAACTATGGTACTTAACATTGGAATGTGTGAAGATGAAGCTTCGGACATGACAAAATAAATCCACGATAGATAAAAAAGACCGAGAGCACATGGTTGATTAATGTGTTATTCATTAGTGCTGAATGGCCTATGGTGGCCCAGTGCTTGGCTTGAAGCCTAAATTTTATATAAAATCAATCAAAAGGGTGTTGGAATAGTTTCCACAGATGCCACAGTAATTAGATGCCATAGACCTGGTCCTCGTAGGAGGCGGCCTAAGTGGTCTGCCTTGGAGAATGAATGATTTAAAGTTTTTAGGCACTGCCTTGGAGAAACCCTTCTCCTCTCGCAGATTGAGTTCAGGGAGAGAAATGTCATAACCTTGCAAAAGGCTACAGGTAGAAACTCGCATAATAAAGTGAGTATGACTCCTACTTTTTCTCCTCCTACCTCTTCTCTCCATTCACTGAATGTTCTTAGAGTGAAGGACGTTCAAACAAATATTAAAATTTCTAAAGAGTATCAAGGTAAAATCACAAGATATCCCTAAAGTGGAGCTATTCATGGTCAGGATAATATAATGATTCCAAAAAATATCGCTGCGTGTGGGCATCACCTCGGCTGATGTACCCCCTCGAGTTTCAATCTTTGGTTCGTAAGCATTAGATGTACTAAACAGTTCTCTTCTAGGGACACGCACTGTTTGAGGGACTCCGACCTGGTGTACTCTTCTTTATTTTTCTCCATCAGATGTGGCCGCTGCTTTAGAAAATCAGAGAAAGATGGTCAGGCTTCTCATGAAAAGAGCTGCAGCACCGGGGATACCCAGCCATCGCATACCTTCAAAGAACTCCCTTCCTTTTTTTTTGTTTTTAGCAGATCAACTAGCAAAGATGACAACTTATTTCTACAGGTTTTCAACAGCCTAAGAGGGAAGACCCTCAGCCCATCTTTTACCATAGAGGATGGTTCTCTGATCGGAGAGGTCGTGTAGGCTCCTGCTAGGGAGGGCAATTTCCCCCAACTTACCACCACTAGGGGGATGCATACAAAGCCATGGACGTAGGTGGGAGCTCTTTGGGACCCATCCTTGGGCCATGAAAGAATGCACTGTATTCAGATGTCCCATTTATAGGCTGTTTGCCCACACTGACTCTGACAGAATGATCATTGGAAGCAGTGTAAAGAACCTCCTTTTACTTAATTTGTCTAGGACTTTGGCCAAAAGGAGAACTATAGAGGAAGTCTTAGATTACTTTCCGGGCTTCCTTGGCAATCTATGCTTTGTAGAAAAGCTGACGTGAAGTTGCAGATACAACATAAATTTGTCGCATTTGAACCTATTTCTTGCACAAAAGGTTAAAAGAATGGGGACCTCGGCCATTGTTATTCAGACCATCAAGAAAAGCACTTTCTTCTGACCATAGACCTTAAGGATAAGTATGTTCAGGTTCCATCCATCCTGCCTTAAGGAAGTGCCTAAGGTTCCCCTTTTAACAGTTTTCCACTTCAAGGTGCTAGGCTTCAGTCTGTCAACAGAACCTCTGGGCTTTACCCTTGCTTGAGCTCATGCCATGGAAATAAGGCTTCTGAAATTTCTGGACAATTGATTTCTAGCAGTCTCTCAAACCCTGCTTATAAAACAGAATCTTGAACCCTGCTTATAAAACAGAATCTTGAACCCTGCTTATAAAACAGAATCTTGAACCCTGCTTATAAAACAGAATCTTGAACCCTGCTTATGAAACAGAATCTCTTCTTCGACTTCTGTAATGAGTTGGGGATTCAACTACATCTAGAAAAGTCCAGTCTCGTTCTTCAACAGTCCATCGGATATCTAGGCAGGTTAGGAAGATTTAGAAATGTGGTCGAAACCCCTTTGGAAGCAATCCCTTCCTGCCCATTCCTGGCAAAGCTTTTAGGACACTTCACTTGATTGGAGAAGTTAATTCCCTTCAGGGCAATGCATCTCACTCAGTGTAGGGGGACTCTGAAGAGTCAGTGGTCTCAAACATACGATCACCCTGTAACCCTGCTGTTGGTGCTCCGGGAGGTAGTGACAAATCCCCAATGGTGATAGAGAAAGGAGAACCTGTTAGCAGGAACACCTTTTCAGGTCTCATGAAGTTCCTTTTACTCTCGGATACTTCACGCCAAGGGTGGGATGCTAACCTAGGAAGGAAGCGTTTTTTTCAGGTTGAGGTTTCAGAAAAACAGGACATTTTTCACCACTACTTGGAAACAATTATGAGAGCATACGAATCCTCGGGGGAAGAGTCGCTTGGGACCCCCTTGAGCACTTGATGCCTGTGTACTTGCTGTAACCCTGGTGTTCTGCAAGAACCACTCAACTTCTTGGAGGCTCGAAAAGGTTTCTCTGTGGTGTTTAGGAGTGACAACTACACAGTTGTGACCTATATCACCATACCCTCTAAGCCAACCAACAGTGAAGATGCATAATTGGGCACAGAAGAATGCAATTTCCCTCTTGGCGAGGTTTATCCTCTAGGAGAAATGTCATTACTGATCAAATGTTGACCACTGATAAGTTGGTTCTGAATGGTCCTTTGCTTCCCCTGGTGGTGAAGAATTTTGACCTTGTGGGGCTACCCTTTTACAAGATATGTTCACCACTCATCTGAGCAGTAAACTCTTGGTGTAGGCTATTGCTCTCTAGATCCGGACCCAGTGGCAGTAATGGAAGATGACTTGGAGCTCCCGTGGTACAGAATAAACTTTTACACAATTCTACAGCTTTGATTCTTTAGGTCTTTAACAGAGTCCGAACATCTCTAGAGGTAAAAATAATGCTAGTAGCCCGAAAGTGGCCAACAGCAGAGCTGTATCCAGAGAACCCCCACAATGGCCAAATCTACTGCGTCAACCGTACATAAGAAGGTTCCAAGCGGTGATTCTATGCTCGTTTTCTGACGGTTTGAGATAATCCAGCATTTCCTGGAAAAGGGAGGCTTTGCAGAACCTATGGCGTAACAACGTTCCGGATACCTCCGAAAGTCGTCCGAGGCAGTACATTAACCCAAGTGGGAAACATTGTGATTAGTGTCGTAGGGGGAACATTGCTCCACTCAAGGCCACTATTCCCCCCCGATTACTGGATGTTCAGCGTTCCTGAGGAACAAGAGAGCCCTTTGTCACTGCAGTGAAGGGCTACTGCTCAATCTTCAGGCTAGTTTTCAAACAAAAAAGGCTTGCTCTCTCCTCTTCATGGGAACTTACTACTTTCATAACAGCTTATAAATCCTCAGGGGAAGCATCGCTAGGGAACCCCCCTGGAGCACATGATATCTGTGGTTTTGCCACAACCCTATGTTTTACATAAACCACTCACAAGACCTCAAAGCTGATGAGTGGAAAAGGCAAACCATTAAAATTTTAGTTTGGGTCTTTGGAGCACCCAAATGGTAATCCCTGCATATCGCTTGTGGTTGCACCTCGTAAACTATAACCCATTAAATAGACTTGACCCTTAGGAACTCCAGGCCCTTAACTAGGATGTGACAAGGTTCTTGAGTCCTTGAAAAGACCCCCCTATGACCCCATGCATAAAACTTTAGACAGGTATCTTGCCTAGAGACTGCCTTTCTCCTTGCCTTAGCTTTAGCCAAGAGAGTAAGTGAACTAAATGGTCTATCCTACCTAATGTCACAGTCCAAAGGATGGAAGGAACTATCCTTTTCTTTTTTTCCCAGAGTTAGTGGCTAAAACTCTGAATTCGGTTGTTAATGATACTAGATTTGACAATTTCACGATGTCTTCTCTCAAAAAGGTAACTCATAACCAGGATAATCTTTTGCCCCCTAAGAGTGGTCAGATAGTATCTGTAAAGGACAGCCTATCACAGGCCCAATATGCTAAAACTATTTGTAAGCGCAAGTTCCTGCATGAAAAAGGTACATATCTAAAAAACCCAATTTCCTTATGGCTAAGAGAAACAATTAGAGCATAAAAATCATCAGAGGAAGTGTCGCCAGGGAACCCCCTAGAGCAAATGATGTCAGTGATCTTGCTGCAACCCTGGTGTTCTGCAAGAATCACTTGGTAGACTAAGTTTCCAGAGCTGGATTTTGAAAGACAGAACACTTCCAGGGATCATTCACTCCCTGAAAGATTGCTCTCACAAATCTTAATTTTTTCTTCGAGCCCTATTGTTCAAGCTCAACAAATATTGTAGGTTAAGTTCTTTCGGGACATTTAATTGTTTATCAAAGCATCGGTTATTCGCTACATTATAGGGGTATGAAAGTAGATCAAGTCTGATTGTACTTGTAAGATGGGTCTGCAGCACTGGCTTGGATCACACGCTAATGCAGATAAGTGACTAATCATTTTTAAATGATTATATTTGATACGTTGAATTTGTTAAATGCTTTATCTGTCTTAGACTTGACATGAAATACTGGACACTACAACCCTACCTCTTTGCAAGTCTTATGGACTGTCTACGTATCCACTTTTGACTTTAGCTCATATCTACATGCAACTGATATAGAGTGAGAGTGTCTCTCTCTTAACGGAGTCTCCCCCACCCCCACCTAAAGAAGACTCCATATTTAAATGACTCGGAAGTTAGTATCTGCCTAGAAATGAACTACAAATTTTATTAAAGACAATAGCACCCACCTAAGGAAGACTCCACGTTTAAATGACTCGGAAGTTTGTATCCGCCTAAAAATGAACTACAAATTTTAGACAATTTGTATTTTTCCCAGCTATATTAACCTGAGTCATTTAGTCAAAGGTTCCACCTCGACCCCATAAGTGTTAGACCGGAATAGAGTGAGGCCTATTTGCAGCTGCTCATGGCACCTAGGAGTGGGGTTGTTATGGTAACCAACAATGGTGCAACAGAGCCTAGTTTCTTTTATTATCTGGTGTAGAAAACTGAACTGGAAGAGCAATCCATTTAAATGACTCTGGTTTGTATAGCTAGGAAAATGTTAAATTATTTTGTATAGCTAGGAAAATTTTGAATAATTTAATATTTTTAGTTTTCTGAATAGGTGTTAATTTTTTTAGAATTTTGCAATTAAACTTGAAATATTGATGAAGACGATGGGAAAAAATTTTGAAAAGCTGCTCTATATTATTGATGTCTAGTTTAACTTAAATGTTACTGGAGATTACCATGAATAGGTTGTGTAATTAACCCAATTTTGATTATCGGCCATATCGAGGAAAACTGTCCCAACCTTCTCGTTAAAGGTAATTTAATCATTGTAATTATGTCAAATTAGTGGTTCCAAAGACTAAAGTTTAAATGCTAATTGTGATGAAAGTTTAAATACAATAGTATACAATATTTAGGCACTGTAAAGGTTTGTTTTCTATGAGGTACAATGTAAGACCCATTTTCTTCAAACACCTTAAGGGTAAATTCATGTTGAAAATCGGGAGCTAATTAATCCCACATATTTTGATTTTATATTTTAAGTTAATCGAAAATCTGAATTTTTTTTTTTTTGGGGGGGTGGGGGGCATTAGCCAACTAGGTGATTTATTAATCTTATGGATTATAAAATGAATTTGTTTTACAGGAAGGTTCCAGTGGAATATCAAACGAGAAAATATTGTTTGCTGTGGTTAAAAACGAATGTGTCCGGTCAGACGAGAAAACAATGTGTTTGAAGAGTAAAACTGTCTTTAGTCTTAAAACGAAGGTAATCAAACCAGTCTCCTTATAATTTCTTAAATCATTTTAATGTGTAGGTAAGTAGTTAAGAGTTTGTTTTTATGGGGAGAAAGCCTTCTTACATTCGGTTTAGATACTTATTGCCAATAGTTTTTTTTTATCAATAATTACTCCCATGTGTGAATTGAAAAGGTTCTGTCCTGTCAAATGTACAATGAACTTGCAGTTTACTGGGAGCTCATAATAGGTTGGAGTAATGTTTATCACAGAAGACAATCTAAGTACTTCACTTTATGTCCCAGTTAAATATTTACTCATATTTGAAAAAACACATTTGCTTCAAATTAAAATAAAGAATATTATTTTGAAACTAGGGTACAAATGATTAAACAGCCAACTTACAATCCTCAACAATTTTGGTTATATGAATGACAATCCTGTTGCCTTATCACAATGTACTCACACAAGTACATGGGCTAATGTTCATATTGATTTAGATTTTGTGTTTCTTTGGAACGACAAACTTTTTTTCACATGAACCTTCTTTGCAGCTGGCATGCCTCCCTTTTTCATCCACAGAGATGAGAAGAGTTTAATGTTTTTAGCTGTGTCCCTTGCTATGAGGAACAATCCTAAGGGTAAATATGTTAGGGCTCCTTTAAATAGTAGTACCAGCTGAACTCAGTTGAGTCCCTTGTCAGGCTGGGAGGAACGTAGAGAGGAGAGGTCCCCTTTTTTGTTTAATTTGTTTGTTGTCGGCTACCCCCCAAAATTGGGGAAGTGCCTTGGTAGATGTATATGTGTCCTTTAGATACCGTAGATAGATCTGACAGATTTAGTTCCCAAGCTTTTGGAAGTACAGATGAACATTGTTGCCAGAGAAATAGGTTTGTTAACAGTACAGATAGCAGAGGTAGGATATCCTAAGTCTCCCCCTTGGTGTAATCCACCTGTGAAAGTATGTTTTACGGCAGTAGGGAAAATACCTTGGCCAATAAGCTAATGAAAAATCTTTTTAAATTGTGCTGCTCAGCATTATGGGAAACATGTTTTTGCGGATGGTTCCAAATCAGCTGCAGTAGTTGGAAGCGCAGTTGTAGTGGGGGATATTGTTATTAAAAGGAAACTTCTATTCCCTTGTTCAGTATTTACGGTTGAGTTGTATGTAGTAATTCTTGCAGTCTGACATTTTTAAGAATGGTAATCAAAATAGTTTTTATACAATTATGGATTCCAATAGTGTTTTACTCTTAACATTATGCCAGCCCATCATATAGTACAAGTGGTGCAGGACTGGTTAGTACTTAGTCTATGAAGAATATCATTGTTCTCTTCTGTTAGGTACCTGCCCAAGTTGGGCTGGATGGGAATAAACGTGTAGATAAGGCAGCTAAGGAAGCTTCAGGGCTACTTAACCCATCCCCCACAAGTATTCCTTACAAAGACCTTAAAAGTAATACAGTTCCACTTTAAGAATGTGGCAGGGTCAATGGTCTGAACTGACCACCAATACAAAATTCAAACATCCACCCTTTGATAGATTGATTCTTATCTTATTGTCATTCTAAAAGTAGGAGGGATAACATTTTAACGAAATGTATATTGGTCATGCACATGGAACCCACAATTACTTAATGAAGAGTGGGGAAGGGAGATAGGCTGCTCTTTGTAATATTTGGCAAGTGACAATGGATATTTATACATTTAGTCAATTGTCCTGGTTTTAATCTTCAGAGGTGGTCACAATTACTCCAGAACCAACCTTTAAGAGAGATTTATATTGGGGGAAAATTGTAATACCCTGAACGACAAATTTTATACAGTAGCCTATTGGGTTAAATCAAGTTTTAATTAATTTAATTTATTTAATCTTTTAATTTTTTATTTCATTTAGGTGTTTTTGTATGAAAGGGGTGTGATTGTACGGGTATGGTTGATTAATTTGTATTATATACACTAGTGCTGAATAGCCGATAGTGGCCCAGTGCTTGGCTTGAAGCCTAAATTTTATATACAACTAATTAAAATGGTGTTGGAATAGTTTTCACAGATGCCACAGTAATTTGATGCCATAGACCTGGTCCTCGCAGGAAGCGGCCTAAGTGGTCTGCCTTGGAGAAACCCTTCTCCTCTCGCAGATTGAGTTCAGGGAGAGAAATGTCATAACCTTGCAAAAGGCTACAGGTAGAAACTCTCATACTAAAAGTGAGTATGACTCCTACTTTCTTTCTCCTCCTGCCTCTTCTTTCCATTCACTGAATGTTCTTAGAGCGAAGGATGTTTGAACAAATATTAAAATTTCTAATGTGTCCAGGTAAAATCACAAGCTATCCTTAAAGTGGAGCTATTCATGGTAGGATGATATAATAATAATGATTCCACAAAATATTGCTGTGTGTGGGCATCACCCCCGGCTGATGTACCCCCCTCGAGTTTCAATCTTTGGTTCGTAAGCATTAGATGTACTAAACGGTTCTCTTCTAGGGACATGCACTGTTTGAAGGACTCCAACCTGGTGTACTCTCCTTTTTATTTTTCTCCATCAGATGTGGCCGCTGCTTTAGAAAATCAGAGAAAGATGGTCAGGCTTCTCATGAAAAGAGCTGCAGCACCAGGGATAACCAGCCATTGCATACCTTCAAAGAACTCCCCTACTTTTTTTGTTTTAGCAGATCAACTATCAAAGATGACAACTCATTCTTACAGGTTTTCAACAGCCTAAGAGGGAGGACCCTCAGCCCATCTTTTACCATAGGGGATGGTTCTCCGATCGTAGAGGTCGTGTAGGCTCCTCCTAGGGAGGGCAATTTCCCCTTAACTTACCACCACTAGGGGGATGTATACAAAGCCATGGACGTAGGTGGGAGCTCTTTGGGACCCATCCTTGGGCCATGAAAGAATGCACTGCATTCAGGATGTCCCATTTATAAGCCATTTGTCCCACTCTGACTCTGACAGAACGATCATTGGAAGCAATGTAATGAACCTCCTCTTACTTGATTTGTCTAGGACTTTGGCCAAAAGGAACTATAGAGGAAGTCTTAGATTACTTTCCAGGCTTCCTTGGCTATCTATGCTTTGTAGAAAAGCTGACGGGAAGTTGTAGATACAACATAAATTTGTTGTATTTGAATCTATTTCTTGTAAACAAGGTTAAAAGAATGGGGACCTCGGCTATTGTTATTCAGACCATCAAGAAAAGCACTTTCTTCTGACCATAGACCTAAAGGATAAGTATGTTCAGGTTCCCATCCATTCTGCCTTAAGGAAGTGCCTAAGGTTCCCCTTTTAACAGTTTTCCACTTCAAGGTGCTAGGCTTCAGTCTGTCAACAGAACCTCTGGGCTTTACCCTTGCCTGAGCTCATGCCATGGAAATAAGGCTTCTGAGATATCTGGACAATTGATTTCTAGCAGTCTCTCAAACCCTGCTTATAAAACAGAATCTTGAACCCTGCTTATGAAACACAATTTCTTCTTCGACTTCTGCAAGGAGTTGGGGATTCATCTACATCTAGAAAAGTCCAGCCTCATCCTTCAACAGTCCATCGGATATCTAGGCATGGATGTCTAACTCGACCTAGGCCATAACATTTCCATCTGCCAACAGGGTAGAAAGATTTAGAAATGTGGTAGAAACCCCCTTGGAAGAAATCCCTTCCTGCCCATTCCTGGCAAAGCTTTAAGGACACTTCACTTGATTGGAGAAGTTACAGTAATCCCCTTCAGGGTAATGCATCTCACTCGGTGTAGGGGGCTCTGAAGAGTCAGTGGTCTTAAACATCCAATCACCCTGTAACCCTGCTGTTGGTGCTCCGGGAGATAGTGGCAAATCCCCAATGGTGATAGAGAAAGGAGAACATGTTAGCATGAACACGTTTTCAGGTCTCTCATGAAATTCCTTTTACTCTCGGATGCTTCACGCCAAGGGTGGGATGCTAAGCTAGGAAGGAAAGTGTTTTTCAGGTTGAGGTTTCAGAAAAATGACATTTTTCACCACTACTTGGAAACTATTATGAGAGCATATAAATCCTCGGGGGAAGAGTCGCTTGGGACCCCCTTAGAGCACTTGATGCCTGTGTACTTGCTGTAACCCTGGTGTTCTGCAAGAACCACTCAACTTCTTGGAGGCTTGAAAAAGTGTCTCCGTGGTGTTTAGGAGTGACAACTACACAGTTGTGACCTACATCACCATACTTTCTAAGCCAACTAACAGTGAAAATGCATTATTGGGCACAGAAGAATACACTTTCCCTCTTGGCGAGGTTTAATCTCGAGGAGTAATATCATTACTGATCATCTGTTGACCACGGATAAGTTGGTTCTGAATGGTCCTTTGCTTCCCCTGGTGGTGAAGACTTTTGACCTTGTGGGGCTACCCTTTACAAAATATGTTCACCACTCATCTGAACAGCCAACTCTCTGTGTAGGCTATTGCTCTCTAGATCCGGACCCAGTGGCAGTAATGGAAGATGACCCGTAGCTACCGTGGGACGGAATAAACTTTTACACATTCCTACCGCTTTGATTCTTCAGGTCTTGAACAGAGTATGAACATCTCGAGAGGTCAAAATAATGCTAGTAGCCAGAAAGTGGCCAACAGCAGAGTGGTATCCAGAGAACTCCCAGAATGGCCAAATCTACTGCGTAAACCATACATAAGGAGGTTCCAAGTGGCGATTCTGTGCCAGTTTTCTTACGGTTTAAGATTATCCTGCATTTCCTGGAAAAGGGAGGCTTTGCAAAACCTATGGCGAAACAACGTTCCGGATACCTCCGAAAGTCGTCCGAGGCAGTAGATCAACCCAAGTGGGAAACATTGCGATTAGTGTCGTAGGGGGGAATATTGCTCCACTCAAGGCCCCTATTCCCCCAATTACTGGCTGTTCAGCATTCCTGTGGAACAAGAGCCGTTTGTCACTGCAGTGAAGAGCTACTGCTCGATCTTCAGGCCAGTTTTCAAACAAAAAAGGCTTGCTCTCCCCTCTTCATGGGAACTTACTACTCTCATAACAGCTTATAAATTCTCAGGGGAAGCATCGGTAGGGAACACCCCTGGAGCACATGATATCCGTGGTTTTGCTACAACTCTTCTACATAAACCACTCACAAGAACTCAAAGCTGATGAATGGAAAAGACAAACCATTGAAACTTCAGAGTTTGGGTCTTTGGAGCATTCAGATGGTAATGCCTGCATATCGCTTGTGGTTGCACCTCGTAAACTATAGCCCATGAAATAGACTGGACCCTTAGGAACTCCAGGCCCTTTCCTAGGATGTGACAAGGTTCTTGGGTCCTTGAACCCATGCATAAAAGTTTAGACAGGGATCTTACCTAGAGACTGCCTTTCTCCTTGCCTTAGCTTTAGCCAAGAGAGTAAGTGAACTAAATGGTCTATCCTACCTAATGTCACAGTTCAAAGGATGGAAGGAACTATCCTTGTCTTTTTTTCCAGAGTTAGTGGCCGAAACTCTGAATTCGGTTGTTAATGATACTAGATTTGACAAACGATGTCTTCTCTCAAAAAGGTAACTGATAACCAGAATAATCTTTAGCCCCCTAAAAGCGGTCAGATAGTATCTGAAAAGGACAGCCTATCACAGACCCAATATGCCAAAACTATTTGTAAGCACAAGTCGCTGCATGAAAAGGGTATCTGAAAACCTCAATTTCCTTATGGCTAAGAGAAACAATTAGGAGAGCATAAAAATCATCAGAGGAAGTGTCCCCAGGGAACCCCCTCGAGCAAATGATGTTGGTGATCTTGCTGCAACCCTAGTGTTCTGCAAGAACCACTTGGTAGACCAAGTTTCCAGAGCTGGATTTTGAAAGACAGAACACTTCCATGGATCACTCACTCCCTGAAAGATTGCTCTCACAAATCTTGAAAGTTTTTTTCTTCGAGCCCTATTGTTCAAGCTCAACAATTATTCTAAGTCAAGTTCTTACGGGACACCTAATTGTTTATCAAAGCATCAGTTATTCTCTACATTATAAGGGTATGAAAGTGGATCAAGTCTGATTGTACTCATAAGATGGGTCTGCAGCACTGGCTTGGATCACACCCTAATGCAGATAAATGACATTCTCATTTTTAAATTAATATATTTGATACATTGAATTTGTTTCATGCTTCACCTTCATATGGCTTGATCTGTCTTAGACTTGACATGAAATACTGGACACTACAACCCTACCTCTTTACAAGTGTGTTGGACTGTCTATGTATCCACTTTTGACTTTAGCTTATATCTACATGCAACTGATATAGAGAGAGAGAATATCTCTTAATGGAGTCTCCCCCAACCCCCACCTAAGGATGACTTCTTATTTAAATGACTCGGAAGTTTGTATCTGCCTAGAAATGAACTACAAATTAATTAAAGACAATTAGCCCCCACCTAAGGAAGACTCAATATGTAAATGACTCAGAAGTTTGTATCTGGCCAGAAATGAACTACAAATTATTTACAATTTATATTTTCCCAGCTATACAAACCTGTGTCATTTAGTCAAAGGTTCCACCTCAACCCCATAAGTGTTAGACCGGAATAGCGTTAAACCTACTGGCAGCTGCACATGGCACCCAGGAGTGGGGTTGTTATGGTAACCAACAATGGTGTAACAGCAGAGTTTCTTTTATTGTCTGGCGTAGATAACTGAACTAGAAGAACCCATTTAAATTACTCTGGTTTGTCTAGGACAATTTAAAATGATTTAATATTTCTGGGTCGAACCTGTGGCGCCGGGCGAAAAGTCCTTCTTGTATACCTTTTCTGATAAAAACCTTCCAATTATACCAGAGAAAGATAAAAGCATGGAATGCTGAGGTTACAACCCTCGCGCGAGCACCTTTTGGGTGTCGTGTATAAAGCAAAGGCGCGTGAAATCCACTATTCACAGGTTGTCTTCCATTTAGTTAATTCCTTCGCCAAAGGGATGGGCCGATACAGAGGCCCTAGACACATCCCCATCGCCGCACCACCCACGCCACGACGCGAGCGCCATCTGAACAACATCCTTCTTTTTGGAATTCAAAAGTGTTGAATGTTTTCGTTGTGCTCTCGGTCTTTTTTATCTATCGTGGATTTATTTTGTCATGTCCGAAGCTCCATCTTCACACATTCCATTGTTAAGTACCATAGTTTGTTTTGACAGTATTTTATTGTACCGGGCTTGTGTTTTATATCCAGTATAGTCTGTTTTATTATCCCCGTCTGGCCTTTCATGGCGGCCATTGTTTGTTCACTTGTTGGGGAATTCATCTTTATCTGCCCGTTTAGTACTCTGTCACTTAGGTTCTTGGTTAAGTCCCTGGCCTTATGCCTTTAGAACCGTTATTATTTTTATTTTTATTTTATGCTCATGGTACTTTTTGCAAGTAAGTCCAGCCTACGATCGAGATAGCGATTTAGCTTTGTTTTTGTTTAGTAACCGCCCGAGGCGTTCGTCACTCGACTCGGTTAAAGGAACAGTGCTATTTATTTTAAGTTTTAACGGATGCTATTCTTCGATCGTAGTATTATATGGATGTACATTTTTATTTTATACGTTTATAATAGTGTTTTGTGATTTTTAGTCCTGTTTTTGTGTCCAAGAGAGCGGGAGATTGGGGTCCCCGTTTTCTGTTCGCAGTCACGAGTTACCCCTTTCTCTCGTTTTCTTTCTTAGCTTCGGTGGGGGAGCGGATTTCCCGTTTTCCGTTTTGTGCGTTCAGCGGGTTCTCCCTCCCTCACCTCTCCCCCTCTGGGTGGATGATAACTTAAGAGTTATTTATTTTTCGTGACTTTTCAATTGTTAGCGTTATTTTGGTCCGTGTTTCGTCCTCTCCCCGTTACGGCTCGGGAGTAGTTATGAACGTTATCCACTCCGCCTTGAGTTATACTCCGCCACGAGGGATTCTCAATAACTTTCGTTCTATTGTTATATTTATATTGTTTACTACATGGGACGGGCTTCATATTGTTTAGATAAGACCCTCCGGTGGCCCTTACTTCGGTCTCAGGCCACGGCCATATCCACAATAGCCTTTGTTATTACAACTGTGTTGTTATTCACAATAATTATTCAGGACCTTTCTTCTCCCTCCGGCCTCACCGGAGATCGTAAATACGCTTTACTATAATCTAAGCTTTAGTCTTTAGCTACGACTTAGCTTTTTATCTTTCACAATTGAATTATTAGTCACAATTGAATTATTCAGGGCATCTCATTATCCTCCGGCGTCACCGGAGGTCGCCCAAACACTTAACACTTAAAGTTGCCTTAGCTAATTAGCTAAGGCTCCTTTATTCAGGACATTTCATTACGATCCGGCCTCACCGGAGCTCCGGCTTCACCGGAGGTCGCCCATACACTTCACACTTATATTTGCCTTGCCTTTAGCTAAGGCTGGTGTTTGTATTTATTTTAAGGGCATGTCACTGCTTCCCCGACCCTTGGAGGTCGGCGGATTACTTTAAGCTTATTATCCTTATGTCATTAACAGACATTGGGTGCATTACAAATATACAGACAATTGAATTTTAAAGTGCCAACAATGGTATGGGGCAGTATCAACTTAAAGTTAATAGTTAGTTGTTTGGTCAATGCAATATGGGTGCTTAGGTAATTCAGTGAGTGCCAGAACTCTAAAATAATAGGTTTTTATCCCTTATCAGAGTTTCAAGCATCACCAGACTCATGTCTCCTTTCTTTTACTGAAGGCCCGTTGTACTGCTGAAGGATGCTCTGCCTCGTTCAGCGACCCCGTTGGGCATGACCTCTGCCGGTCTCATGCTCACTGCTTCATTCCCTTTATCCAGGAACCGGGACAGGCCCAATACCCAGTGTGGTTCCCGGATTTGTGCTCGTTCTGTTACGAGTTGTCGTCAGTTCTGCTGAATGATGATGTAAGTGGGTTTTCCCTTTGTTCCTTATTTCTCGTTGGCAGACACTAATATAGACATGAATATGATATACACAGTATATTTAGGAGGGCAAACCCCCTCCTCCATCACTAATCACTGCAAATCTTACAGGCCGATGATGTCTCTCTTCGGTCAGCAAGGGCTACTCTTCGGCCGTGGGTGTCGGGCTTTGGCAGGAATGCCCCGTCTGGCGCTCCCTATCTCCTCGATGGGGATATGGCCTCCCGTCTCTTCCCAGGCTCGACTACTGCTGCAGTCTCTCCTGACCTTGCTGCCCCTTTAATTGAAGAAGTCAGGGCTACCATTTCCGTGGAGGACGAAACCCTCGTACCGATGGACATGGCTGGTCTGGATATAGACGTAGAACCCAGGGACGAGCAGGTAAGTGGTGCCGAGTTGGTGGAAACCCTTTTCTCTCCTACTCCCTCTTCTACCTCTTCTTTTCTAGGTTTTGATAACTCTAAGGCTTCTCCTCGGGATCCCTCTGCCTCCGTACGACCCAAGGTGAAGCCACTTCGAACTTATAAGACTTCAGCTTTGCCAGTATCAACGTCACCGGTCCCCGGACCCTCGACAGCTCCTGATATTCATATTGCTCCTCGTAAAACCACTACTCCTAAGAAGTCTAAGTCTACCAAATCCAAGAAAAAGCCAACGGGTGACTTTCAGGTACCCTGGGCTGATCTCCTCCCCATCCAACTGATCAAAGGATTGGTCAGGGATCAAGTTCAACATAACTCTGGTGCAATAACAGAGATTAAGGATATGATGGCTACTCTGATCCGCGCCGGAACTCAGTTCCCTCCCCCTTCTGCCCCAGACGCATCGAAGCTGCCGCCCTTCGATAAAAACAATCCTTGGCGGTTTGCTTTGCATGCTCCATTCGTAGATGGCTCCCTAACTCTGGAGGGCATGGGCACCCGCCCTCTAGAGGACCTGGAGTTCTATCCCCCGGGCCTAGCATTCCCGTTCAATGGTTTTGTACGGTTAAAGGAACATGCATCAGTCCGTATGGACAAGGTACCGAAGGAAACGGTCATATTTCCAAAAGAGCAGGCCCAGGCTATCTGGGCCAGAACACTATCAGAGTGGGGGTGTATTAACTCCAAGCTCACCCCTCACAAGGGTTCCTACACTATTTTTACGACAGCGGCCTCCATCTCTTTGCCGCTCATAGACAAAGTCACAGAGCTGACTATACAGGCCATCAAAGAAGGCTCTTCCATGCCGGCTCTCAAGGAGACGGACCCCACCTCTTTGCTTATTCCGGGTTCCTCGGCAGCCTGGGATGCTGCGGCCTCTACCTTCACGGTGGGGAAACTAGACCCGGACTGTGCCTCTACTCTTTTCTCTGAGAAGCTTCCCAGATTAATAGAGAGTCTTCTCAAAACTGAGTTCGAGACCCGTACTAGACTTGCTAGGTCCCTCCAATCCATCACCTCCATGGAGTCCCTTGCATCTCTTTACCCAGAGGAAATGCTGTTCAGAGTCGCCACAAAGAACCAGCTGCTATCCTACCAAATAGATCTCCATGACTTCTGGTCAGCACGGGTTAGTTGCAGGAAGTTCGTTCTGTCGGAGGCCACCATCAGGCATGAGCCGAACAGACTGATAGCTTCCTCCTGCTGGGGTAAGACCCTCTTCCCTCAGACCGAGGTGGATAAGGTTCTTCAGGACGCAGCAAGGGCAAACCAGAATTTGCAGGTAAGGTGGGGTCTCTCAGCCAAAAAGAGGTTCGAACCCCAGAGACACACATTCTTCAAGAAGCTGAGGTTTAGTCCTTACAAAGCGGCCCGGGGTACCTCGTCCCCACAGCCTTCCGCGGCCTCGACTTCTCGACAACAGGCGCCTCCTCAGCAGGTAGTCTACCTCGCTGCTCCCCCTGGTACACAGCCCAACCCCTCTTGGATGCCCTCACCTGCATACAACCCTGCCTACGAACCCTCCGGTTCCTTTCGTGGATACCAAAGAGGGAGTTCCAGAGGTAGAGGACAGTTCCGCCAACGAGGAGGGCCCAGAGCAAGGGGTTCCCGTGGAGGGAGGGGCCCTAAGTTCACTCCCTCCCAATGATGTGATGCCGGTAGGAGGGAGACTTTATCACTTCCGGGATCATTGGACCCTCAGTCCATGGGCTCACAGCATAATATCAAGGGGCTTGGGTTGGAAATGGTCACAGGGATCCCCTCCTCCACCGGTGACCTTCTTCCAGAGACCCACTCCCATCCTGGAAGAGTACACTGCGGAGTTACTCAAGAAGAGAGCAATCAAGCGGGTTCGATCCCTGAAGTTCCAAGGCCGCCTGTTTACAGTCCCGAAGAAAGACTCGTCGGCGTTGAGGGTAGTTCTGGACTTGTCGAAGCTCAACTCTTACATCCTTTGCGACAAGTTCCGTATGCTGACTATCTCTCAGGTACGGACCTTACTTCCCCGTGGGGCCGTCACCACCTCTATCGATCTTACCGACGCCTATTATCATGTCCCAGTAGCTCGAAACTTCTCTCCTTATCTAGGCTTCCGTCTCGGCAAGAGAGCCTTCGCATTCAAAGTCATGCCCTTCGGTCTCAGCATTGCCCCCAGGGTATTCACGAAACTGGGGGAAACGGTGCTCGAGCAACTCAGACACCAAGGGATACAAATCGTCGCCTATCTGGACGATTGGCTCATTTGGGCCCAGTCGCACCAGGAATGCAAAAGAGCTACGTCGAAGGTACTCCATTTTCTCGCCAAACTGGGCTTCCAAGTCAACCTCCGGAAGTCCCGCCTACAACCATCAAGCCTCTTCGAATGGTTAGGCATCCGTTGGGACCTCTCAAAGCACAAGCTCTCCCTTCCTCCCAAGAAGGTGAGGGAGATAGCTTCCAAGGTCAGGAACTTTCTCAGACACAAACAGGTGTCCAGAAGAGCTTTAGAACGAGTCCTCGGCCTACTCCAGTTTGCCTCACTGACCGATCTCCTATTAAAAGCCAAACTCAAAGACATCAATCGAGTTTGGAGAAAGAGGGCGACAATACCTTTAAGAGACAAGACCTCGAAGATCCCCTCTGTCTTGAAAATGAGACTACAACCATGGTCCGATCGGAGGAACCTCTCCAAGTCGGTTCCTCTACAGTTCCCCTCTCCACAAGTGACAATTCATACCGACGCGTCTCTGAGTGGTTGGGGGGGTTACTCCCAACATCAGATGTGTCAGGGCTCTTGGTCACCCGCCATGAGACAGTTCCATATCAATGTTCTCGAAGCCATGGCGGTGTTCTTGACCCTGAAGAGAATCTCCCCTCCGAGGTCGACCCACATCAGAGTAGTCTCAGACAGCACGGCCGTAGTCCACTGCCTCAACAGGGGGGGGTCCAAATCACCCAACCTGAATCAGATCCTGGTCACTATCTTCACCTTGGCAGCCGACAAAGACTGGTTCCTGTCAGCAACTCACCTAGCAGGAGTCCAGAATGTGATAGCAGACGCATTATCCAGGACGAGCCCACTGGAATCGGAGTGGTCCCTGGACATGCACTCCTTCCGGTGGATACTCAGGCTGGTTCCAGGTCTCCAGGTAGATCTATTCGCGACCCGACTCAATCACAAACTCCCGTGTTATGTGACACCGAACCTGGACCCTCAGGCTTATGCCATGGACGCATTAACCCTGGATTGGAACCATTGGCAGAAGATCTTCTTATTCCCTCCAGTGAATCTTCTACTGAAAGTCTTGCACAAACTCCGCTCCTTCAACGGGGTAGTAGCCTTAGTGGCACCTCACTGGCCAAAGAGCAGTTGGTTTCCTCTCCTCCTCGAGTTGAAACTCCGTCCCTTCCGGATCCCATTCCCCAAACTGACCCAGGTGGTCCAAACACGGACTGTGTCAGATTCCTCAAGGATAGCCAAAACCCTAACTTTGTGGATTTCATGAAGTTTGCGGCACGTAGGGACGCAAACATCGACCCAGATAATGTCCTCTTTATAGAATCAGACAAAAGGGACTCAACGATTCGCCAATATGATTCGGCGGTTAAGAAACTAGCGGATTTCTTAAGGACTTCAGACCATTCGGTTATGACTCCTAATTTAGCCATCTCCTTCTTTAGGTCCATTTTTGACAAAGGCCTAGCAGCTAGCACTATAACCACCATTAAGTCAGCTCTGAGGAAAGTCTTCCTGGTTGGGTTTAACATTAACCTGGCGGAGTCTTATTTCTCATCTATTCCAAAAGCATGTGCTAGGCTTCGACCTTTGGTCCGTCCTCAAAAGGTCTCTTGGTCTCTAAATGATGTCCTCAAACTGGCCTCCGACACGGACAACGAATCCTGCTCTTATATCACTCTTCTTAGGAAGACTTTATTTCTAACAGCTTTGGCCTCGGGTTCCAGAATCTCAGAACTAGCAGCTCTCTCACGAAACTCAGAGAACATGGATTTCCTCCCTTCAGGTGAGGTACTTCTTTCACCAGACAGGGCGTTCCTAGCTAAGAACGAGGACCCCCAAAATAGGTGGTCCCCTTGGAAGATTATTCCTCTTCTCCAAGATACTTCTCTATGTCCGGTCACCACTCTCAGGGCCTTTTTAGCCAGGACTGCTACCCGATCGTCTGGCCCCTTGTTTATCAGAGAACAAGGAGGTACCATTTCCATACGTGGCATTAGGCAACAGATCCTATACTTCATTAAACAAGCCAATCCGGGATCATTTCCCCATGCTCATGATATCCGATCGATAGCTACCTCCATCAACTATTTCCAGAATATGGACTTTGATAACCTTAAGAAGTACACGGGTTGGAAATCTCCTATGGTCTTCAAACGCCACTATCTAAAGAACTTACAGGCTCTTAAATATCCAACGGTTGCAGCTGGGAGCCTTATCTCTCCCCATTGATCTTTTGTTCTTCCTTTCATCCATCTCTTCTCTTCTCCCTCCTACCCGCCACTCGCACCACGACGCCGCTTCCTTGGTGGTTCGTTAGCCCTAAGTGTATTACATATTAGGTTAATATGATTGTAACTATTATTGTTTTCCCTTGTTATTAAGTTGGGATATTCTTAGCCATGTCAGTTTTGTTGCATGTTTTCCTCTGATACTCAGAGGTTTCCTTGTTATCATGTTTGTTTATCCTTACTCTCACTATGCCCTGTGGCTAGTTTATATTTTATGCCTACTTACCTGAATTATATATGATTTTCTTTACATGGTGTTGTTTCTCTCCCCTTATTAAATTAGTAGTTATTGTTGGGCTTGGAAGGCATTCTCTGGTACATTTTCGCCCGGCGCCACAGGTTCGACCCAGAAAAGGAAAAATCTATTTCTGGGGAGAGACCTGTGGCGCCCGGCGAAACCCTTCCCCTTATTTTACACGATCCCACCCTTTCCTTTCCAAGCCATCATGGTCAATACAGAAGGATGTTGTTCAGATGGCGCTCGCGTCGTGGCGTGGGTGGTGCGGCGATGGGGATGTGTCTAGGGCCTCTGTATCGGCCCATCCCTTTGGCGAAGGAATTAACTAAATGGAAGACAACCTGTGAATAGTGGATTTCACGCGCCTTTGCTTTATACACGACACCCAAAAGGTGCTCGCGCGAGGGTTGTAACCTCAGCATTCCATGCTTTTATCTTTCTCTGGTATAATTGGAAGGTTTTTATCAGAAAAGGTATACAAGAAGGACTTTTCGCCGGGCGCCACAGGTCTCTCCCCAGAAATAGATTTTTCCTTCGTCAAAATCCCTTTTTTGGCTTTCTGAATAGGTGTTAATCTTTGAGAATTTTGCAATTAAACTTGAAATATTGATGATGGAAAAAAGTTTGAAAAGCTGCTCTACATTATTGATGTCTAGTTTTAACGTAAATGTTACTGGAGATTACCATGAATAGGTTGTGTAATTAACCCAATTTTGATTATCTCGTTAAAGGTAAATTAATCATTGTAGCTATGTCAAATTAGTGTTTCCAAAGACTCACTAAAGTTTAAATGCTTATTGTAATGAAAGTTTAAAAATATAATAGTATACAATATTTAGGCACTAAGGTTTGTTTCCTATGAGGTACAATGTAAGACCCATTTTCTTGAAACTATTCAAGGGTAAATTCATGTTGAAAATCTGGAGCTAATTAATCCCACATTTTGTTTTAATATTTCAATTGAAAATATGCAATTTTTTTTTGGGGGGAGGGGGTCTTAGCCAACTAGTGGTAATTTAATAATTATATTGGTTCTAAATTTGTTTTTATTTTTACAGGAAGGTTCCAGTAAAATATCAAACGAGAAAAAATAGTTTGCTGTGGATAAAAATCAAATGTGTCCGGTCAGACGAGAAAACAATGTAAAAACCGTCGTCGTTTCTTAAAGCGAAGGTAATTAAACCAGTTACATTATAATTTTTTAGATCAATTAATTTGTAGGGAAATTAAATAGTTTGTTTTTATAGGGAGAAAGCCATCTTTCTTTCGGTTTAGGCATACTTATTGCCAATATTTTTTTTTTTTTTAATAATTACTGTGTGAATTGAAAATAATGCTCTGTCCTGTCAAATGTACAAGGAACTTGCAGTTTACTGGGAGCTCAAAACGGGTTGGAGTAGTGTGATTACAAGACAATCTAAATACTTCACTTTATGATGTCCCAGTAAAATATTTACTCTAATATTTGAAAAAAGTTGGTTTAAATTAAAAAAAGAATATTTTTTGAAACTAAGGTACTAATGATTAAACAGCCAAAATGCTGTGACATGTTTGGTTACTACATGTCAATTGATAAAAAATTGTATTTTAGTATAGAATTATTTTTTCTTTAAAATTGCAGTGGGTAAGCTTTTTTATATGCCTAAAAATAACTTGTAGGTAAAATCATACAAATAGGAGTATTTTAATTTCATGGCAATATTTGTGAAATAGGAAATCTATTATAATCCAAGTACAGTTGCATATTAGAAAAAGAAAATACTCAATAGTTTAATTAGGCAACCTTAGTAAAATACACCTTGCATTCATTTAGTCTTTTTAATTGGAATCATTATAGAATACACCAACTTAAGTCTGTCAAAGAATATTCATGGATTTATTTTTTTCAGTACGGTTCCATAATATATTGAGGAATGGTGGATTGCTGAGGAGAAAAAAAGAACCAAGAACCCGTTACATTACAGTGAAGAGGTATTCATCGTAACAGTCGGTTATTTGGTTATAGTTGTCAAATATGGAAGATTAAGGCTCAATACAGTTTTGAATTTGTTTAAAAATAAGGGGGGGGAAAAAGCTTGGGATTTATATAGATTTAAAGACTTGTTTAAAAGATTATAATTTCTTCTTTTCCAAAGTAACAAAAGAGTTAATTGCAAGAGAAAATTGTAGATCATTGAATTATTGATATCAAGCATTTGTATGATTTTGAAGTGAGTGTTAGTCCTTTAAATGTACGAGGAATTTACTGATCAGTTTTTAATATCTGTAGAGAACATGTGTACAACATGCCTGCCAACCTTGCTTCTTGGTGAAGTCTCTATATGAATGACAATATCCACCTGGTAGTAAAATTGTCAGATACGAGCATACATTTTTACGTTGTAACAATGTAAAATTGTATATACTCATATCTGACAATTTTACTACTAGGTGGTGGATATTATCATTCATAAAGAGACTCACCAAGAAGCAAGGTTGGCAGGTATGTTGTACACATGTTCTCTCAGAAGTTATTAAAAACTGATCAGTAAATTCCCCTCGTACAAAAAAGACTAAAAAACTCACTTCAAAATTATACAATTTAAAAGAAAGATTAAAAAAAGGAGTCAATAAGTATTTAAACAAAACATAAGCATGCTTTAAATATTTTTGCTAAAAAATAGTAGTGTAATTTTAAATGTAAACAATGGTAATAAAAAATAATTCATATTGCTTTAATTATTTTATAATTTCTTCTAGTTATGTTTTGAAAAATATTACTTTCAGCCAAACAATATGTTGCACAACTTTTGAATATCTCTGCTTTTCCTTATAAAATCATATGTACTATAACTTCTGTAGTAGTATATTGAATCCCATATATCTCCATTTATAATAATGTCGTACCATCCGTGTGAGGAGAAGTTTATAAATACTGCTTTCTTCACTTCCTGGAAGATAAGTCAAAAATAATAAGTGATGATTGGTATAAGTAAAAAAATATGCATAATAATTAGCTGAAAATTCAAGTAATGACTTTTTGTTAAATTAGCTGAAAATTAAAGTAATGACTTATTGTTAAATTAAACAGGTAAAATTTCTCTTCACAATTATGCAACATATTATTGAACTATTTTTATAAACCCTTCCACATATATTCTGACAACTAAACTATTTCAAAATTATTTACATAACTCATCAGCTTATATGGTGCTTTAAAATTAACTCTCCTTGAACTTATTCACTCAAGAATACTTACTTTATTGCAAATTAGGTGGAACACTGCCATTGAAACTTCATACAGTTAAAGCTGTTCAAGTCTTCTTACAAAACTCCTCTGGCCGAAGGACTAGTCGATTATGGTACTTAATTACGGAAGTTGGGCTTGATCTGCAAATACTGTAGTTTAATAATCATTAAGGTTTTAAAATATCAACCTAGTCAAAATAGAGCAAAATTTTTGGCACAACCTTTTACATTGTTTCACAAGGATTATTGCCGTTATGTGTGATGCCATTCCACAAGTCACATGCGAAGTGAACATCTTTTTTCCCCATTATGACTAAACTGGTTGTGTATAAAAAAAACCCAGCACACAACAATAGCTTGATGAACACCAAAGCAGCAACAATGTTACAAACTGAAAGAAATAATCTTAAATCCATGGTTCATATATATGAAAAATCCTGTACTTTACAATGTAAACATCGATAAGCCAATATTCCAAAGTTAAAAAAAAAGATAAAGAAATAAGTAAAAATGGCTCAAAGAACAAAAAATTTACCGAGTAGCTTAACTTACCTCTGCCAAGTCCATGTAGAATAAGTATAGATTGGGAACTGATTTTTTTTTTTTTTGGCTGCCACATTGAAGCTCTTGACAAATTTCTCACTTTGAGCACAATATTTGTAAGATTACGCCCAACTACTATGCTTGTGCAATGTTTTGGATCACGTTGCATTTACCAATTTTCGTAGGTTAGATTTCAAGAATGCCTTTTGACCTTAACGCACCTGAAAAAAAAAAAAAGGTATTGAAAGATTACCTGCACTCACTTTCTTCCCTAAGATGCATTAGTTGCCTCTATCACTATGGTCAATTCAAAGACAAGTGAGAAGTGGCACTGAATCAAATTCTTTCCAATAAGTTTCATCTAAATGTCATCCAAAATCCTTGAGGCATTGTTGTGGCCACAGTAGTCTTTAAACTGTTTTTTACTATAAAATGTTGAACCAAAGTGATACGATGCTTTAAATCATTCAATACAGTCAAAGTCCAGCAAAGCTCAAAATTAATTTTGAGATCTGGTTCCCCTCCTGTCTGGGTCCATAACCTTAAATCCTGTATGATTTGTATTCAAAGTTTTAACTACCTCTCTATTAACCAGTTTGGAATTTTAAGCATAAACTAACCAGAGATTCCAAAGCCTGCTACTGTCATTTTTGTTAATGAATTTCAACAATTCCTCATCCAATTTGTTAATGAACTCCAACAATTCCTCATCAATATATGTCCATACCTTGAATTTTTTTTGTCAAGGTCACTGCTGTTATTTAACTAGAATGAAGATAATAAACAAACTAAAATAAAAAGTATTCTTAACCTATTTCCCCAATTAGCTCAAAGCTAACCCAGTTGGCAAAACTTCAGACTTTTATTGTGCTTTGTTTAAAAAGCATGGCAAGTTTTAATTGATATATATATAAAGGAAAACTTGAAAAAAATTCAATTTTAAGGAAATACTGTACTTAAACTGAAGGGCCAAACTGATTTTTTCCTTTACTACCAATGCAGCAGTTATCGGAGTTTTTACCAATAAAGGCCAAGTCATTTGAATATCCTTTACATTACAGAACTTTTTTTGACAGTGCAATGGCCTAATGGGGCTTTCCTAAAAAGACCTCTGGCACTTCCAATTTTCAACTTTCTCTACTTTAATTTCTAATGACTAAAAAATACATAGCAGCTTTATAATTCAAAAGTGGTTTCCAAGATTCAGCAGTTTATGCAAAAATTAACGGTATAGCTCTTGTCCTAGTTTTTGTTAGTTACAGCGTTAAATGACCAAAAATATAGCGATACATGTACCAAGGTCTACAATGAATAATGTACCTTCTGGGACCCACATCAGTGACTAAGAGACTGCATTGTACTGGTTTGGGGACTTATTTTTCAGCATAGGTTTTTTATGAGGACCCTATTTTATGTGGCATCCCAATAAAAATACAGATGCTAAAATGACTAAGCTTTCTTCTTTAGTCCACTATGCACACTAACTTATAGCAGAGGTGGTGTTACCACCTCTAAAAAATTTGGCTCCAAGAACAATCACTACCAGGGGCCACTAGATAAAATTCCGAAAGCAGATCAAAGGCTTTTTGTGAATAATTACAGCTCAAGTTACCCAGACTTACCAAGCAAAAAAATATTTTCAAGTAATATAATTTCAGCCCAAACATTCTCGGAATGGTTTTTGGTCTAGTTAATTGGCAAAGCAGTTATATTTCTTCCACCCATTTTTCTGTAGAATTCATGCAATTTTGACCTACAGCAGCAATATGCAAAGTTTGATATTTCTTTTTGGCCTTAATTTATGAAATTTAGTCCACTAAATGTTAAGTTGATATTATTAGTTAGTCCATAAAAGTTAGTAATAAATAAACACCCATTCTTAAAACTGCAATTAAATACCTAGTAATTGTTAAGATTTTTTTTAATAGACAGATTACATCAACCACCAAATATTTCTGTGCATGGCAAGAAGGATGAACAAAAAGTTAATTTTACTAGTTAATTAACTGACATTTATAGAAGATGTTTGTTACAAATCTTACTGTATATAAATTAAGATCCATTGAGCACCCTTATTCCTCATCACATAATTGGTAATTTTCAAGGCATTGATCTTCAGACTTGTGGTAATTTTCAAGGCATTGATCTTCGGACATCTGCAGCATGGTGTCAAAGTTGCTGAAAAAAAGGTTTCCATTAGTAAATATACAAATAGGTGCCATCTAGATTCCATTTAATAGAAGCTCGTTTATTAGACATTAAGCAATCTTTCAGACATTAAAACTATGTAGAGCATTTTAGATTTTGCTTATTGGAACTTCAATTTCATTCCATCCTTTTAACAATTTCCTTCTTGAAGCATCTAACAATTTTAACTTAAAAAAGCAAACACCATTACAATAAATATCTTGTACAAATATTAAGTTTAGTATAGTTTATAATACATGACAGACTGTTCAATCTTTAAATTCCAGTATTTTGAACATCACAAGGCTTACAAACCTTTGCATTCCACAGACTCTGAAGTCTCCCAGATGTTAAAGTATCGCACGTCTATTCCAATAACCGCATGATGGCTTCTTGGCCAATGCTGGTACAGAACCTTTTGAATTGATTGGTCATCTGAAAAGAAAAATCGGCTATTAGTGATGCTCATGACATACAAGTGATTAAAGCAGTAGTTTATACGGATACGGTAACTGTACCAATTGCTCAGGGGGTTACTATGCCCACATTACAACATTTTACAGAGTAGATGGAGTTTTAATTGCCCAGAAAATAGAAAATGTCCATAATTATGTTCGACAATTTAACGAGAAAAGGACACTAAATGAAGCTGGGGCCAAAAAGGGGGCTACTACAGTAAAGGAACATTTCAGGAAAACTAAAATCAAACTATTAAGACAAACTTTAACCCCTAAAAATACCCAAAAATATAAAAAGATTGGTGTTGTATTCTATGGATACTATGACTGTATGAATATACCAGCCAAACAAATTAAATCTACCCACTAAAAATTTTTAGTACTTGTCCAAAGAGGAAGTCTACCCACTAATTTTTAGTTCTTGTTCCTGGTTTGTTTAAAATTCAATAAAATGTCTGGGTAACTGCAACATTTAAATTCAATTCATACCTGCTATCTGAACCATTTAACGCTGTCCACATGCCTAATGAAAATTCCCCCCTACAATAATATCCTTTAGACAGTTATATTTTCATCTCAATTACTAGTACTATAAATTTTAATCTACTACGATGTACAGTATAACGATTAATAGTTCAAGTACAGTATAGCATTTTATTTTATATCCTTTATTGCAAAGTCTGACTTGGCAATATATGTTTTACTGGCCAACAGATATGAGCTGGAAATTTCTTGGCCTATTAAAATAAGGGTCTAATTCATAAATTAGAATTATAGTCTTTACAAATACCTGGGAGCTGTATAGCACCTTAAAATACAATTTTTGTGCAATAAAGCATTGCTAAAGTGTCATGAACAACTCCAAACAATAAAAAAATAAGAACTTTTACAAGTCTCAAAAGTATTCTGAAATCAGAAAATATCATCTGATACTTTAACTACACAATTTGGAGTTATAAGTTTCTAGTCTAAATATTTTGCTACCGAGGAAACTTAATGAACTTGTACACCAAGGAAACTAATGTTAACTAATTTAAAATTTGAATGTCTCTACAACTTAAAACCTTTGTTAATCCTGGTTAATTAAAGGGAACTGGTAGTTCTACTTTTTATGAAGTATTAAGTGTCAAAATCTTATATGGGATACCATATGAAAAACTGAAAATTCACTTGCAATCAACTTCAACCACTTTTTTTACTGGTACTTTCAACCTCTTAACTACTGGTAATTTCAATATAAGGCGGCTTACAAACCTTCAACCCCCACAATAGAAGACCCAGAAGTCCCCCAGACGGATGTTAAAGAGTGGTACGTCAGTACTCCAATGACAATGATGGCTACTTGGCCAATTGCCTGGTACAGACTGTTGCAGCATTAATTGGAATAGATTGGTCCTCCTGAAAGAAGTCGGGCATTAGTATGTTAAATGTGATCAAAGCAGTTAACGTCAAAACAAGATACATTCTATATAAACTATTAACGTCAAAAACAGACATGTCATATAAACGATAAAAAGACTTGGCAGCCTGGTCAACATAAAAACATTTGCCCCAACTTTGAACTTTAGAAGTTTTACTGATTCAACTACACGATTAGGAAAATCATTCCACAACTTTGTAACAGCTGGAATGGAACTTTTAGAATACCGTGTAGTGTTGAGGCTCATGATGGAGAAGGCCTGGCTATTAGAATTGACTGCCTGCCTAGTATTACGAACAGGATAGAATTGTCCAGGGAGATCTGAATGCAAAGGATGGTCAGAGTTATGAAAAATCTTATGCAACATGCATAATGAATAGAACTACTGTGCAAAAGATTAATATCTAGATCAGGAATAAGAAATTTAATAGACTAAGTTTGTCCAGCAAATTAAGATGAGAATCAGCAGCTGAACACCAGACAGGAGAACAATACTCAAAACAAGGTAGAATGATAGACTTAAAACTTCAGAATAGATTGATCACTATATCTCTATTAATGGTTTTACCAACCCCAGATCTACATTCAGGGGATGGAATTCATGCAAAGATTAGCATCATCTGCATATGCAACAACCTTGTTTTCTAGGCCAAACCACATGTCATGTGGATATAGTATGCACATGAATTTGCACATTTTAGTTTTATTAGTAAAATACTAAAATACATTAAATGTTTAACAGCTTAGCAGTTAAAGGAGACTCCCAATATACTCAATCCAACTGAGGTCTTAACAGTAAAGTGACTTACTACAGTAAAGGTACATTTCAAGATCATTTAAATTCTTAAGAATTCAGAGGGCAAACTTTACTACCCAAAACTAAATACCCAAAATAAAACTAACATTGTAGCTGTATTCTAGGGGTCCTCCAACTTAGAATGGATATTCTAACCAAACACCCGCTGTCATTTCTACTTGCTCCTAGCTATTTTCAAATTCCCTTAAATGCCAAGCTAATTATCACATGTTAATGTTCAAGTTCAATAATTATTCGTAACATGTACTCTATCAACCATTTGGTACAGTCAATATGGCTTATTTTATTCCCTTCTAGAATTATGAATCCCTTTAGGAAAGTTAATTCAGACTTAATCTCAATTGCTAGTTCGATAAATGTATATACCAGTTTATTCTTGATTGCTTAAACTTGAGCACTTTCAGTAACAAGCAGTATCTTTACCAATAAATATAAAATACTAAAGTTTGATAACTAATGTAGCATGGTTCATTAAACCAATCGCAATTCTGGCGTAAATAACGTTGATCAAAAAGCTATACACTAAAATTAATTAAATGAGAAAATCTTTCCATGTTTTAGGCATTTCAATATAAAGGACACTGGTTCTAACTACATGTACTTTTAATAAAAAAATGCCTTCATGTAGGACTCATTTCTTTCTAGTCATAAGCTCTACACCTCAGATACTATGAATAGCTTCTGTTTTTAAAAGACCTAATATAAAAAAGCCCTCAGATCCATAATCAAGAAGGGCTAGTATAACTGCAATTGCATAAAAATTCTTAATGAAAAATATTCGGTAAGAGAACTTTCAATATCAATATTAAAATTACCTAAACATTGAAAACCATCTACCACTAGGTAGATTTATCAAAATTTATAAAAGTCTATCAAAAATTGCAAGGGAGACAGGCATGTGCTACACAAGGGCAAAGCACTCAATGAGCATTGAAACTTCAAAGTATTACACAATCTCTATGGCAGATATAACCTTATTTAATGAAAACAGTAAGAATTTCCCACTGAGCAATTTCTTGGATCAAACATGAAAACTTTACTACAATCACTATTATCAGTTTGGCCTATATTCCATTATCTTAGATCCACCTATATTGAGCAACCTATTTCCTTAAGTTGAAATAATCATGTTTAAGTTTGAGCACTAAGTGATGCACCAGTGCACAACTATCAAAGCTGAAGTTTTAATCTTAACAGTATTAGCGATTAGTAGTCTCTGTACACTATTTGATTCAACTAATGCAAATTATTAAACTGCATTAAGCATTAAGGTTTTTTGGTCCATCAGGTATGGGCTGGGAAAATTCGAAGCCCGCTTAAATAATAAAACTAATATAATGTCACTTTACAATATGCTGGAGCAAGTCTAATACCCTCAAATTAAATTTTTGTGCAATAATGCAAACCAAAGTTTGTCATTGACAAATCCAAACAGGACAGTGGAAAATACTTTGTTTCAAAAAGAATTCTGAGAGGTAATTTCACCTTATACTTTAACTACACAATGACAATTCTAATTTAGAACTTCCTATTGCAAATATCTACACACGTGAAACATTGAATGTGAAAAAAATTTCATAACTTAAAATGACAACTGCTTACTCCTGGGTAATTAATGCGGGCCAAGTAGTGGCTAATATAATTCCATCCTAGAATTATAAATCTCTTTAGACAAGTTGAGTCAGATATTGAGTAAATTTAAAGTTCTTTAAACATACCGTATACCAGTTTAATCTTCCTTGACTACTTAAACTTAACCACTTTCAATAACCAGCAGTATCAAGTGCTGATAAAATTACTGTAGATTAACAACCAACATAGCAGGGATCGCTAAACCAACAACAAACCTGGCATAAAGTTGTCTTGGAAAAGCTATAGGCCAAATCAAATAAAATTTACGAGAACATATAAAGATCCTATTAACTTTGTCTTACATGGGATACCATAGAACATCTTTACTAAAAACTATTTTGCAATTAATAGTTCACAACCTTAATATTCAACTACTGATACTATCATAAGGCTTACAAACCTTCACATTCCATGACAGAAGACAAATCCTCCAGATACATTAAAATGGGGTACGTCAGTACTCCAATGACAATGATTGCTTCTTGACCATTTGCCTGGTACAGAGTTGCAGGCTTCATTGGAATGGCTTGTTCCATCTGAAAGAAATCTACCATTAGTAAAGGATCATGATTACATTAAAGCAGTTATTTATACAGATTTCTGTAGCAATTGCTCAGGGGGTACTTTGCACAAATTAGGACATTTTACATGGCCCACATGGTTAATTTGTATTAGTAAAATGAATAAAATTAGGTCCAATATTTAACTTAAAAGGAAAAACCACCTAACAATATAACCGGGGTCAAAATGACAGTACAGTAAAGGTACATTTAAAGAACATTGAAATTCTAAAACAAAATTAAGAGGACAAACTTACCCACACAAAACTAATTACCTAAAATAAAACTAAATATAATCTTGGAGCTGTATTCTATAGGTCCTCTACTTTGGATATACAATCCAAAAATATTAAATACACCAACTAATTTCTACTTATTCCAATTCGTGTAAAATTTTCTGTCATGGTAATTCTCACAACTTTAAGTTAGATTTAAATTCAATAATTATTCCTAAGAGGTACTATATCTGAACTATTTAGTACTGTGCTCATGGCTAATGAAATTCACTCCTAAAATTATAAATCCCTTTAGACAAGTCTAGTCAGATATAAAGTAAATTAAAAGTTCTATAAAAATAGAATGTATCCACGTAATCTTCCTTTACTAAAAGTTTAGCACTATAAATAACCAGCAGTATCTTTGTTGATAAATATGATGTACTTTAGACTGACAAACAACATTGGAGGGCTCACTAAACCAACAACAAATCTAGTGTAACCAAGTTGTCGTGGAAAAGCCATGCGCTAAATTTAATTAAGTTGAATTTGAGAACATTGCAATCTTTCCATGGTTTAGGTATTTCCGTATAAAGGACACTGGTTCTATATTTGCTCTTCAATTTAGTAATAAAGATTCCTTCAAATTGCCAAGTAGGAAACCCTTAAAAATGTAGTCAAACAGAACCTCTGGTACTATGAATAGCTTAAAGTTTTATATTGAATATAAAAAAGTACTCAGGTCCATAATTAACAATGGCTTGTAAAACAACTGCATACAATTTCAGACTTTTGTTTGCATGAACAAGTAAATATTTGGTAGAAGGAACTTTCACTATCAAGATCAAAATTACCAAAAACCTGAGAATACCATCACTAAATATGTATCAACATTAATAAATACCTTTTTAAAGACTGCAAAGGACATATGCATGAGCTTTATGATTTTAAGTGAGTTCACTTAGAACCAAGTTAAATATTTTGACAATGAGAACACTTACTGAATGTGAAAACATTAAAAAACTTAAAGGCAGTCATAGCTTAAAACCTCAATTACTTACACCTGGTTAATTGAAGGGGAAGTCTCTCAATTTGTCTTTTTCAAGTTTCTAAGTATTGTATGGGACACCATAAAACCATCGTAACTAAAAAATCACTCAGTTAAATTATCAACCTTAATATTTAACTACCAGTACTTTGAACAAGTGGCTTGCAAACCTTCATATTCCACAATAGAAGACCTACAATTCTAAATCCTTTTAGAGTCATTTCACTTTCAAATACTATTCCTATGAATTTCTATACTGTACCAGTTTAATAGTTAATCCCCTTTGAATACATGGGAAACCTCAGCACTTAATAATTTAGCACTTAAAAGCAGCAGTATCATCGTTGCTAAATATTGATAATGGATTTGACAACAGACATAGCAGGCCTCGCTAAACTTTTACATGGGAAAATTATGAAGACTTGAAGTGGGGTGCTCAAGATGAATAGCAGACCTGAAACTGTATAACTAGTTTATGGCAGGGAACAAATTTGCAAATCCCAACAAAGATCTCTTGCCCCCACAATGCCAAAGTTTGTCATTGACAAATTCAAACAAGACCGTGGAAAATAATTTGTTGTCTCAAAAAGAATTCTGAAAGGTAATTTCACCTGATACTTTAACTAAACAATTCAACAATTCTGGTTTAGAACTTCCTATTGCAAATATCTAGACACATGAAACATTGAATGTGAAAACTTAAAACTATGTCTTCATAACTTGAAATGTCAACTGCTTCCTCCTGGGTAATTAATGGGGGCCAAGTAGTGGCTAATATAATTCCATCCTAGAATTATAAATTTATTTAGAAGTTGCATCAGATATTTAGTAAATTGAAAGTTCTTTAAAAACAGACCGTATACCAGTTTAATCTTCCTCGACTACTTAAACTTTACCACTTTCAATAACCAGTAGTATAAAGTGCCGATAAATAATACTGTAGATTGACAACCAACATGGCAGGGATTGCTAAACCAACAAACCTGGCATGAAGTTGCCTTGGAAAAGCTATAGGCCAAATCAAATAAAATTTAAGAGAACAATGAAAGATCCTATTAAGTTTGTCTTACATGGGATACCATAGAACATCTTTACCAAAAATTATTTTGCAATTAATAGTTCAACCTTAATATTCAACTACTGATACTTTATGATAAGGCTTACAAACCTTCACATTCCATGACAGATGACCCAGAAATCCTTCAGATACATTAACATGTGGTACGTCAGTACTTCAATGACTGGATGATTGCTTCTTGACCATTTGCCTGGTAACAGTTGTAGCCTTAACTGGAATGGCTTGTTCCATCTGAAAGAAATCGGCCCTTAGTAAAGGTTCATGATTACATTAAAGCAGTTATTTATACAGATTGCTGTAGCAATTGCTCATGAATGAGGACATTTTACATGGCCCACATGGTTTATTTGGATTAGTAAAATTAATAAAATTAGGTCTAATTCACTTAAAAGGAAAAAGCACCTAATACAACCGGGGTCAAAATGACACTACAGTAAAGGTACATTTAAAGAACATAGAAATTCTAAAACAAATTTTAGAGGACAAACTTACAACTAATTACAGTACATAAATAAAACTAAATATAATATTTGAGCTGTATTCTATAGGTCCTCTACTTTGGATATACAAGCCAAAATATTAAACACAAATTTCTACTTTTTTCCTATTCGTGTAAAATTTTCTGTCATGGTAATACTCTTAACTTAATGTTAGATTTAAATTCAATAATTATTCATCAACTATTTAGTATTGTGCTCATGGCTAATAAAATTTACTCCTAAAATTATGAATCCCTTTAGACAAGTCGAGTCAGATTTAAAGTAAATTAAAAGTTCTATAAAAACACACTGTATCAAAGTAATATTCCTTTACTAGAAGTTTAGCACTATAAATAACCAGCAGTATTTTTGTGGATAAATATGATGTACTTTAGACCGACAACCAACATTGTACGTACATAGATATATCAAGGCACTTCCCCCAATTTTGGGGGGTAGCAGACATCAAACAAATTAAACAAAAAAGGGGACCTCTCCTCTCTACGTTCCTCCCAGCCTAACAAGGGACTCAATCGATTCCGGCTGGTACTACTAGGGTGGCACAGCCCACCCTCCCCCATTATCCATCACAGATGAAGCTTTATAACGCTGAGTCCTACTGCTGCTACCTTCGCGGTCATCCAAGGCACTGGAGGAAGCAGAAGGCCCTACCGGAACTGCGTCACAATCGCTCGCCATTCATTCCTATTTCTAGCATGCTCTCTTGCGCCTCTCACATATATCCTATCACCCAGAGCTTCCTTCACTCCATCCATCCATCCATCCATCCATCCATCCATACCTTTGCCTTCCTCTTGTACTTCTCCCATCAACTCTTACATTCATCACCTTTAGCACCTCAACACATTCATATCCACTAGCTGCTAACTCATTTCTTACACCCATTCTCACCCTCACTACTTCGTTCCTAACCTTTTCTACTCGAGATACACCAGCCATACTCATAACACACTTAATCTCAAACATTCAATACCTGTTTCTCCGTCACTTTCATTCCCCACAACTCCGATCCATACATCACAGTTGGTACAATCACTTTCTCATATAGAACTCTTTACATTCATGCCCAACCCTCTATTTTCTGCTACTCCCTTAACTGCCCCTAACACTTTGGATCCTTTATTCACTCTGACGTACATCCGCTTCCACTCCATTTGCTGCAACAACAGACCCCAAGTACTTGAACTGATCCACCTCCTCAAGCAACTACATTCAACATAACATTCAATCTCGCACCACCTTCCCTTCTCATACATCTCATAACCTTACTCTTACCCACATTTACTCAACTTCCTTCTCACACACCCTTCCAAATTCTGTCACTAACTTGCCAAACTTCTCATCCTCGTCTGCAACCAGTACAGTATCATCCGCAAACAACTGATTTACCTCCATTCATGGTCATTCTCGTCTACCAGTTTCAATCCTCGTCCAAGCACACTAGCATTCACCTCTGTCACCACTCCAACACACAAGTTAAACAACCACAGCGACATCACACATCCCTGTCTCAGCACCACACTCACCGGAAACCAATCTCTCACTTCATTTCCTATCCTAACACATGCTTTACTACCTTCGTAGAAACTTTTCACTGCTTGCAACAAACTTCCATCAATTCCATATAACCTCATCACATTCCACATTGCTTCCCTATCAACTCTATCATACGCTTTCTCCAGATCCATAAACGCAACATACACCTCCTTACCTTTTGCTAAATATTTCTCGCATATCTGCCTAACTGTAAAAATCAGATTCATACAACCCCTACCTCTTGTAAAACCACCCTTGCATTCTCTGTTTTATCCTTAATCCTATTAATCAGTACTCTACCATACACTTTTCCAACTACACTCAACAAACTAATACCCCTTGAATTACAACACATGCACGTCTCCCTTACCCGTATATAGTAGTACAATACACGCACAAACTCAATCTACTGGTACCATTGACAACAAACATTAAATCTCACAACCATCAAAGTACAGTCACACCCCCCATCCTTTAACATCTCGGCTCTCACACCATCCATACATTGTAGGGATCACTAAACAAACAACAAATCTAGTGTAACCAAGTTGCCGTGGAAAAGCCAAGCGCTAAATTTAATTAAGTTAAATTTGAGAGCATTGCAATCTTTCCATGGTTTAGGTATTTCCGTATAAAGGACACTTGGTCTATCTTTGCTCTTCTATTTAGTAATAAAGATTCCTTCATGTACGTACTTCAAATTGCCAAGTAGGAAACCCTTAAAAATGTAGTCAAGCACCTAGGGTACTATGAATAGCTTAAAGTTTTATATTGAGTATAAAAAAAGTGCTCTGGTCCATAATTAACAATGGCTTGTATAACAATTGCATAAAATTTCAGTCTTGTTTAAATGAAAGTATGTATTTGGTAGAAGGGACTTTCACTATCAAGATTAAAATTACCAAAAACTTGAGAATGTCATCACTAAATATGTATCAACATTTATAAACACCTTTTTAAAGACTGCAAGGGACATAGGCATGAGCTTTACAATTTCACGTGAATTCACTTACAACAAAATAAATATTTTGACACTGAGAACACTTAGTGAATGTGAAAACATTAAAAAACTTAGATGCAGTCATAGCTTGAAACCTCAATTACCTACACCTGGTTAATTGAAGAGGAAGTCTCTCAATTTGTCTTTTTCAAGTTTCTAAGTTTTACATGGGACACCATAGAACTGCATCGTAACTAAAAAAATCACTTGCAATTAACTGATCAACCTCAATATTCAACTATAGGTACTGTGAATAAATGGCTTACAAACTTTTATATTCCACAATAGAAGACCTGGAAGTCCTCCAGATAGATGTTAAGGTATGTTATGGCAGGTAAGTCTTCCAATAACTGAATAGAAAAATTGACCAATGGCACGGCCTTTCAGCTTTAATTGGAATTGAAGGGTCCATCTGAAAGAAATAATCCATTAGTGAAAGTTCATGATTTCTATGTGATTAAGAAGTAAATTTATACAGATTACTGTACTAATTGCTTAGGGGATACTATGTACATTGATTAAAACCTACATGGGCCATAGTTTATTTGGATTAGTAAAATCCTATAAAAATAGGCTTGTAATAATGTTCAATGGCTTAGCGAGAAAAGGAGACGCTGCAAGTATGAGAACTCAATGCAGCTGGGGTCTTAAAAGTGACTTACTACAGCAAAGGTTCATTTCAAGAACATTGAAAAGACAAAGATTTCAGAACACTATCACTTAAAACTAATTGCCCAAAATAAAACTAGGTATAACATGGAGCTGTATTCTATGGATATACTAAAAAAACATTAAATCTACCCACAATTTTGCTTTTAGTTCCTGATTTAGCATTAACCAAAATAAGCTAATTATCACAACTCAATGTTAATATAAGTTCAATAATTATTCATACCTGGTATCTAAACGATTTAGTACTATCAACAGATTATGAAATTCCCTCCTACAATTATAAGTCCCTTTACACTCAGATTTTAGTTTCAATTATTATTCCTAAGAATGTATATACCAATTTGATATCTAATCCTCTTTGATTACTTGGGAAACCTCAGCAATTAATATAGATCTTTAAAAAACTAGCAGTATCATTGTTGCTAAAAATTTATAATTGGATTTGACAACCAATGTAGCAGGTCTCCCTCAACACTTTTTACATGGGAAAAATATGAAGACTCAGTGGGGTGCTTCACACGAATAGTGGATCTGACAAACCGTATAACTACTCTAATGGCAGGGATGTGGAACAAATTTGCAACTCCACAAGATCTCTTTCCCACACAATGAATAGTACGACCAGCCCTTTTGAATTCGTAAGTCTGAATAGCTGATCATAAGTTGCAGGAATGGGGATTAGTGGGGCATTAATGTAAAATTTAAGGGGTTCTAACCATACTTTCAACTCAGCCTGGTTAAAAAGAAACCAGTGATTTAAACAACAAAAACAGTAACTTTTAGGTATAATCTCAAAAATTTATCACAAGTAACACAATAAAAATACCAATAACTAAGACTGTCAACTTTTTTTTTTTTTTTTTACACCAAATTATTTTAAACTAACCTATCCACCCGATAGAAGAGAGGTCTAATAATATAGTTTCCACAAACTTGTCGTTAATTAAGAGTAAAAACAATCCGGTAAATTTAAATTTACTTTAATAAAATTATTCCATGGATTAGGTAGGCTATTACCTTCAGTATAAATGGCACTGGTTCAATCTCACTTTCCTACTTAATTCCCCTTCACATTGCCAGGAAGAATAAGCTAGAAATAACCTCAACACTACTACTAAGGTGAAGGCCACCATACATAAGCAATTGAACATTGCTTAAAAGAATAGAAATCAATGTGCATAGCCCACAGACTTAAAAGAAAATTTTGGTATACGAGAATATATATTTGGTAAAACTGAAATTTTTTTAATATGAAAATTACCTAAAAAACACAGTCCTCTACCACTAGATTTATGTAGGCACAATTATTGATCTTTTCAAAGATTGCAAAACATACATGTTACACAAGACAACAGGATTAAATGAACATAGGAAGCTTAATGCCTTAAGCAATCTATAAATGGCAGATTAGCGTATCGCTAAAACAAACTAATTCTGAAGAAAAATCGTAAGTTCTAATTTTTCATTACCTTTCATCTGGGATGCACCATTAGTAGGAACCTCCTCCCAGTCTCTAAACTCACCTAAAACTTATTTTGAAATTAAGAGCTATCAGTGAAGCACCCTTTGCACAAGTTTGCATAATTTCCTTCATAAATTTTTTATCCATTAGGATGTACAGTATAATGATTAGTTATAACATTTGATTTAACATATATAGCGAGTTTCATACAGCAACACTTCCTGGCCGTTGGATATGAGAGGGGAAAATTATATGTCTTATGAAAAAAACCCCAGATAATTTATCAATTTGAAATAAGGTCGCTTTAAAATAACTGGAGAAGTTTAGCACCATAAAAACAAACCTATGCAATAATGCAATGCTGAAATTTGTCACTGACAACTCCAAGCAAACAAGAAATTATATTTTCATAATAAAATAAATTTTTGAATATACTTACCCGCTAGTTATATAATGCTGAAGTCTCCTGACGCCGTGGCAGAAATTCAAAATCTCGCACTAGCGTAGATATGGCAGGTGTACACCCGCGCCCTAGCGGTACCTCAGGTGGAACTACACCCACCAACCTCAGTTCTTCCATGCCTCATAGCAATACCACAGGTAGTCTCTAGAGGGAGGGGGGTGGGTGTTAAATTTATATAACCAGCAGGTAAGTACTGTATATTCAAAAATTTATTTTATGAAAATATCCTTTTTAAATATAAAACTTACCCACTGGTTATATAATGCCGATTGACACCCCTTGGTGGCGGGTCAGACACAGCTACATATTGAAAATTCACTTAAGCATTACATAAAAACCCAACTTGGGCAGTTCTCACCTGATAAGGAAGCTGACAGCAATGATACTCTGCCTCATTTCGTCCGCTATCCTTAGGAGATCCAGTGATCCACTCGGGGCTGATGATCTCTAGGAGCTGTCAAACGGTACAATCACCTATAACATGACTGGACCTCAACGAATACCCTTGTTCCGGGCGCACTCTAGGAACAAATGACCACCTGACCAAACCAAAGATTGCGGAAGGCTGACGACCAGCCTCCACAAACAACCTAACTAAGGAGTTCCAAGAGATAGAAAAGGGGGTATTAGGAAAAGGGAACGTAGTGGTAGATCATTCACCTATCGCATTCGCTGCTACGAAAGGACCCAATGTATAACAGTCCTCATATTGAGTCTGAACATGTTTCAAATAATGGGATGTGAATACTGACTTACTCCTCCAAAAGGTCGTATTGATCAAACTTTGTAGAGAAAGATTCTGTTTAAAAGCTACTGAAGTCGCTACCGCCCTGACTTCATGTGTCTTTGAGAAGCCTGATACGCTTCATCACACTGAGCGTGAGCTTCTCGAATTAACAGTTATGAAAAAAGACTAGGCATTCTTTGACATGGGCAGCGAGGGATTCGGACTGCACACCACAGAGCGTCCGAGTCGCCTCTCAAGACTCTCTGTTCTGTCCACATATAGCCGTAATGCTCTTACTGGACAGAGCACCCTCTCCAACTCGTCTCGCCACATCATAAAGGTTAGGGATCTCGAAGGATTTGGGCCATGGCCGAGTAGGATTTTCATTCTTTGCCAAAAACCCCAGTTGTAAAGAACAAATGGCTTTTCCATCCCGAAAACCAATTTTCCTGCTTAAAGCGTGTACTTCATTTACTCTTTTAGCAGTGGCTAGCCTAACCAGAAAAAGTTTAAGGTTAAATCCTTAGAAGAACCCGAGTGCAAAGGCTCAAACCTGTCACTCATGAGAAATTTAAGCACCACATCCAAATTCCAGGCAAGGGGAGCTGATTGAAATTTCTTGGTGGTATCAAAAGACCTAAGCAAGTCCTGTAGATCCTTCTTATTGGAGAGATCTAAGTTCCTGTGTCTAAAAACCATCGCCAACACTCTCCTGTAACCTTTATTTGTAGATGACGAGAAGTTATGTTTATTCTTAAGGTCTATAAAAAAATACGCTATCTGGGTTAGAGAGGTACTGGATGAAGGAATCGAGTTAGCCCTATACCACACTCTGAACAACTCCCACTTGGACTGATACACCTTGATGGTGGAAGATCTCCTTGCCCTCGCAATAGCTTTGGCTGCCTTCTTCGAAAATCCTCTAGCTCTAGCGAGTTTTTCTATAGTCTGAAGGCAGTCAGACTTAGAGCTCGGAGGTTTAGATGGTTTCGGGCCAAGTGAGGTGGTCTGAGAAGATCTGGTCTTAAGGGAAGGGTACTCGGGAAATCTACCATCCATTCCAGTACCTCTGGAAACCAGCTTCTTGACTGCCAGAACGGGGCATCAGGGTCATCCTGGTTTCTTCGTGGGTTACGAACTTCTGTATCACTTTGAAGAGAATCTTGAATAGGGGGAAAGCATAAACCTCCATGTGAGACAAGTTCATCAGAAAGGCGTATGTGAATGGCTTTGGGATCTGGTACCGGAGAGCAGTAACACTCCAGTCTCCTCTTCTTTGCGGTGGCAAAGAGATCCACGAGAGGACGACCCCATAAACGCCACAGACTTTTGCAGACGTCTGTAAAATCCATTCTGTGGGGAGAACTTGACCCCTCCTGCTTAGTGTGCGCACTCACATTGTTGACCCCTTGAATAAACCGAGTCAAAAGTGTCACTTTCCTTTCCTCTGCCCAAATGAGAAGAGGTCTTGCTATCTTGTACAAAGTCCAAGAGTGGGTCCTGCCTTGTTTTGTAATATAGGCAAGAGCTGTAGTGCTGTCCGCATTGATTTGGACTACTTTGCCCCTGATCTGCTTCTCGAAGCCTTTGAGGGCCAGATGAATTGCCAAAAGCTCCTTTAGGTTGATGTGGAGAGTTGTTTGCTCCACTGTCCAAGCCCCCAAGAGCTCCTCCTTCCCCAGTGTAGCTCCCCACCCCGAGTTTGAGGCATTGGAACAACACGAGGTCTGGGCTCTACTGATATAACGACAACCCTTCCTTCAGGCTGTGCTCGTTGTCCCACCATTGAAGATGAGACTTGATTGAGTTCGTGATGGGAACGCAATCCCTGTCTAGGCTGTCCCCTTTTTTCCAATGGCGATCGAGATGAAACTGAAGGGGACGCAAATGTAACCTCCCCAGAGTTACGAACTTCTCTAATGTTGAGAGTGTGCCCAGAAGGCTCATCCAATCTCTTACGGAACTGAGTTCCTTCCACAGGAAAGTTAGGACTTTTTGGAGAGCTGACTGCATTCTTACAGGCGACGGAAAAGCCCGAAAACTCTGACTGAATCTCCATCCCCAAATAAAGAATCTCCTGGGATGGAGTCGGTTGCGATTTTTTCGAGCTCACCAGGAGGCCCAGTTTCCTGGTTAAATCCAGAGTTATTTTCAGGTCCTTCAAACAGCAATCGGCTGAGGCGGCTCTTATCAGCCAATCGTCCAGGTACAGAGAGACCCTGATTCCCCTCGAATGCAGCATACTCGCTATATTCAGCATGATCTTGGTAAATAATAGAGGAGCCATGCATAGTCTGAAACAAAGCGCCCTGAATTGAAAGACATTGTTTCCATCCATGAATCTCATAACGTCTGCAGCTAGGATGAATTGAAATATGGAAATAGGAGTCTTGGAGGTCTATTGAGACCATCCAATCGTCTTTCCTCACCGCCGCCAAAACAGTCTTCCGAGTTTCCATCGTAAAAGTCGAATTCTGGACGTGACCATTTAGAACACTTACGTCCAGAACCGGTCTCCACTCCCCGGAACTCTTGGGGGACTAAGAAAAGGCAGTTGTAAAACCCCGCAGATGTTACATCCTGCACTTCCTATATTACTTGTTTCTCTAGTAATAGACATCTGAAGCCCCATGGCTTGCTTCTTCGGACCCTCCCTGTATTTGGGCAAAAGATCCACCAGATCTGTTACTAATGGAGGAATCGATAAGAAAGGGTTCTTTTAACCCTCCCTGAACAGACCAGGGGTCTGCTCCATTCCTCTCCCAGGCCTTCCAGAAGTAGATCAGCCTGGCACCCACCGCTGTCTGAAGGATAGGGCAGTCGGACTACCTCGGCCAGTCTTGGTTCCTCTGCTCCTAGGTTTTCTGCCATCTGGTTTGAAAGAACCCCTTCAGGAAACTTTACCACGAAAGGGCCGAGAAGGTCGAACTCCCATAGAGGCTTCCTTAGGCTTACGAGAAGTAAAAGGTAGAAGGCAAAACTTTCCTGGCCGTGTTGGTCATCAAATCATGCGTGGGCTTCTGGGTAAGAGCAGTGGCAACCTCCCCTACCAAATCTTGCGGAAACAAGGTAGAAGATAAAGGAGCGAACAGTAGTTCCGCTTTCTGGTAAGGAGAAAGCCCCGTTGAGAGAAAAGAACACAGTGGCCCTTTTCTTAAGGATCCCAGCTGTGAAAAGGGCAGCTAACTCATTCGAGCCATCCCTCACACCTTTGTCCAAGCAGGACATGAAATGAACAAGGCCACTAGTGTCCGTGTCCTTCATATCTGAAACCCTCTTACTTAAAGCTCCCAAATACTAGTCTAGGTAATTAAGCACTTCGAAGGCCCTGAACAGATCCTTAAGTAAATGATCGAACTCAGTCATTGACCACCAAACCTTTTTTTTCCTTAAGGCCAGACAACGAGACGAATCCACCAAACTCGAGAAATCCCCCTGGGCAGAAGGAAATCCCAAGCCCAGCACTTCAGTCTCGTACCACACACTGGATTTAGAGGCCAATCTTGCAGGAGGAAAAGCAACGGCCGATTTGCCAATAGCTCTCTTCTTGTCCATCCAGGAACCCATTAACTTCAAGGCCCGTTTAGAAGAACATGAAGGTACCATCTTAGTATAAACAGGCACTTTGGTTGCTTTACCAGAGATAAATTCTGGTGCAGGAGAACGAGGGGCCACCGGGGTAAAATGTTCAGAAAAACCTCCGTAAGAATTAACAAACTTTCTAAGATCAATAGCATGTTGATAATGTTTATCTTCATGACCAGAAACTTCCTCTAAAGGTTCGTCCACATCGGACTTTTCTTCAAGTCCATCTTCTGGCAGTGCAGCAACTGCTGCAGCCTGAACTGAAGGAACAAAGTCTGAACGAGACTTATTGCCATAATCAGTAACAGCATCCAACCGAAGAGGAGAGGTAGAGGTCGACTGATGTGTGACATGGACAGGTTGACTCTCGACGTCAATGGTCAACTGCCGAGAAACTTTGCGTGGACGCTTAGCGTCCGCTTGTTGTTGAACTGAACGACTCTTGGAATCAGGAGTCAACTGCCGAATGTCGCCGCGTGGACGCGTAGCGTCCGCTTGCTGTTGACGCAGACGTTCAATGCCGTCATAAGTAGACTAACGATGGTCGTCCCTTGGACGCCTAGCGTCCACCGGTTGTCGACGCCAACCTTTCATTGTTAAAAGTTGACTGCCGAGAATCGTCAAGGCGACGCATTGCGTCCACTTGCCAACGCCGGCGTTCCTCATTACGTTCAGAAGACTATTTGTTTGGTAACAACTCTGACGTGACTCATCTATATCAACCTGCTGCTGAGCACTGCGAATGGGAGACTGCCTGTGCGATAACTAGTCAGCATTAGAGAACACAGGCCGCCTGTGCGATAACTAGTCATCATTAGAGACCACGGGCCGCCTGTGCGATAACTAGTCATCATTAGAGACCACGGGCCGCCTGTGCGATAACTAGTCAGCATTAGAGACCACGGGCCGCCTGTGCGATAACTAGTCAGCATTAGAGACCACGGGCCGCCTGTGCGATAACTAGTCAGCATTAGAGACCACGGGCCGCCTGTGCGATAACTAGTCAGCATTAGAGACCACGGGCCGCCTGTGCGATAACTAGTCAGCATTAGAGACCACGGGCCGCCTGTGCGATAACTAGTCAGCATTAGAGACCACGGGCCGCCTGTGCGATAACTAGTCAGCATTAGAGACCACGGGCCGCCTGTGCGATAACTAGTCAGCATTAGAGACCACGGGCCGCCTGTGCGATAACTAGTCAGCATTAGAGACCACAGGCCGCCTGTGCGATAACTAGTCAGCATTAGAGACCACAGGCCGCCTGTGCGATAACTAGTCAGCATTAGAGACCACAGGCCGCCTGTGCGATAACTAGTCAGCATTAGAGACCACACGCTGTCTGTGCGACAACTTAATGACGTCCGACGCCCAATCGCACTGCCAACAGCCGGTTGATAATACTCCATAAACGACAAGAGCTGTTTCATGTCTAAAAGCATAGACCACTTAGAATCGTTAGTTTGTACATTCGACTCCTTACTCGAAGGAATATCAGCATCACCACCACCACGCTTTTCGGGTGACGAAAGCCAGTCTGAAGGAAGTGGTGGTGCATGAATAGCAACATCGCCCAAAGACAAATTCTGAATCGGATTGTATATTTACACAAACGCCATGACCTGAGCGTTTTGCAGGCGTACAAGCGTCGGGAGAACGGAAACGTTCAGGCAAAAAACAAGACCGTGCAGACGCACCCTCCACAACACTGAATACATTTGAGACACTTTCCACACTTCTGACAAAATCACAATTTTTCAGTACCTTTAATTTAGAAAATTTTTTATTTCTATCTGCCGCTAATGACTCAACTTTTTCACAGAGCCAGAATAGCGGTAAACATGTCTTTAAGAGAAGGATCCTTCGGTTGTTGATCTACCACTAGGGAGGAAAGAATAGGATCATTAGTAATAGATAAGGCTACATCAACAGAGCGTGACTAACTACGCCTAACTTTGTCCCTCTCTAGTCATTTAACATAACGTTCGTATGTTGCCCATTCAGATTCCGTCAATGAAAAACATTCATTACATCTATCAAAAGAACATGGTTTCCCCCTACATTTAAAACAAATACTGTGTGGATCAATAGAACCCTAAGGGAGTCTAGCACGACACCCTTCACCAACACTTACGAATAACAGGGGAGGGGTCGGCCATATTGAATGGCAAAGAGAAAGACCGACAATCAAAAAGCAAAGGTTAAATTAATAAGAATAACCCCGAACCAAAAGATTTCATGATTAAATGAAAAGGAGAACAATTAAACTATAGCCCAAACTCAAAAAAGGTTGTACATCACCAAATACAACCAAAGAGTAAAACAGCGAGAGCAAATTTTCAATATGACAGCCAGCGGAGCGGGCAGAAGAGGATCCGAGGCTTGTGGGTGTAGTTCCACCTGTGGTACCGCGAGGGCGCTGGTGTACACCTGGTATATATACAATAGCGCGAGATTTAAAATTCTCCCAGGGCGTCAGGAAACTTTAGCCATTATATAACCAGCGGGTAAGTTTTATATTTAAAAACCTAAGGTAATTTAACCTTACTTTTAACTAAATACATTATTAATTAGAGCTAGTCTAAATATCTTGACACAGGAATCTTATCAAATGGGAAATAGAATAAGAATAAGGATGCCTTCATAACTTAAAACTTCAATTACTCACTCCTGGTTAATTTGAAGAGCTGGATAGTTCTGTTAGGGATTAAGTTTTCAAGTTATTTGGGACACCATCTAAACAGCGTCTTGACTGAAAATTAACTTTCAATTAACTGTTCAACATTAATGTTTAACTACTGGTACTTTGAACATTAAGCTTACAAACCTTCACATTCCACAATAAATGACCAAGAAGTCCTCCAGATTGATATTAAAAGTATGGTATGGCAGTATTCCAATGAAGGATGGATTTTGGCCAATGGCATGGTACGGACTTTCAGCTTTAACTAGAATTGACTGGTCCATCTGAAAGGAGTCAACCTTTAGTAAATATGCGATATATCTAAATAAAGCAGTTATTTGGATTACTGTACCAATTACCAAGGTGTTACAATAAAAATTTATTAATACCTCAAACAGACCGCAAGGTATTTGAATTAATAAAATAATGTACAATTATGATCAATAGCTTAGCGAGAAAAGGACTCGCCACTCATGAGTATGCAACTGGGGTCTAAAACTAGGGTCACCAATTATAGTAAACGTACATTTGAAGAGCATTGCAAATTTAAATGCAAAGGACAAACTAACCACCTAAAACTAACCAAAGAATTTTACATTGCACCTTTTTTCTATGGATCCTATGACTAGTTATGTGTTAAGTGGCAAAAATTAAATTCACCCACGATCATATATACTCTTTCAGAGATATTTTAAAGCATATCAAAACTATGTTAATGTTAAGTTCAATAAATACTCATTACTGCTATCCGAACTACCTATATTTAGTACAGCATTGTCAACATGGCTAATGAAATTCCTTCTTAGTACTATAAATGCCTTTAGAAAAGTCAGATGAGTCTTGCTAGACCTAAAAATTTATTCATCAGTATATAGTTAATCACCTTGATTACTTTATAAATAGCCCTTTCAAAAGCAGCGGTATCCTGGTAGCTAAACCTTCAATGAATTTGACGTGACAGGCCTTGCTAAGCACCTTACACAAGTGAAATTATGAACAATCATTAAGGTGCTTTCACGAATAGGACCTGATAAACCGTATCAATAAGCGTAGCAGGCCTTTCTAAGCACCTTTAACAATTAAATTCTATGAATTCATTGGGGTGCTTTCACGAATTGGACCTGATAACCCATATTAACAGCTTGATGGCTGGTGGGGACATACAAAATCTTAAGTCTAAATTGCTGATAAGAGATTACAGGATTTCTAATTACAGCAGCATGAATATTTAGTTAACAGCTACCAGTGTGCTATAAAACTTGCCATCACTAAAATTCAGAATAGCTGATCAGAGAAAATCAGTCCTTAAACAGATCAGTAATTTCCTAAAGAAAAATTGTGCGAGCTATGGCCAATAGAAAATAGAACAGATCTGTATTCACAACACAATGGTACATTGAACAGAACAAAAAACTACCATATACTAGGGTAATATCACTGGAATGCAGACATTTTTAACTTTTCAGCCTTAAGCCAGCGATTTACCAAATTCTTTTATTTACATTAGATAAGGTCTACAAAAACATCAATTTGTAGATTTGCAGTAAATAAAATGAAACAGATCCAAAGCAATTAATGCAAGAAACCAAGTGCTATTCACATTCAAGATGGTCAACCTGTTTTTTATCAGTATCAAGCCTTAGAATCTTTAACCCATCCCTCAGAATTTAAGTGTTCCAAAACACTACAGTACCAGTTTAGTGGCTATCAATTTTCAAAAGGATGTAAGCCAAGTTTTATGAAATTTACTTCTAGATCTATTATTCCATGGCTTCAGGAAACTGTAAAGGGGACAAATTCAACCTCTCTTGCCTTTACTCTTTTTCACCAATAAAAAGAGGCTTCACACTGGCCATCCATATTGTCAGAAGGGAAACCCTTTAAACTAAAGGCTCAATATCTTAGTATCCTAGACGAAAGCCACAATGAACAGCTTCTCAAATATTTCAGAATGTTTAAAATATGATTTTCTGGGTCGACCTGTGGCGGCCGGATTTATTCAAACATAGCTAAAACCGAACGTTCACAGGTGCTTAGAAGGAATGATGGGAGAAGGATGGGTAGTGGTAGTGGGGGGGGGGGGGGGAGCAGTAGCTAGAGAACGACACCTCGTAGTAACTGGGTATGTTGCGGAGGGAGAAGTCTAATGGTAAGGGACCTCTGGTAGTGGTTTCACACGCCCCAGTTTTTATACACACCCTACAAGGGTGAGCGAGCTGGGTATATTCCTGGCATTCCATGCAACTTTTTTCTCTGGTATATTTAGCAGTATTTATACCTTAGAAATGGTGCTTCAAGGAGCATTTCACTGGGCGACACAGGTCCCTCGCCCATTAAGATTTTTCCTTCGTTAAAATCCTTCTTAAAAATACTCTGATGTAACTACAATAGCAGAAAAATGACTTTTGTAAATATGAAAATATATTTACCACCCTTTTCATATCAAAATTAATGAAAACTCTGTAACCTACCACTATAAATGTAGGCTATCCACATTTATAAAAATACACCAAGACTAGATCGTAGCAAACTTATGTAGTGTATTACACAATGCATAATTTACTAGAACCAGTACGATTTAATCGTTCATTCGAGACCAATTTTTTGGACAAGCTGAGAAATCTTATTACTGCATTCATAATCATTGTTGTTGTTTTCCTCATCTGGTATGTACCTTTATTGAACCTTTTACCCCCAGGCTATTTGGAAATTTCCAACCCTTAGCCCCCAGGGGGTTATTTTTTCCCAGGACATTTTGCATTATTTTTTTTTAAATTGCTCTAACAGCCTTAATTATTGTCATAGAGAGGTCAGGTTGGTCTCATTCTCTTGGAAAATGACTGAATTTTCTCAAAATAATCAAAAAAATGAAAAAAAAAATTTTATAGCATTTTTTTGCAAGGACGTACCCGTACGTCCATGGGGGTAAAGGGATGGCTTTTGTGAAACCTACCAGTACGTCCTTTGGGGGGTAAAAGGGTTAAGCGCACCTCCCATAGACTTAAATGCTTATTGTCTCAAACCTTGGGCCACCAGTGAAGCACCCTCTCGCAACTACCAATAAATCGCAAATTTTTTATGTGTTACATTGTACAGTACTGTACAGCTATTACTCAAAAGTACTGCATTTTGATTAAACATTCTAATATTTCATAGTAATATGCATTTCATTATAGTTTTTCTGGCCATTACGTATGAGCCAGGAAAACCAGGTCCTAAAATTACGGGGCTAATTTATAAATCAAAATTATAAAATCCCTTTACAATACCTGGAGCAATTTAGCACCCTAAAATTATTTTTTTTTTTTTCTGTGCAGTAAGGCAAGGAAAAAATTAGTATTGACAACTCCAAACAAAACAAACTGAATATTTAAATGCCGCAAAAGAACTAAAATTAGAGTTAATTTCATTCTGATACTTCAAAGTTCTGAAATAAAACTTTCTAATCTACCTTGAGAAAACTTATTGAATGAAGAAATAACTAAAATTTGGATGCCTTTATAACTTTAAATAAGTGCTTAACTCCTGGTTAAATTGGCCGGGTAGTTCTCTCTACAGTTCTCTTATTAAGTTTCTCAGTCTTATATGGGACACCATATGAACAACAGCATCTTGTATGAAAATTTGCTTGCAATTAACTGTTCAACATTTATATTCATACTGGTACTTTGAATATAAGGCTTACAAACCTCCACATTCCACAATTGAAGACCCATAAGTCCTCCAGATGTTAAAAAGTATGGTATAGTAGTATTCCAATGAAGGATTCTTTCTTAACCAATGACATGGCACGGACTTTCAGCCTTCATTTTAATTCATAGGTCCATCTGAAAGAAAAAGTAATTAGTGAATGATATTGGATTAAAGATTTAATTTATAAGAATCACTAACAATTAGTAAGGGGGTACTATGCACATGCATTAGAACCTTTAACCGTTTTACCCCCAAAGGACGTACTGGTACGTTTCACAAAACTCATCCCTTTACCCTCATGGACGTACCGATACGTCCTTGCAAAAAACTGCTATTTAAATTTTTTTTTCATAATTTTGATAATTATGAGAAACTTCAGGCATTTTCCAAGAGAATGAGACCAACCTGACCCCTCTATGATGAAAATTAAGGCTGTTAGAGCAATTTTAAAAAAATATACTGCAAAATGTGCTTGAAAAAAAATAACCCCTGCTGGGGGTTAAGGGCTAGAAAGTTCCAAATAGCCTGGGGGTAAAAGGGTTAATATGGCCCACAGATTTTATTTGGTTAGTGAAAAACAATGAAAATAGCCGTTTGATAGTTTAGCAGTAAAAGGGGACTATAAGTACATGTATGAGAACTCAATGCAACCAGGGTCTTAAGGGGACCTACTACAGTAAAGGTACATTTTAAGAACATCGAAAATCAAACTATTTCAGAATAAAAACTTCGCTAAAACTAATCCCCCCCACAAAAAATTAAAATATTGTAGCTGTATTTACTGGTTCTCCAACTTCTACATAAGTAAATGTATGAGAACTATGCAACCGAGGTCTTAAGAGGACCTACTACAGTAAAGGTACATTTTAAGAACATTGAAAATCAAACTTTTTCAGAACAAACTTCACTAAAACTAATTCCTCCCATCCACACGAAAAAATAATAATAGAGCTGTATTTATTGGTTCTCCAACTTCTACATACTCGCTAAAATATGATTAAATCCACCCACAATAATTTTTATTTCTTCCTAATTTAAAATTTTAAAATTTTGACCTAATAATCATAACTTTAATAAAGTTCTATAAATATTTGGAACCATTTAGTGCTATCCACACATCCCATGAATTTTCCTGCAATGTTCGCAGTATAAATACTATTTAACAGTCATTTGTATTAAATACTAAGCTTATGAATTTATATAATTCAAAGAACAGATTCCTGAATTCCACAGCTGTAAAGTAGACTTTAAATGAACATATATCTTCCTTGATAGCTTGATTGGTAAAGTTGTCCCTGCAGGCATTGTTTCAGCTCAGAGCACAAGGTTGAATCCTTGCCCAGCCAGAATCAGTAGAACTTCAAAAGTTCAAAGTTGGAGCAAATGCTTTTTTGTTGACCAGGCGGACATGAGTTTTTTTATAGTTTATTTATGAGATATTTGTTTTTGATGTTGTTAATAGTTTATATATGATATGTCTGTTTTGACGTTACTTATTTTAGAATGATTTATTGTTAATTTGTTCTCATTTATTTATTTCCTTATTTCCTTTCCTCACTGGGCTATTTTTCCCTGTTGGAGCCCCTGGGCTTATAGCATCTTGCTTTTCCAACTAGGGTTGTAGCTTGGATAGTAATAATAATAATAATTTATAGCCTACCAGTTAACAGTAATTACCTAGGAAACATCGCACTTCAAAAGGCAGCCATATCCTCGCGCTAAATCTTTATTGCTAGTGTACACAACCAGTCAAAGTAACTTAAGATAGGCACTCCTATCACCATCAGCTCAAGACACAAAGATGAAAGCCACTACGAATAGCTTCTAGACTCTAGAGTATTGCTCGAATAGCTTCTAGACTCTAGAGTATTGCTCGAATAGCTTCTAGACTCTAGAGTATTGCTCGAATAGCTTCTAGACTCTTAGAGTATTGCTCGAATAGCTTCTAGACTCTTAGAGTATTGCTCGAATAGCTTCTAGACTCTAGAGTATTGCTCGAATAGCTTCTAGACTCTAGAGTATTGCTCGAATAGCTTCTAGACTCTAGAGTATTGCTCGAATAGCTTCTAGACTCTAGAGTATTGCTCGAATAGCTTCTAGACTCTTAGAGTATTGCTCGAATAGCTTCTAGACTCTTAGAGTATTGCTCGAATAGCTTCTAGACTCTAGAGTATTGCTCGATAGAATAAAAGTTGAAAAGTGCTTACTCGAAGACATACGCAAGTAAATCTACATTAACAATCTCCAAAATGTCTGACATCTTCAAAACAAACACAAAAACTATGAAAAAACAAGTCTGGTTCTCACTGGTGCTAGAAACTAGAAAGGAATGAAGGAAGAACTTAACAGAGTTGCCAGATTTTCTATATGAGAAAAGTCCAACTTTCAAACAATGGAAGCTTTAAAAGGCCAACCTATACGTAGAAAAAGGCCAAATATATAGTATTTAATATCCGCATTTTTTTCATGATATTACTGAAGGCCAACCAATTAAAAAAAGGTCAAATTAGAGGTTTTTTTAGCCTGAAAAAAGGCCATCCTGGCAACCCTGGAACTTAAGCGTGGGAAGTGGTAGGGGTGGGGGTGGGGGGAGGGTAGTCGTAGTAGCGGGGAGTACTTGGATGTAGAACGGCACCTCGCAGTATCGGGGGATATTGAAGGAGAGGACTAACTAGTGAGGGACCTCTAGTCGTGGTTCTAACACGCCCCAGTTACTATACAGACTTGTTTTTAGAGTGAGCGAGCTGGGTATATTCTTGGCATTCCATCTAACTTTTTTCTCTGGTATATTTAGCAGTATTTATACCTTAGAAATGGTGCTATAAGGAGCATTTCACTGGGCGACAGGTTCCTCGCCTAGAAATAGATTTTTCCTTCGTCAAAATCCCTTTACTTTCGTATATGAAAATATACGAAGTAGCATTGTTCAATAACAAAATTACCAAAAAAATACGAGGCATCTCATGCTAGATATATGCTAGATATATACTGTATATCAACCTTAATAAGTACCTTATTAAAGATTGCGAGCATTTCACGGAGTGACACAGGTCCTTCGCCCAGAAATAGATTTTTCCTTCGTCAAAATCCCTTTACTTTCGTATATGAAAATATACTAAGTAGCATTTTTCAATAATAAAAATACCGAAAAATCCGAGGCATCTCATGCTAGATATATATACAGTATCAACCTTAATAAGTACCTTATTAAAGACTGCAAGAGATTTTCATGTACTACACTAGCCCACAGCGCTAAATGAGGGTGGAAACTTCTTAAGATGTATATTGCACAATTAACTAATGGCAAATCAATATTAAAACCATTGTTCATTTGAGACCAATTTCTTGGATAAAACGAAGACTTACTATATATTAATTTTCATTTTTATCATTCGGGATACACCGTTATTTGGCACCCACTCCCCCATTCCCTAAATCTGGTTATAGTTATGTTTAATCTTTGTCATCGGTGAAGAACCAACGCACAACTGAAATTACATAATTTTAATCTATTACGATGTAGGCTACAGTATTGAGGTTAATAGTCACAACAACAGCATTTGATTTATCTTTTATCGCTATGTTTCATCCAGCTTTATGTATTTATGTTGTTCTGGCCTAAAAGCGAGCTAGTGTATTTTTTTTATAAAGTTTTCACATGAGAGGACGTTTTATTATTATTATTATTATTACTATCCAAGATACAACCCTTGTTGGAAAAGTAAAATGCTATAAGCCCAGGGGCTCCAATAGGGAAAAATAGCCCAGTGAGGAAAGAAAATTAGGAAATTAATAACTAACAATAAATAATTCTAAAAAAGTAACGTCAACATATATACATATATAAACTATTAACGTTAAAAAAAATGTCATAAACTATAAAAAGACTCATGTCCGCCTGGTCAACAAAAACATTTGCTCCAACATTGAACTTTTGAAGTTCCACTGATTTAACTACCCGAGTAGGAAGATCATTCCACAACTTGGTAACAGCTGGAATTAAACTTCTAGAGTACTGTGTAGTATTGAGCCTCATGATTGAAAAGGCCTGACTATTAGAATTAACTGCCTTCCACCTTCTCCACCTTCCTAAATGAGATTAAATTTTTCAAGTGCAATATCAAAGCAGCATGAATGCAGAACTAATTTCCATAAACTTAAAAAATTTCACATTCAACTTCTATGCTGATTTGTAAAGTTAAAACTTTAGCCAGAAACTCAGAAGGATCATTAAAACACAGCAAAAATGCAGCTAAAATTCATCTAATATCAGACTAATCTAGTTTCATGAACTGAGTTTTGTGCAAATTTCTTAGATCTAAATTCACCCACCACCTTTTATCAAAACCCTGACTTTTCCCCTAAAATTAAATAACATGAAAACTTTAAATAACCCGTATAGAAATAGGTTGATAAGGTGTTATTAAATTGGGACACTAAAATAATGGCTATATGATTAACATTGCTTCAAAATCATTTGATTAAAAAAAAAAAAACTTCACCACCATAAAATGCAAATAATTTAAAATCAACCTAGCAAGACAAGGTGTTATGTTAACTAAAAGGACTGCCTATGAATTTTGAAAATTTGGTTCGTGAAAATTGCTCGACTAAGATTTTTTTTGTTTTGTTTTTTAAGCTATTGGAGACATGGTATACCTGTACTGGCGAACTTAAATATGACTGGCAATAAAAATTACTGACAACATATTACAACCTCGCCAAATATGTCTTATTCATTGTCTAACCACTGCCAGTCTTATGTTACTATCTCGCATAGGCTTTTCGTTAAATGCGGAACCAGTAGTTTTAAGTATGACTTTGGGCTCCAGCCATGTCGTCCTGATGGAAGTTCCTTCTGGCAAGTGGCAACTTCTATAGTATAATATTTCTGCGATTGATATTACAAGAGAATTACTGTCAGGTATCACGGGATTCCAATCCCCAGAAACGACTATCCGAAGAGTGATAATCAGGGACTTGTCCTAAGATAGCCATAGATATCTGCACCCCAAACAGACCTTACCCAGTCTAATACACTAAGGGGTAGACCCCAAATTTCAAAGTGTACACCTTGACTGTAGGTTTAAAGCTTTTAAATAAACCGTTTCGTAGTTTCGTACATCCGAAGGACAGTAAGTAGCGTAATTTAAAGCGGTGTTTAAACGATCGAATTGGTTCGTCGAACCCGGTTGACGAACCTGCTTGTCAAACTGTTCGAAGAGGTTGAGTCAGCCACAAATGCTTAATATGAACAATGAAGCCCCGCCCACAAAAGTCAGGCAAGGACAGACTTACTTCGAACTGTTCGACAATCAAATACCCCGTTAACACGTTCGAACATTACTTCAAACATTCTGTCAAACCGTTCGACGAACGTGTTCGACAACCAAATACCCCGTTCACACGTTCGAACATCACTTCAACCACCTGTAGAACCACGTTCGACCATTTAAAGCTTTAAGTTTAAATACTATGAAAACAGGATTTTGACAAATGCGAATTACACAATCTAATAAGGACAAATCTAAGTTTTCGCAAAGCTTAAGTTTTTGATGCGACAGGACCAGTTAAATAATTAAAATTTAGGAACAGGTCCCAAAGAGCCTTAACGTAATTCCGCCATTTATGCGTTTATTACTCCAAAACTCAATGGAATTTCTTTGAAAATTCCATTTTAGCCAAAAAAAAAAAAAAAAAAAAAAAAAAAAAAAAAAAAAAAAAACTACCAATTGACACTTACGGTCATTAGTTTGAGCTTTTCATCTCAACTTGATGTGACAGTTAACGTCCATCCTGCTTAATAAAATTCTATAATCACTTATTTCAAGTTATTTGATAACCACTATGTGCGAGAAAATAACATTATATGGAAACTATAAATACATAGAACTCAAAACACATACGGATAAAACCAGGACTAAATTCAGTAACAAGCCATTCTCAAAATTAGAGCCATTTATAGTTCGATAAGGGTATATAAAAATGTTGGAATATTCCTCAACACTGAAGAGTTTCGCAGACATTTCGAATGATATTTAAAAGTTAAGAAAATAGGCCAAGTTTACAATCCAATTAAAGTAAATTTGTACCATATGGCAAGGCATATTTCAACAATAAGAGCCACAAATCTTTAATTTCTAATTCCTTGCGTGCCTAAGTAGTTGTAAACTAAATCATTAGACAAGATATTATAATATAAAAGGGATACAATGCAGACCAAGTATTTAAGTATTGATAAGTATTTGGGGAAAAAAAATAAAAATAAAAAAAGCCATGGGCTCTTGCGCTAAAGGCAGCCTGTACAGTAATCAGAGTATTTGATCTTGTGCTTTAGAATAACCATTAAATGAAAAAATTTCTTCGATCTAGAATAAACTCTGCTTTGAATATAGCTGGCTTTTGGTCCAGTTATAACTTTTCTACATCGACTTGCCTAAACTATGCCGCCAGTGGATACTAGGCATACCTACTTATAACGAAATTTTCTTCGAAGTTTAACTAAAGTTCATTTACTGTCTGACGCAAGTTCATAAGGGTGGTATGTTACGTTAGTCTATAACTGACCTAACAGACTGGGTAACATCTATTTTACGTAATTAAAAAAAGGCACGATTAGAGACAATTGTAATTCGAAAATGAAATTTCTTTTAAGTTTAAAACGGTTCCCCTGGATAAAATTAAGGAAAACTTTTTTTTTAGGGGGGGGGGGTGAATAGCCTAAACTAGCAAACTACCTATTCCCCCCATACCTACCCTAGATCGGGGTTTACACGGTCGAACAGTTCAAACCCAGTTGTCGAACCTGCACGTCAAACTGTTCGGAGAGGTGGAGAAAGTTTTGTATACAATGAAGCCCCGCCCACTAGTGTCAAGCGAGAACAGAGACTTCGAACCGATCGAAAACAAAATACTTCGTTCACACATTCGAACATAACTAAACACTTTTCGAATTTACACTTAAGCACAAACCTGTTTACCTTAATTCTATTTTGAAATTTTTTAACCATTTACCACAGGGAAGTACAATTTTAATAGAGATATCCACTGACAAAATTACGGAATTTTAGTTAGTCTGAAAAAAATTAAATCTTTCCTATACGAAGACCAGTTTCCCTAGAAAGTTTACCTTTATATCCGTAGTTCAGTCGTTAAACTAAAGGAACAATTTTCTTAGAACACCTTTATTTCCGTAGTTCGGTCGTAAAGAAAAAACTAGGAATACCGTTTTCCTCGAAAATTACCTTTATTTTTGTCGCAGATAAAGAGACATACCCTAATATATATCCAACGGCAATGGGGGGATACCCAGTTGGGAAACCGATTTAAGAATTTAATTGGGAATTGATAAATGATGAAACCAGCCTTTTCTTACATTATTCTTCAAGACGCATAATACAGGAAATATTACTTACGGTACTCGATACTTTAATACCTATAAGATCCCACATTGAACATTAACTGGACAATGCTTTTAGTAATTTCGGTTAAAACACTGACATTTAGATACTAACTTCTAACGTCCACTAAGATTATACCGGTTGTCAGTAATCTTTATTTGCAAAAGTTATTTCAGATGCAAAATAAATTCCCACCATTCCAAGAATATCTCAAAATGCAGCTCAAAATATTTGGCCTAGCTTCGCGTAACCAATTCGAACTGAAATTGCTAATAAAGTTTCATTTAATACTCTATGGATACAAATTCTGATTAAATATATACTCCTGGTTCTAGCCATTTTTTTCGTATTTCTAGCAGCAAAATACGCTTGCTCTCCCATTTTACACATTTGCAATGAGGAGGAAAAAATTATAAGTAAATATCAAAAAATATTAGTATAATAAAAGCCTAAACTACACGTTCAAAGACAGCGTAAAAATTTTGCGTCAAAATTTTGACGTGTAACTTTGATACAAAATTTTGATGCATAGTTGCCCCCACACGTTTAGGAGTTTTTCCAATCAAAATTCAGTATCGTCAAAATCTTCAGTGGCCATAGCACTAGTGTTGGCATTGGACTGATAAACCTCCTGGTAAACGTCGGAAATTATCAAAAGGCTACAAAGTTTGATCAAAATTTGGACAGGAGCCTACACACGCATCAAAAATTTGACGACTCTTCAAAAAATAAAAAACGGATTTGATCAATCAAAATTTTGCTTCAAATTTTTTTTTTTTTGACATCAAGAAGTCTTACACAAATTTTGCATCAAAATTTTATCAAATTTTGGATGCAAAACTTTTGACTTTTTTTTTTGCACGTTTATGGGCCCCTTGAGGCTTCATTGGCACTTTAACTTAAAGTTACGCAAAGAATTATTGCAAACTTACGTGGTTTTATAAATACAAAACTACAGATCAAAATTTTAAGAATATTGACAACTTAGCAGTAACATTTAAAAGTTTAATACTTTATTTTACAGTATATGCACAACCCTCCACTGATCATAAATTAAGCAAAAGCTTTAACTACCACAATTTGAGAGCTAATGACTGCTAGCATATACGAGCAGATTTTTTAATAAGACCTAGAAATATTAAATAATGAGATTGAGATTTATCCAAAAAATTTGGCCTCTACCGAAGGAGAAGTGAATATAAAAAAGGTTTTGCTTGGCAATATTAAGGATACCTATATAAGTTTTAAAACTTCTCCAGTTCCACAAAATTGAACAGTATTCCCAAAATTTCTATAAGGTCTACTCAAACCAGATTAACCGTTCAAAATTTCATTTAACAATGTTTATAGCTTAGTGAAAAAAACTTGAAACACTGAAAATTATTTAAAAAAGTGAAGTGTCAAGGATTTAAAGCGCTATTTGATTGAAATTTACTTTCTAAAATACCTATAGGTACATTTAATAGAACATTGTTACAACGTAAGCGCTGAACCTAAAAGCAATTAACTGTGGGACTTTCTAATATAGGTCATAGGCCAGTTTCCGCAAATCTTTAGAATCTTAGACGAATAATAATGGAATACATAGTTAAAAAGCGTTATGATAGTGATCAGAGAACTATTAAGCCTTAATAAAAATGCTAGTGAATAACTGAAAAGATACAGAGCAAAATATAAACTGGAAAAATTATTTTCACACAAAGGCCCACCTGAACAGACTCTCATGAAGGGCGAGAAATAAACCCTTAGAAGTAAAACGTATAAGTAAAAAGCATTTTGCTTCGAAGTTTCACAAACATATGTATCCCGGCACTAGCTTGTTCCCGTAACCTAATGTCAAATACTTTACAACCAAATCTTAAATTCACAGCTAAAGGTTCTAAGTTTAAACCCTATAACAAAACTTGTTATATAAGGGTTTCGATAATGTGGATTTTGAAATATGCGATGTGAAATGCTGAATGCCTTAGAATGTATACGATGAAAATGACAAGGTCTGTAAAAATTAGGGTGAATTGAATTTAATTTAGAATTTAGGTGTGGCAGCTTACAAGAAAAACCTTAAGACTACTCTTTGGAAAGGGTTATAATAGTGATCTGAAAACTACAAGCCTGAATAAAAATACTAGCAAATAACTGAAAAGATACAGAGCAAAATATTAACTGTTAAGAAATTTTCACACACCAAGGCCCGCCTGAACAGACTTGGTGTGATGGAGGGCGAGAAATAAACCTCTAAAAGTAAAAGTAAGTTTTATGCCAAGCACTGGGACAAAAGCTCCCCCTGCAGTATAGGACCGGAAAAGCAGCCCTTTAAGCAAGCCAGGTTTGGTTAAAAAAAACTTTCATAGCCCTTGTATTATACGTAATAAAACCGAGCAAGATTATGAAAATTTCGAAAAAACATACAAGTGAAAGTTTCAGATTCGGTGGCCCACACAAAATAAGTACCATATATTTTTTTTTTTAGCTGAATAGCTAACCCAACATTAACCTAGAGCTCGTCATAGCTATCTAAGACCCAGAAGACCACGAACGAATGTAGTCTTCGAATAATTAAGATAAACTTTAGCATAAATCAGGCCTGTTTCAATTAAAGACAGTGCACATTTAATACTTACCCAAGGGAATTAAATTTCAAGAGATCTGAAATTACGGTACAAGAAAGTTACTAACAGGCACTTAAAGTTGCTTTAATTATCAAGTAACACTTCGCACGTCCACAAAACAACCGGATTCCAGTTTTCAGGAATTTCTTTATGAAAAATCTTATTCAACACCAAGAAAATTACAGGCACTTACGAAAATAGTTTAATGATCAATTAACACTTCGAACGTCCACAAGCCACTGAATCGTTTTTCAGGAATTAATATTTAAAAGAAATCTTAACTACAAAAGATGCCCCCAATCTCACTACAAAAATTTTTCACCTGCAATGCATCGCATAAAATATATATGAACCTTCGAATCCCGCAACCACTTCGAACTAACTTCATTACTTAGTATTAGAGATAAATTCTATTAAGCGCATTAGTTATACTCCTGATTCTAACTAAAGTTAAAAAAGTTTAATTCCGTTCCCTACCATTTCAAACGAACCATTTAAATTTAACGAAATTGGATAGATTCCAATATTATAATTGGCGCAACTGTATAGTTACCCAAAATTAGCTGTTTTAAAGTTTTGAAACTACGTATGACATTCGACACAACCAACAGGATTTAAAGTATTTTATTAATCATGACTACCACTAGTTCTTTAAATATACTAAGTGGATTCATCAGTTTAAAATAAAAGATTGAGGAAAATAATTTATAAAGTTTAAAGCGACTAACAGAACATTTGCCATTGAGTTCACACTGGCAAGTATTTTTAAATTTTACTCGCAGGTGGCTGCCTATATATAAATAAAAATTACGCTGTTATCGAAGACGGTGGATAAAAATTTGAAATTCTTTCTATAAAATGTTCTGACTACACAAGCCAGTTCTATAACTTCGAAGTTTCAAATGCGAAAAAAAAAAAAAAAAAAAAAAGACCTTTCAATAGCTTGATATAAGCTCCGAATTAGAGTACTTTAAATTTTGAAAATTAAATTCTAAAGTTACGGATAAAAATTATATTTAAAAACGTAAGCACTAAACCTAAATGGAGCCCTAAACTAACCAGTGGGGCTCAAGTCACTATTCGCGATTTCTCCAACACCTTCAGTATACTAAATTTCCACACGATTGATATTTATACTACCTAAAATTACTAAAAGGAAATGAACCATGTTCTTTAAAGAAGAGTTAACAACCATTGCCTATTTACGAGAAGAGATTTTTATCAGTAAATTTTATATATATATTTTAACAGTACCCAGTCCAGATACAACCTTCAAAA